>NC_056745.1:906926378-907283878 GCF_019279795.1 Protopterus annectens
CAGCAGGTAGGCCAGATTTCTCTATCCCCAGCAATATTCTTCTGCACATCCTGTGGGAGCTTCTGTATTCCTAGATAAACTAAGAGATATAACCCTTGTGATATGTTGTAGGTTTGTCCCACATTCCCCTTCCAGTGTGTGGGGGGCCTGGAGTTATTCTCATTAGGAGCCCAGGAGGTATCCTCACAAGGTGCCCTAACTACTTCAACTGATTTTTGTCAAAATAGAAGAGCAGTGACTGTATGCTGAGATCCTCACAGATTGCTATCTCATCACTCTGTCATGACAAGTGAGCTCAGTTGCTTTGTGGAGTCTCAATCCTGCCACTTGTGTCCATGATCTCATCTTCTCATGAACTACCCAAAGTTCGTTACCATGGTGAGAAGTGGAAATAAACTGATCAATGAGCTGAAAGACTCACCCATGCATTAGTTCTCACTTGATACACTGCTGCATCCAACTGCTGGTCAATCTCCTAATGTCATTTACCTTCACTCATGAAAAAAAAAAGATACTTAAACTCCTCCCCCTGCAGTAGCTGCTCCCTTGTCACCTGCAGAGGGAAATCCCCTCTTTTCCTTTAGAGATCCATGACCTCTTATCTGGAAGTGGTAATTTACATAGCAAATGCTTATGACACAGCTATCAAGATATTGAAAATGTGCATCAATGTGTGAAATCAAGATCTCATTTATGAAATAGATACATTTCACAGTTTCCATGACTGTTGCTCTTGATTATCAACATGCTGATTTGTCATCTTAGTTCACGAAAAATCAGGGTATAACTCTTTCATGGATATACAGCCATGGCAGCTACAGATGAGGGGGGGGATTGGGCAACTGAGATAGGTGACACTGGCTGTTGTGGTTTGGAGAAAGAGAATGTGAAGGTGTAATGTGGGGTAGTAATCTGGAGATGGGAATTGTCAGGCAGAGATAGCTTATAACATCAGTATTGAACCATTAGCTGTAAGTGGCATAAAGTGTAGGACATATTCTAACACCAAGGGAAGTTTCCAGAAGTATTAAGTGGGGAGGGGAGAAAAGCTGGGTTGTGGAGGAAACATTGTCAGAGGATTGAACAAACTCTAATCCATGCTAAAACAGATTTCTCAATTTAAGAAACTATAAAGGCAGTGGTGAAGAAAAGCTGCTATGCTTGGGAGATTATGTGGACATGGAAAATGTATTTCTGACTGTCTGGTGCATGCATCGAAGCAGAAAAGAAAGGAAACAGAATTGAAATGCACATGGGTGAGGTAAGTTGCAGGAATGAATGTCTGGGTGATATGTGAGAGGACTATGATTTTTTGCTAGGAAATGACTGCACATAACTGAGAGGTGAGGCTGATTTTGACTTGGAGAAGGTAAAGTGAAATGACTTCATTTTGAGGTGTAATGTTTCTCCACCTCCAAGCAATTGAAATCAATGCCTGCAGGGTAAGGAGAGAAACCAAATATAATAGAGCATTCAGGGGCTCATGGCTTATAGATGCTGGACAGCCACGTAAGCATTAGCTCCTGACCTTGTTAATACAATGTAAAATTGATGCTAGCATAAGTGACTAAGAATAAAATCTGGAAGTAGCAGCATATGGGGAAGCCATGGGTAATAAGAAGTGAAGGGAGTCAATGAAGTCATCTTCCATAAACACTTGGAGAAGAAAAACAGAAAACATAAACTGGAAACAATGCATCTTCTGGACATATAGATTGTTGAGCGCTACAATGAATTGAAAGGGTAGAGGTCAAGACATGAGTTGCAAGTTAGGAGGGGGAGATTTAAGATCAATATTCAGAAACAGCCATGCTCAAGCCTACACATATCCTTTAATATAGCCATAGGGTATCAACACATGGCCAGGGTTAAAAAGGCCCACTGGGATCATTATCCCATTCACCTGTGATCCTACAGACAATTATTGGAGCATAGTTTGCATTGTTTGATAGGGTGGTAAAGAGATACAGTGGCGATTAAAGTTAGCAGAGACAGGTGATAAAAATGGGAAATATGATGGGCAGATTCAGAGGGCTACCTGCAACATTGGTAGATGTTATGTACCTCTTTCTTCTTCTCCCAGCATATTTATATAAGAGTATATGTATGGGATAAGCTTGCTTGCATGACCCAGGCATAAGATACTCACGGAAAGAAGGGTGGGCAAGACCAGCGTGTAACTATAACATACCAGTAATGGAAGAACTAAGGACTGTTTAATTTCTGTCAAGGACCAGCCACTGTAAGTGAGTTAAATAAAAACCTTTATCTGATGGACCAATTAAATGGAATAAAAAAACAGGAGGATACTTATTGGAACAAAGGAATTGCTGACATCTTCAGTCAGCTGGGAGAATGAACTAAACTTGATTAAAGTAAATGAGTTTTAATTAAGGAACATTTGGAGAATGGACTCCATAAGCTAGTACATGAGCTCTCCCAGGCAGTCACATCCTAGATGTGCTCCTGAGTAACATGGAGGATGCCCATATGGTTAGGGAGGAGATGAGGATAGGAACAATGACCCTGAAGCAGTTAGGCACCTGGTCCTAACTACTGGGGATTACTTAGCAACAGGCACTGATTTGTGGATCCAGAGGATGGGGGGCTTTGACAAACTGAGAATGGAAGTAGAGGATGAAAGGGACAAGCTGTGGAGAATGTCATGATATCAGCAATGAGTAGGAAAGTAAACAGGAGATGCAAAGCTGTGAAAAAAGGCACTCGTGTGGCTGTTTGTAAAAGTACCCAAGGTCAAAATGCACATATCCTCCATCTCACGAGGGCCACAGATGCAAATGTGCAGTACAGTTGTAGTATTTTACTTGAAAAAAATGATCACAGTTCCATAGCATGATACACAGGAGGATGTGGAAACATCAGTTTTCATACATGTAATCCAATTCAGGCAGAATTTAGTGGTTCAGCTATGAAACACTGACTACCTAACTTAGCAGTAGTGCAGAACATTTTAAGCCCATGGAACATGTATCACTGAAATGGAAATCTGAATAGTGGAAACATTCTGAAGCAAACAGTACAGGCACGTTCCAAATGGGAAGACTGACCTGACATGATTATTGCTAGCATTAGTTGCCAGGCTGCTGCTGATTCGAGTTTGATCAGTAAGTCAGGTTTCAGAAGGCTATTGAGAAGGTGGAGGGGCAAGTGCATGTTGCCATTTCTCTTTGTTTTTGAAGAAGGGTGTAGGTTTCCTTATCCCTGGATAATAGCCCCAGGTGAAGGCCAGAGACTTTATCAAAGCTAGAAACTGCAATGGAGGTGCTGGCAGATCACTTACTTCACCACTAACTTAGCTAAAATCATCAGAGGTAAGATTCCTGATATACTACAGCATGTAAAGGTTTTGAATGTGCTGTATTTAGCCAAACTGTTAAAAGTTATCTAATTCTGTTTTTGCATTTAATTTTCCTTTTAGGAACTCTGTTTAAATCAAGCTACTTAGATTCAATGTCCAGATCTGGGTCAGTGACATCACAGCTACAAGAATATAATTGCTTCTGATCTGGTGAAAATCTTCAAGTTACATAAATATTCATCTCAGCCGCCTGAAAGTTGAACAGGTTTGTTTATTTTCTCCCATATGAGTTGTTTAGGTTATAGAAAATCCAGATTCATCTTCCATGTTGCATAGATATTTATGCCAAATATGTAAAAAAAAAAACAAAAAAAAAGAGACATGAATTTATCTGCCATTACATCTCATAAACTCTACATCTTACTGTGGAGTTTATTTTATGTAGCATTTCCTATAAGTCACTGTTAAAAATAAGGTACATTGTTGGAGTTGTCATCCTTCGAAAGAAATAGGAACAGTTATCACAGAGGATGTTTGGCAGCTAATGCAGAGGATTGTATGTTAGTTATCACAGAGGATTAAGGCTATGAGCTGTCAGTCAGCTGTTTCCTATAGTCAAGATTTGATTTCCTGAGTAAATCACTTAACCAGAAAGTGACCCCATCAGAAAGGGACACTTTTATCCAGTGGGCTTACCTAGTTAAGAAATTAATAAAATACAAAAGCATCATTCACAATGACAGACTCAAACTATGTAGCCTGTGTAAGAAAGTTAAAATATAAATTATTTGGATGCTTTTAACTTATGTTGTGTTAATTTGAAAGTACATCTGCAGGAAAAAATATATATATGTGCAATATAAATCTAAAAACTTAAAAAAAAAAAAAAAAAATATATATATATATATATATATATATATATATATATATATACTCATTTATGCACTTCCAAATATGCAGGCAATTTAATATGGTAAACTCTCAAACTGGATGACCAGTGATGTAGTAAGTATTAAAGGTGTTCTTACTTACAGAATAGTTACACTGTAAAAAGCTATAAAGATGGAAACAGAGCAAACAAAGTATTGCCAGGGTTTGTATACTTACGATGCAGTAAAACAATTCTGTTTCTATGTTAGTGTGAAAGATGGTGTACTGCTTTCAGTATGTTGTTGTTCAGTACTGTTAACAGTCTAAAACCACGAATAAGAGAAATAAAGGATGTTCACAAAACACATTCAGAGCAACAAAAGTACTGGTATAGTGACACAAACAGCTTTCTTCAAAGTAAAAGTGAATCTATTCAGTTTAATGCCTAGATGATTATTGTTGTATGAGTGTGTACCTTTTTGTCACATTCTCATTTTGTTGAAGAGCAAGAAAGCCCATACAGCTGATAAAAAATCAGATTATTGAACCTTACTGGCATTTTCATGCTCAGACAGAGGTTCACTGGGAATCCTAAAATTTGCCCTTTCCCCACTGCAGTGCAATCTCGGAATATAATTAACAGAAGGCGTGGGGGGGCAGCCCCCTACATGGGGGTTGGAGAGGGGCTTCCCCCTGCAAAACACTGATTTAGTGTTTTTGCTTGATTCATTGCGGATCATTTCTTTTTTTTTTTTTGCTTTGACCATTTGAGGTTGATGATTTACATGTCATCATTTTTGCAATCAACAGCAATCAACAAGTGTTATGCTTCCTGCTGTATATGAGAATTCTCTGTAATGTCTAGAAGTGTGGAGTAATTCAAAATACCATTCCTGTTCTGTGGAACTTACCCAGTGGTCATTCAGATTTGAGGACATGCATAGCAGAAAAGATGTCTTTAAAGAGAATCTATTGACTTTTCCAGTCTACCTGACTAGGCATATTTGTTTTGGATGTTGACATTTCTGTTCCAGTATTCTTTTCTCTACGTCAGTGTGTTAGCAACCTGGATTTGAACATCAGCATGTTCTTCCAGTAAAAGGAAAAAAAAAAACAATTAAGGATGGGACTCTGAGAGTGGTAGAACGATGCAAAGTGCAAAATAGCAGAGGAAGTTGTTGTACAATGGGTGTGAGCAAGTCAGACACCAATGGGGTGGGGTAAAAGTGCAAAGAGTGAGGCTGTCTGATATTCAGTGTGTACAAGTGAGTGCATAATAACATGCAAAGGAGAAAGCCTTTGCAATTAAACAACCTACAGGGGCATATTAGCTATATCACAGGCTTCCACCTTGCAGATGCTTTTGTTTCCGACATGATACTATAAAATGTGAAGAAGCATATCTAATTCCCAAGTACACCAGAGGGGAGAGCCTTACTGTGAATGCATTCTAAGAGACTGCATGCTTCTCTGAGGTCCTGTGTGCCACAGACTGCAGTTGTGGTGCTACTAAGACCCCACTTGATCCAAATACACAGAGCTATATCAATATGATGGGCTACCACTCCCTTAATTGTCAGGTTGTCTATAATGCACAGGGTATTATCTATAATGTATCTTTGCATCACCCAGGCAGTTCACATGGTTCACACATTTCATGCAAGGGACCACTTGTTTGCTGGGAAAAGATCACATACAGTGTTGCATCTTTTATGTGTTGCAGGTAGTGCTTGGATATACCCTTGAGGCATGGATGATGAACCCATTTGCAGCCCAAAGACCATGGATGAAATGACACACTTTCCTGTGCTAAAACCAGACATACTGAAGAATGTTTATTTGGACTTATGAAGGGCAGAGTTTATTGTTTAAGCACCTTCAGTGGAGCATGATAGTATAGTTCTGGGATATGCAACAAATATTTGTAATGCATGCTATGCTACACAGCATGGTCATGAAAACACAGTAGGGGCAATGACTTAACTCCATGGCAAGCCATTCCATCATAATGCAGCTGCAGTAGGAAGGCAGGGAGGATGTGAGGGACAAAAATGTAGAAATGGAGCCACATCAAATACAGCAAGAGGCAGAAAACATTGCAGCAGTGGCAAAGTAAGGGCATCTGGTCCACAGCTATATGCAATGATACAGACAGCACAGAACAATATGGTACATGATTTGCCATACTCAAGCTATGAAGGGCAGTGCATGATCTGGCCACACTGTATATCAGACATCAACATAACCACATAGGTTAGCAGGCAGGCAGGTCATTTGTCATCATCGCTTACACAGGGGTGGGGCACAGTGACAGATGTCTGCAAGACTACAATGTGGGCTAAGGTTTCAGGAGGTAAGCTTGGTTATATCATACTCTACGTACTAGTAAGGTGTCAATGAATCACATCCTCCAATGATGGGATGGTGTGCCACTGCATGAACATTGCTATGCTCACTGTGCCAGCTTTTAGGGATCATATCCTCCAGTAACAAGGTAGAGGGTGCCACAATATGACCATTGCCAGCATCTAGAGTGCCAGCTGTCCTTGTTTAGGTTAGCTCCATCCCATGGCATACATGGGGTGGGGTGTAATACCATGAGGAGGATCCTATGAATTGATCCCATGAAACTTTGCTGCCCACAGCCAGAGGTAACACACTGTGTGTTAATATGTGACACTGAAGGCATGTGAGTGTGTGTGTGTTTTGTGTGTGTGTGTGTGTGTGTGTGTGTGTGTGTGTGTGTGTATGTGTAAGTGAGTATCTTCAATTATTGGAGTCCTTTGTTGCAAGGCACCCTGTGCACATCCACCTCATGTCTACATGCTTCCTTGGCCACATGCCCCACTACCGGTAGTGCAGAATGGATGTCAATCATAGTAAGTTAATTCTTACCACCAGTGAACTTGGTAGCACTATTACCTCATTGTGCCAACATATTAGTTCACTGGGCAATAAGACACATGTCTTCACACATGGCAAAGGTCATATTCACTATCTCCACAGTGCTTTTTGTAGCAGGCATCTGTATATGACCATGTCAGAGGCAGTGTGCACATTAAACACTGTGTCTAGCGGGAACACAGGGAGATCCCATGTAGGGCTGTCAAATAAATGAGATATATCAGGCTCCAGTGAGGCCATGTGCTTAGCAGTTACCTCTACATTGGCCCAGAACCTGTGGATGCAGGGTTCTTTCCCACTTCAATGTTGTAGAGAGCGTCACTGTGTCATAACACCATGCTGCCTACAAACGATCATCATAGTCATCCTCAGTAACCATGCTCTCATCAGTCATATACTGCCCTACTTTACTTGAATTCTTCCCAGTGGAACCTGTAAATGCATGAGATGTATGGCACCATAGTAAACCCACACACATATATTTTGACTGCACCTCTGTTGTATGTGTATTGAGACACAGGGAAAACACTTTTGTGTAATATTTTGGAACATGTACATTGTTGAACAGAATGTTGCAGTTGCAGACCAGAGGTGTCTAGAAGGACAGTTAGCAAGGTGGTCAATGGACATATCTTTTTCACTTCATGCATAGGTATGTGTCATAGCCTACTATTATGGTCATAACTAACTTGGTACTTCCCCTATGGATCCCTAGGTAGTAGATGCCAGTCTTGCACCCTGATCAAAGCCACCAACTGATACAAGGGGCCAAGAGAGTGACAAAATCTCCACATGTGTGAGCTACTTCACTGTCAGTGGTCCTCCTCTGTGTTGGTCTTGTTTGCCATATCCATTGCTTTATATGGGAGATCGTATGTAGCCTTCTTTCACACATATTGTAGGGTCATATTGTGGACACCCATGGCATTCACATCTCACACCAGGCACTTCAACATCTGATCCATGACTTGCTGGTCTATAACACTTTTGGCCAGTAGACGGCAGCTATACATGCAGAGATCCTAGACTACCATATCATTCTCCAGCCTTATGAACCTCTTTAGGTACTGCCTGCCATATGCAGTCTTGCAAGTATATGTGCAACTACAGACAAAACATGTCTTTCAGTGGTTTAATTTGATAGGATATCTTATACTTGTGTTAAAGATCAAGACCTCCCTCATGTTTCTATTTGGATAGTGCCTGCAGTTACCAATTTGCAAGGCCTTTCCCCAATATACAGTACCGTAACCATGGAGATAGATATTGCCATAGCAAATTTCCTCACTATATGCCAAATTATCCTATGCAGTTTATCCTGTGCATGATACCACCATCCAAAAGAATTCACAAGTATGCTGAGTGACTGTGTGGTGATCCTGCATGCGATGCATAAAATGTCTGGGTGGATCTGTGTGTGTGTGTGTGTGTGTGTGTGTGTGTGTGTGTGTGTGTGTGTGTGTGTGTGTGTGTGTGTCATGTGGAACTACCAATGAGTTTGCTATATCTGAGATGGAATAATCCTGTACGGTCCATCTTTACATATATATCAGATGCAGAAACAACAGAGACCCTCCTTCTTGATGATAGGCACCACAGGAGCTGTAGGGATGTAATGGCGCATTAGCAATTTAGTTTTCTTTCCTTATCTCTCTAACATTCCACACTTGAGAACATTTAATGCAATTTCACTAAACTCCATTTATGTGGCTGAATGTTGTCCTGCTCAAGATTGTGACAAAGGTTTATATCAGGCTAACACAGTGCAGTTAACTAGAGGTGTGAGCTGTCCATATACTGTTTGGCATGAGTCATGTGACATCTATGCAGCTACACTGGGACTGGGAAGAAGTGTAGAATGGTGCTGCACTGTTATGTTATGACTCAGAAACGTGTGTCCTTCAGCACAAGTCTAGCATATTGCTCCGCAAATAAGTCATAAGAGTTGCTTTTTTCTTCCATCAGCTGCAGACTATTGAATAGTACTCCAGGGAGAGCAGGATTTTCCTGATTTTTCTATCATATGAAATATAAGGATATATTTTGGGGCATAATGAGGGCCCTTTTAAAAAGGCCGATGCCTGATTCAATCTCACACAGATGCTGTCTGATGCCATGGGCATTACTCATACAGGTGAATAATGCGGGCATTGCTATGATGACCTGAAGCAGCACCACCCTGACCTGCTCTGAAAATGGAGACAGAGCTTCAGAGATGTACATTTAAGTTTTTTTTTTTTCATATTTTTATTTCCTGCTGTCTTCAATGTTGCTCATTTATGTTTACTAGTACATAATTTGTTTCAGCAACCTTTTGTATGTACAGCGCTACTGACTGCAGATATGTTCCATGTTGGCTTGTCAACACCTTCTATCTATTTCTCTTCCCTCATCCCACCTAAGGGCATCCCTTGATACTTACCCATCTACCCTTTGCTTTATCTCCATAGGAAAAAAAAATGCACCCATCCTCCCACCTCCTGTTTCATATTGGTTGCCCTTGTGTTTTTCGATCGGCTTTCTCTATTCTCTTTCCTACTTTACTGTCTGCCCCTTTTCTCCTTATTTATATGATGAACATGGTGGACATTTTGGTCTGCTCACCCCCATTGGTGTTGTGGTTGTCTGCTGTGTTATCTAATGCTGCCTGCCCTACCTGTCAGTCTGTGCTACCAGCAGTCACTGCCCCATTTAGTTGTACTGCAGCTACTTGTACTGCTTTAGGTATAGCTGAAAGGCCTTATTATAATGTCATGTATGTCAGCAATGTGGGCTGTATTAACATTGCTGTCGCAGTATGTTGATATAGTGCTGCTATGCATATCAGTGCTACTCATCGGCTTTGTTTTCTGACCTTTTGCTTGTCATGCTTTCACTATCCATTGCCTGTTAGATATCTAATTAGCATTTGAATACTTTGCAACACATTTTTCCTCAGTGTTTTCTTTCGAGGAACTACACTTTCAGTTTTGTAATTGTTCTGAAAGGGTCTGACAATAAGTTTTGACTGATGACTGCAGACAAGTCATATAGTATGTTTCTTGAGTTTGTGTTAGAAAATATAGTATTGCAGTCACAATCATATGGCTGGTTGGGGCATCAGGTTTAAAATTCTGCCATCTTGGATATTCTTGTTAACCCCCTCCCCAATAGATGCCATCTTTTTAACATTGCAATTTCTCACTTTGTATTATTTCTTTTTTTTTCATTAACTGCATAGTTTCTTGTACCCTGTTTCTCTCCTTGTTAGCCTTTATTTATTTATTTGTTGTAATTTATGGAATGCCTTTATCATATGAGGAAATTGGCAAGTTAACAGCCTTATGATGCTGTTCAGCTTTTGTCATTCAAGTTACTGTGCTTCATAGTCTACAAAAGTAGGACAGAAAATAACGCTCTGAACTAAATGAGCTGCATCAGGCACGTGCAAAATGAAGTCACAAACTGGCAGAAACCAATGTTAGTTCTTCTTTCGGCTTTTCCCAGTTAGGGGTTGCCACAACGGAACTCTGGTCCGCTAATGATTGGCAGTAGATTTTTTACAGATGCCGAGGTGCTAGCTCGACGCCCAACCTTCAATGAAGGCACTCCCATTCTATGCATGTCTTTCGAATGCCACTTGACCATGAGGAGGACATGTAGACTCCACACAGAAGGTGCTCCAACTGAGAATCAAACGGGAGAACCTCTTGCTGTGAGGCAGCAATGCTACCGCTGCACCATTGTGGCTTTTATAAACTGGCAGAAACCAATAGTACTTAAAAAAAGCATCTCCACTTCAAATCAATAGTAAAAAAAAAAAAAAGAAAATTGTAAGATACACCAGTTTGTAAAACTAATCTTAAAAATCATAAATGTTAGTAAAGATCTGAAACAGAAACAAATTATACAACATTAAGCAACTCTAAGCAAATCTCTTCCTTGTTTCCTTTTTGCCTCAACTAAAATTAAATAAAATGCTTAAAATAAAAGAATCCTATACACTATAAAGTATAATAGTTTATATAACAATTACTAAGATGGAATATTATGTGTGAATAATTATAATATCATGAGGTTTATCCTTGAGAAGATAAGCATTTCCTGGTTTATTTTCTTAGAATAGTCCTTGTCCTCTCCCCCCCCCCCTCTCTCTCTCTCTATATATATATATATATATATTTTTTTTTTTTTCATGAATTACATAATTACAATTCTAAGTAGCAAAAGAGTTTATTTTATTATTATCAATCATGCTGCATACACACAATAAATAATTATCTACAATAAATAATTATTTGAAATTAAAAAGGTACATTTTTAGATATGACAAAAGCAGCATCAATAAAATAAAATAGTTATAAATAACAATTCCTAGTCACCCTACATATAGCAGGGCAGAATAAAATAATGGTAGTCATTTGATATCCCAAGACACATTAGTGTGATTCCTGAAATAGTGAGACTAAAGGACTGAAAATGCTGATTTACATATACAAAGTTCAAGATTGCCTTTTCTTGGAATATTTCCTTTCCCTCAAGGAACGGAAATCCTAGAGTTGGTATAGCTAAGTTAGGAGCAGGGGGTTTCTCACTCACTTCATGAGGTGCAGATGGCTTGCTTTTTGCAGTAATCACCTTTAAATAATTGCAATGTTCAACACTTACTCTTCTGTATTTTTGGACATATTTTTCTTAATTTCAGGGCTTGCACATATCAGCCTCTGAATTACAATACAGTGCTGGAAATAAAATTTGACAATTTTCCATAAAAATACTGTAGTAATGGAATGGGGAAGCAACATTGTTTAGATATGTATACATTAGTTCCATAAATATGGAAGGTATATGCACACTGCACAACACATTACTGGCACATGAGTACTCACATTTTGTTCTACAGTGTGCAGTAAGGATCATTACTGCACTTCAGATGCTGTTATTCAACTGTCAGATATGTGCTTGCTGCAGTCGATATTGTGCAACACACTGTGTTTAGATGGCCCATGCAATGCATTGTGATCTATGCCACAGGTGATAACTACAACGGCCATTATCATGTTATACAGGTGTCATCCATGTACACAGTTGCATAATACATGTATACCAACACTGGCTTTATCATGGCAGTGAAAAGATCTAATCACAATGGTATCTGTGGGAAGTACTATGAAGGGCAACCTATTTTCAGGCTAGCAGGCATGTATTTCACTTTTGTTAGTGACTGTGTAGCTGACTGTAACAGATATATTTGGACTTCGCACTTACCAATAAAAATTGCATGTTGGCACGCAGACATCTATATATTATTATAGATGCACATGAATGATACATCTCTAAATATATAGGTACTATTAATTAATACATCAGCCATGGAGGCCTAAGGAAGCATAAGACAGACACTGAGAGCTGTTCCTTCATTGAGCCAAGTGCTGAACCCCTCTTTGTCACATGACTCACATCCCATATTACTACTTCATATTCTATGCATGTGAAATATTCCCTTTTAAGAAATAAGATATCCTCTAAAACTGTACACTGTGTGTAGTCATACACATTACATAAAGCTATCATTAAACTTTAGCAACTGAGTTATGGGACTGAAACATGTTCGAAAATAAAAACAAAGAAATAGACTTTAATTTGTTTAATAACAACTATATGTAATCATGATACTGAAGTGTTTTCTTGAGGAGTCTGCTATAGAGAATATAATAGCGAATGTCCTATTTCTGCCTAGCAACAGCATCTCTGGCGACCTCAATGGAGTTATATAATGTTGCAGTAGAAAACTTTACTAGCAGAGCCTACTTGCAGATTCCCATTTGGCTGAAGATTGATTCAATGATGATTTCAGTACAGCATTTGTGAATACCTCTCAAATGTTCTGAATTCTGCATAATGTCCAGGTTTTAGTCTCCTATTTTTAGTCTGCTCCTCATAAAATGTGTGGTTTTCTTACAAATTATTGAGTAACGAAGTCACTAAATAATTACATATATTTGAATTCCAGATTTCTTGTTTTTTCTTGCAAATGAATTTATTACATTTTTAATTATATTTTTTGTAAGCATTGTATCTATAAAATTTTGAAAAATCTTTTATTCTCTTTAGTTGCTTTGTGGTCTTAATCAGACATTTTCTGCTTTGGAATTGCTTTAGCACCAGGCAAACTTCTGAAATCATGAATTTGACAATCGCTTCAATCCTTCTGTCTGCCCCTACTGCCAAATGGACTGTTCTCTCACACATCTTCACTTAAGTGTATAAAATAATTATGCTACACTTCTCTGTTTACCATTTTCTACACATTTTTGTCTGTATTTTCTTAATCATTCCCACAGACATAATAGCAGCTTTGCCCAATAAATTAGGTTGCTCTAATTGAGATTGCAGAGCTATGACTTGAGAAAGTTGCTTATGCAGCTCACACAGCTGAATCATATTTGACTGACCAGCTTTACCAAGCCCTCAAAATATAACAACATACACCTTGCAGTTAAGAGGCAATGTTCTGAAAGCAAGCCCATATAGTGTGCCACACTCTACAGCAGTGTCTAGCTCATTTGTTTCTTCAGCGTTAAAATTCTGCTGCTGTGACTTCTTGTGTGTAAAACGCATTCTTGCAAAATGGCCAGCACCTTCACAGATTCTGCAGACTTAATTTTTAGCTTTACATTGCCTCTTATGCCCATAAACACAGTATTTACAGTTTTTTGTTCTTGCTGCTTGTTAGCAGATGCCATTTTGTCTGCCATGATAGGAGGCCTCATGGCTTTCCTTTCAATTTTATCATTGTAAGCTTCCTTTCTGTTCAGCTTTAGATTTTAACTGCACACTTGAGAGGTTGCTCATGTAACACATGCATGCTTTTTCAGTGTCAAGCTGGATTTTGTTATCAACATACTTCTTAAAGGGTAATTTCTTATATCACAGTCTATTTTAATTTTGGATTAAGGAGTCCTAGATTCACAACTCTGCATATTGTATCTCATCCTAGTAACATATTCATTAATATTCTCTTGAACCCCTTGATTTTCTGGTGAGAAACAAATGTTTCTTATATGGTTGATTCTTTTTTGGTTTGCAGTATGCCTGGAATTTACTTCAATATTGCTAAATTGTTTTTCTCCTTTTCTTCTAAGAAAAATTATTAAATACTTTGACGGCTTCCTCAGCTGTCATATGAAGAAGCATAGCACACTGGATGGCATCTTTCTTGTTCCATAAGCTGCTTACATTGAGATACATCTGAAACCATTGAAGTCAGGGATTCCAGATCTCAGAAAATTATCCCTGTAGCTTCAGAGATGCTGATGGTTGGATGAATGCCACAAGTATCCAAAAATTGTAGATATGTCTTGAAAAAACTGGAAATTGAGATAAGGTACTCTTACATGGGTTCCTATCAGATAGTCAAACTTCTGCAAGTTCGAACCTCATATGGTCGAGATCATAAGTTCAAATTTGCAGAAGTTCGAGCATTTTAACAGAAATCTTCGTAAGAGGAGGTTTCCATTTTGTCCATTGTGGTGCAATCTCGGAGTTGGTATATTTAAGTAGCGAGAGATGTGGGGTCTGCAGGGATGATTACCCCCCTGCTTACAACAGTTTCTTTTCTTTTCTTTTTTTTTTGTTTTTTTATCCATAGTCGAAGTTTTTTAACTTCAAACAGGATGGTTTAAACATTCCGTGTTCGAAATTATTAAACTTTGACTATGTAATATAGACCCCTCTTACATAAACCCTTACATACATATTGAACCCTTATATATAAATGTTATTGAATGAGTTGTAAGTAATGCACTTCTTTGTGCAAATATGAAATGACAGAAGACAATTTTCTGTAAAAATTGTAAAAAGGAACTTATACAATGATATACTGTCCATTATTTGTTAATGTACACCTGACATAACGGCAAGCACCTATACATAAAACTATTAGCATAACTATGCAAACAATAAACATCATTGTTTCATACATTACAGAAACAATGAAAATGGTTTGTTTTTACATCATGTCATCTCTGTAGCAACAGAGGCATCATTAGTGAATGTGTAAGGTCAAGACATGAAGTCCTAAAAAACATGAGAGAAACATACACAGAGCTGCTTCTTCATTAGCCTTTACTCACAAGGGCTGAAATTCTCCTTTTCACATAAGTCCCATCCCAAGTTACTCTAGCTTTTAAGGTGTATTATTTCAAATACCAGGTACTGTATATGGCAGTGCAAACATATGCAGAAAGTCTTATTTATATGGGTATAGCTGTGTCTATATGTATACACATCTATGGGGTTTGTATATAGTTATGTTGCTTTACATGGTCCACACACACACACACCACACACACCACACACACACACACACACACACACACACACACACACACACACACACACACACACACACACACACACACACACACACACACACACACTCTCTCACGCATATGCACACACTTCAAAGAGGTATTCATATATGGATATGCATTCTTCAGCATATGCACAAGATGCTGTATATATGATCTTTTTGGTGCTAACACACATATTTCAGCACATACTTATGCATACATGTGTCTTACAAATAACCCATATGAATATGTTTGTATTTAAACCATTACATTTATATCAATAGTGCAATTTTCATTTTGTATGTAATATTTTAGAGATAGTCTGCCAAAACTTGGTTTCACAAGGAAATCCACACCTCTAGGTCAGTGCAGTGTACCTGTTACATTTCTTTTTTCTGTACTATCTATATGACATATGTGCTTTCACATTATACTCTGCACAACTTCTTATTATGGTATCTGCACATATACGCATGTTTCCCCTGTATGTGCATATGTCTTACTGATGTTGTCCCTAGACATATCCATCCTTTAGATGAGACATAAAACTGGTGTCCTATCTGCTTGAGTTGGTAGTAGCCCAGGTGAATGTAATAGACCCCACAGCACTTATTAAAAAAATAGTAGGGGAAGTTCCCCAGTTTTCTGGCCAAATATCCCATAGTAGTATGTATACCATTTCTAGTCTTCCTTGAAATGAGGCTAGCCTAGTGGGATAACAGAATCAACAAAGGATGATTCAATAAATAAATAAATGAATAAATAAATATGAGATCCTATATAGTATGGGGTACATTACAATATGTACATCAAGTATGTGATTCATTAATTATTTTTCAAATATATTCTATTCTATTCATTCATTCATTCATGTATAGCATTGCAGTATACTTGTTTAATTTGTATGTCATCTTACATATATCTATATGGCACATATATTTAATACTCTGATTATTCTGACATTATATACAGTATATGTCTAGCATGTATTTTATTACATCTGCATGACACCTTTTGCATTATGAAATGTTGCAGTATGTATGATACATAGTTGGTGGATTTATGTGTCAACTATGTTGTCAAATAGTGCTTGCAGAGTGCATAGTTTTCCTTGTGCTTATGTATCCATTTTGGGGGTTGTATCACTTATTTTTCATGGTATTGTAGCATTATGTAAAGTAACCCTCATCTGAGAGTCATTGCTGCAAACACTGAATGTTTGTAATGCTGGGTCACAGTTTCAAGCCATGGCTCCAGCTATGCTTCCTATTTACACTTTGCTATAATAGTGACCACAGAATTCAGCCTGTTGACTCCATAACAATAATGCTCAGAAGACTACACCTATAAGGAAAGAGAGAAGTAAGTTACATGGTTAGATGTGGAATAAAAATGATGCTATAGTGGTAAGGCTTTCAGCGTGACTGCACTCTTCATCGTAGTTGCCAAGAATAATCCATGAGATGAAAAGCATGCCACAAATATTCATTTTTACACATCATCTGGTGGGATACTTCTGACAATAAACAATATGCAAAAAGGCAAGGTACACAACAGAATTCATAGACACTACTTACTGTTTCCTATATTTTGTGTGTGAGGCTATGATAAGGGAATGTCTAAACAATTGATTTTCAGTGAAAAAAAATGGAACATCTTTATCTAAAATTATAATTTCAGAGTCCTGGTTGTTAATGCTTATATCAGAGTCTTGTGATGCTTGGTTTTACATTTCAAAGCAAAGTATCCAAGCATTTATGGAATAGCAGTAAGAAAACAGATTTGTGATCCTCTTACCTCCAAACTTTTTTATCATTGATATAATTAACCTAAAGAGTAGCTTTAATTGAAATATAAATATTTTATATGTACTTGTCTGATTGCATTTCCTACTGAGATTAAGTTAGAAAACAAACATGCTCACTGCCCTTACAGTGGTAGTGAGGGGGGAATTACATACTGATTACAGAACACATCAATACATTATTTGTGTTATGACTACAACAGCTGTTTACTTCATCTTCCTTTTCACATTATACTTTATTTCTGTTCTGAATATTAATTATTGATCCAGCTGTACACTAGTCAGGGGTGATAGGCAGCATATGTAGCTTTTATTTCATGGCTGATTTGGTATGGATATGTTTTAATGGGAGACTGGTTTATAATGTCCCTTATATCAGAGGCATGATTTAATTTCTTTATGTCTGCTTTAGACTGTGGAACATTTTAAGTATTATACTAATTTTACTGTGTTTTGTTTGTCAGTAAGCATGAGTCAGTAATATGATGGATCATCTCAGGCAGTCCTGTCTTTTGGAGAAATATCACAGACAGATGTTAACTTTTTAACTTCTGCAGGAGGATATGAGCTCCTTTTGCAGTAATGCAAAAGTGCTACACAATTTATTGTGATTCTTTGTGTAGATGTTACTGAAATGTTATGAATGAAGAGACACCTTTGGAGAAACACAGAATGAGGACTCCCACAATGTCCCTTAACAGCAAACCAAACTTGTTTAAACAAGTTCCTATTATGATGCTTGTAAGATGAAAAAAAGAGAACCAGGAGATACCTTTCAAAAATATGCTTATAACTGTCATGATGTTCTTCAACCTAAGGTAACATTACGTACTTTCTTCGTATGATGTTTAGAGAGGGAAAAATAATAGCAACCTCAGTGGACATTCATAGTCAGGATTATGGCCCTTCAAAAATTTTTTGTCTTGCAAGAAGCCATGTAAAATATCATCAGCCAGAAATAAAACTTATTGGCAGGTGGGAGATGTACTTATTTCTTACTAACTCCTTTTCTCTGAACATAGTCAATCCCTTTCTTAGATAAGAGATGAATATAATTTTTGCCTAGACTATGTTATATAGTCTTCTCTGTTCCAAAGTGTGTACTCACTTTGTATAATGTCATTTCTATGAACTGTAACTTCTGTATTGACAATGTTCTTTTTATAAGCTTGTTATCTTTGTCCAAATATTTGCACTCTATATGCATAAGTTCACACTGTATGACGTGAAGCTGTACATTTTTTAAATTAGTTAATATGTTGTTCTTCTGAATTAGGTTTCGTAATGACTTCATTATTTAACAATAACCACATCATGTTATTTTCTCCCCTGGCATCTATTGAAAATGGTAGACTTTCCCAGTAAACAAATGTCAAATAAATAAATAAATATCTGGAGCAGAGATAATTTGTTCTTTTTTCCAATGTAAAGTATCATCAATAGTCTTTTTTAATCTCTAAATCACATTACTTTGCTAAGAGCTCCATTAATCGACAGATAAATAGTTTTCTGGATTTTCTATTTATCATTCAGTAGGTGGAGTAGATCTTAAGTCAACAAAAAGTAACATTCACAAAGAGTGCATCTGGGAGGAACCAAGCAGAGGCACAAGTAATATTACTGTGTCCTTAGAAAGACTATAGAAACAAAGACATCCGAACTGTATTGGTGTGTTTGACAGAGGAGTCAGTCTTAAGCATGGCTAATTGCAACTTGCAAAATGAGTGAACAAGTGGCAATTTTTATTTTAATATTTTCCTCTATTTTTAATTTTAAACAAGAAACATCTTTATTAAATTATCATGTATGGCATAGGCAGTCTTACATTTACAATGGATATAAAAAGTTTACACACCCCTGTTAAAATGCCAGGTTTTTGTGATATAAAAAATTAGACCACAATAAATCATTTCAAAACTTTTCCCACCTTTAATGTGACCTATAACCTGTATAATTCAATTGAAAAACAAACAAATCTGTTAGGGAAAAAAATGTAAAAAAATAAAATGTACAATAAGCTGGTTGCATAAGTGTGCACACCCTTAAACTAATACTTTGTTGAAGCACCTTTTGATTTAATTACAGCATTCAGGCTTCTTGGGTACACACCTACCATCAATTAAAGAGACTATGATTAACCCCAAATAAAGTTCAGCTGTCCTAATAGGATTTTCCTGACATTTACTCAGTTGCCTGCTACAGCAAAAGCCATGGTTCCCAGAGAGTTTACAAAGCATCAAAGGGATCTCATTGTTGAAAGGTATCAGTCAGGGGAAGGGTACAAACAAACTTCCACAGCACTGGATATGCCATGGAACACAGTGAAGACAGTCATCAAAAAGTAGAGAAAATATGGGACAACAGTGACATTGCAAAGACCTGGAAGTCTCTCCAAAATTTATGAAAAGACAAGACAAAAACTGGTCAGGAAGGCTGCTAAGAGGCCTACAGCAACACGGAAGGAGCTGCAAGACTTACCAGCAAATACTGGTTGTGTGCTACATGTGACAACAATCTACCGTATTCTCCATATATCTGGGCTATGGGGTAGGGTTGCAAGATGGAAGCCTTTTCTTACACAGAAGAACATCCAGACCCAGCTAAATTTTGCAAAACAATACATCGTCTCCAAAAAGCATGTGGGAAAATGTGTTATGGTCTGATGAGACCAAGGTTGAACTTTTTGGCCACAATTCCAAAAGGCACGTTTGGCACAAAAACAACATTTTGCATCATCAAAAGAACGCCATCCCCACAGTGAAGCATGGTGGTGGCAGTGCCATGCATTTAGGGTTGCTTTTCTTCAGCTGGAACTGTAGTTTAGTCAAGGTTGAGGGGAATTATGAACAGCTCCAAATACCGGTCAATTTTGGCCCAAAACCTTCAAGCATCTGCTAGAAAGCTGAAGATGAAGAGGAATTTCACCTTTCAACACAATGACCCCAAGCATATATCCAAATCAACAAAAGAATGGCTTCACCAAAAGAAAATAAAAATTTTGGAATGGCTCAGCCAGATCCCAGATGTAAATCCAATAGAAAATCTGTGGGGTGACCAGAAGAGGGCTGTGCACAAGAGATGCCCTTGCAATCTGACAGATATGGAGCACTTTTGCAAGGAAGAGTGGGAAAATATTGCCAAGTCAAGATGTGCCATGCTGATAAACTCCTACCCAAGAAGACTGAATGTTGTAATTAAATCAAAAGGTGCTTCAACAAAGTATTAGTTTAAGGGTGTGCACACTCATGCAACCAGCTTATAGTACATTTTTTTATTTTTTATATTTTTCCAGTAACAGATTTGTTTGTTTTTCAATTGAATTGTACAAGTTATAGGTCACATTAAAGGTGGGAAATGTTTTGAAATGATTTATCGTGGTCTCATTTTTTATATCACAAAAGACTGGCATTTTAACAGGGGTGTGTAAACTTTTTATATCCACTGTATATAAATGAAAATAAACCATAGCAACACAATTTCACTTGCAAACATTATACATTACAAATGGTCCTGACACAACTGTAGCTGCAAACATTATACATCATTTTAATATACCCAGTCATTGCCAGGCAACCATTACACAGCTCATTCATATCCTGCCTCCTTTTAAATTTCATTCCTCTTCTGCATGTACTGATCCCACATTTCCCATTTTTTTCCTATGTAATTTGCTCCTACCCTTTTCTAATGATTCTAGTTCCGGTTGTTTTATCACTATTTCTGCTACTTCTAGTAAAGTTGATTAGACTTTAATTTCCATTTTCTAGCAATTGCTTTTTGGCAGCCTTCATAAATAGACACAGCAAGGCCTTACTATGTCTAGGCAATTCTGATTCTGTATTGTAGCTCAAAAACATCATTTTCCTAGTTACTCCAATTTGCTCACTCAGCATCTCTGACAGAGTAGTCTGCAGTGAATCTTTAAAGTCTGCCAACTCATTACACTCACAGAGAATATGTTCCCAGTTACATCTTTCTTCCCCATCAGACATCCAACATTTGCTGTCTATCTGAGGAAAATTTATTTGGAGTCTTCTTGGAGTATAAAAATACCTATGTAAACACTTCCTGGCAACAGATCCTAAATCTTCTAGATTGTGTTGGATATTTGGGAGACATACAGATATCCCCCAATTCTTTCTTTGTGAATTGCTTAACCATTATCTCTTCCCAATCCTTCCTAACCTTCTCTGATTGATTTGTATAGTTATCATGCAATATTTCATATGCTGTACTGATTATTTCTTTCTTAATAGCAACTTCTGTTCTACATTCAACTAAAAAGTCTACTGGTGTTGGTCTTTCATTTATGACTCCCCCTATTACTTTCTGTTTGCCTATACTCTGATATCAATCCTTGATATGGAAGGCAATCTCTAACTTGCAGTCCAAATAAATTCTTTATATATTCCCATTCTATTACCTTTCCATCCCTAATTATTTGCTTCCAATACCTTGGTTCTTTTGCCAGTTTTCTCCAAAATATTCCAGCTCCCTCTTGCCTATTGTCTGTATCCCTATTTGCAGTCATCTCTGTAGATCAGTGTGTGTGATATACCTTTAAGAAGCTTTCCAGTGAGTCAGCACATGCATGTAAGTACTGAGCACGTGCGAGCAAGAGCGCCATTTTGAGTGAGCAGCCAGTGCGTGTGCATGCAAATATGTAGTCAGTCAGTTAATTATATAGTTCAAGTTTAATCCTCCTGCCATTCATCCTGATGTATTTGCATACAACAAACTACTTAAATGAACACCCACGCCTCAACGTCTTCTTAATGCACATAAGAAGAGTGACAATCCCTATCGGCAGAATCTCCTTTCTCCATTCCCATGTTGGCTTAGTTCTTAGAATACATTCTGCTACTTTATGAATATAATATTCTGTATGATTATTGTTGTTCTCCTTAAAGCTCTATATCCAAAATCTCAGGCTCTCCCTGTTACTTCAGTCTCATATGTTTTTCATAATCTCTTTCCACGTTGAATTGGAGTTTTCTGCTTGTGCTGTGTATAGGAGCCTTAACTGTGTTGCTCTGAAATATCCCTTCAACTTGGGTAATGCCAATCCATCCTGTTTTATTGGAAGCATAAACTTATCCCACGTGACTCTTGCCATCTTCCCCTCCCAGATAAAATCCTTCAGCTCTTTATTCGTTGTTATCCACAACTTCTCCTCTGGTTGATAAAAATATGCATGACCTGTTTTTAAGACTAAAGGGACTAAAAACATTTTAACTGCTTGTGCCTTACTATTGATATCGATATAACAGAGCTTCCATTTTCACAGTTTTTGTATTATATTTTGGTTAGTCTCTTCCCATATATCCTTAGCTGCCACACTGGTATAATTTTTAATCCATACTCCTTAATACTTCATTTTATCATGCCCCCATAAGAATGGATATTGCTGAACCAATTTGTACCTGGGTACATTATTTACAACTATTGCTTTTGTTTTAGATTCATTAATTTTGTATCCCAGAAATCTTTGAAACTGTCATAATATGTTTTACAGTACTGTAATGCCCCTTTCTGTTTTTTTTTAAGTATAAAATAATGTCAACTGCAAATAAAGCCAACTTTTCTTGATTACCATACCAATTATATCCTTGTGTTCCTGAGTCCCTTATTTTCTTTCCCAGTGGTTCTAAATATAATGTAAATAAAGGGGAAAGAGGACAAGATATTATCAGAGAGGACCCCACCCTCTTTAATTTTCGCCTCCAATCCCTCATATATCCTCCTAATCAACCTTATAATTTTATCAGGGAATGCAAATGCTTCCATTGCTCTACACAAAAAACACAGCTTACTCTGTCAAATACTTTCTCTGCATCAAGACCCACCAACAACAGTGGTATTTTCTTACATTCTGTTTCCCTCTGGATTATCACTGTTCTCTTAATATTGTCAAATGTTTTCCTCCCCTACACAAAGCCACACTGATCTATATCTATCATTTTTTGCATCACTTTTGCCATTATTTTAGCCATTATAGACATAAACACTTTATAATCCTGATTTGGTATTGAAATGGGCCTGTATGAAGCTGGATCTGATGTGTCTTTACTCTCTTTATTTATTACAGCTAATATCGCTTTCTTCCAGGGTGTTGGTGCTTCTAATCCTCTTAAAATACTGTTGAACAAAACCTTCCAGACCTTTATCAGTTTTTCTCTCCTAATTTCCAAACTTCAGGTCTATATTACATTGTTGAACTCACAGGACTTTGAATGATGTAATATCAAACTGTTAAGTTCGAATCCCAAAAAGTATGAAAACACAGAACAGTGATTTTTTTTACCAGGGAAAAAAAAAATCGCTGTTCCAGTACAAAAAAACAAACAAAAAAAAAAAACACGCACACTTTAAATTTAAACTAATGTGGGCGGCTTTGCTCCCACACCCCCCAATGTGGGGGGCTGTGCCCCCCCACACCCCCTACTTAAATATACCAACTCCAACATTGCGCCACAGTGGAGGAAATAGCAAAGCCACGAAAATGGCCCACCAATTTTTTTCCTTGGGAAAAAAATTGGTGTTCAGTGGCCTCGCTATTTTCGTGTTTCAGACATTTGGGTTTGATATTACAACTTTCGGACTCCTGTGAGTTTGGCATTGTAATATAGACCCCCCAAATGTCCATAGGAATACCATTTATTCCTGGGGACTTCCCTGTAGATTGGTTATATATCACCATTTTTATCTCATCTCCTCCTATCCCAACTGTTAATAATTGAGCCTCCTCTACCTTGGCATATTTAATTTATCCACAAACATTGCCACTTGTAGCTTTTCTTGATTTCCATATGTCTCTGCTTTATACAGACTTTCATAGAATTTCCATAATATTTCTAATTCTTCTACAGGATTCCTTGTTATCTTCCTTGTTATAGGTCCCCTAAGCTTGGTGACAGCCCTTTCTACATTCTGTTGCCTGAGTCATTGTGCTAAAGTTTTTCTGCTCTACAGTTATTATCAAAAAACAGTTGCTTAACAGCAGTCTTTCAAAACTCATGCATATTATTGAGGTAATCCCTTATTTTCTGTTTAGCATTCTGCAGTTACTCCTCGTCTTCTTTTGTGAGATTCCCCCGTTTTGCAATACTTTAACATCTGTCAGTTCCTCTAAATAATTTGTGTTACTTCTTAACCATATCTCCCTTTCTTTTGTTTCTACCCTATTTTTAAATCCCATTTTAAATTTATCCCACTCCTTACCTATATTTTCAGAAGAAATTTCTGTCTTCTCCAATAGGATCTAAATAATTTCCACTACCCATTCCTTGAATTCCTCTCTCTTCAACAGATAGTGGGAAAGCACTAGTGGCTCATTTTTTTTCATTACCCTGTGTTTTTATTTTAGTTATTATTAGTGCATGACCTGAAATAGTTATTCGGTGTATATCAAGACCTTCAATTAAATGCACGTGTCCCTGTAAAATGTAAATTCTGTCTAGCCTAGCCCAGTTTTTGTATCTTGGGGAATAATATGTAAATTCATTCCAAACTCCTAATACTGATTTCACATCTTCCATGCCAAATATTTTTATATATTTTTTTAAAAATTTCCCTCCTTTGTTGCATTTTCCTTTCTGGGCCCTCCAGGTACATCTTTATTGTTTCAAATCAAATTCCAGTCCCCACCTATAAGTAACATTCCATGCTGAAAGCTGACTATTTCTCCCATAATTTTCTTAAGCTCCATTACAGCAGTTTTTGGTGGAATTTAAATACAAGCTAGTGTAATCCTCCTCTCTTGCCAGTAGCCACTTAATACTACAAATCTACCATTACTACCAAAACCATTTTACTTGGTTCATCTCATAAGTAAAGGGATTGCCTCCAGAGAAAAGGAGGTTACTACCTCTCTGTACTCCTCTCGTATTAGGCCTATAATTGAGTATAACGCCTCGTTTGGTATGTACCTCTCCAAACACCTGCACCAACTGGAATGGCCACAAAAATACCTCACAAAGAGAAACCATGGCCTCCACCACCTGTCCTATGCAGACAGGCTCAAATTACTATCACGCTATTCGGCATCAAACAGATTGCTCAGAGGTGATCTGTGTCTGCCCTACTAGAGATGCTCCATAGCCGTAAGTCTAACTCCTCATGCATTACCTGTTCAATAGGCCTAAATCTAATACATGACATCAACAAAACCTGCTGGAGAGACAAGTTTGTCCCCCAGAGGCTGCCACATCTTGGGAACAGACTTCCCATACTTGTCAAACAAAGTTTTGACCAGGATGAAGGAACCAAAGGTCTGAGGTTCAAAATGTAGCAAACCAAGAAAAAAGAGAGTTCCATGGACAACCAAGGCTAAAAACCTTGTATTCAATCAACTGTTTAATCAACTGTCTAATTGTTTAATTGTTTCTCAGTGCTGATTGGATTATGTGGGTTTAAAATGTTTTTTGCTTTTTGTTGTGTTATACGTCTCAGGAAGGGGTTATCCTGAAAGTGCTAATGTATTGATAAATAATATTTGTTTTTTAGCCTTGGTGGTCTGTGGAACTCTCTTTTTTCTTGGTTTGATACTTGTCAACAGACTACCTTGCTGATCCACTTCAAGCTCAACCTTGATGAGTGGATGGGAAACCCCAAATTTATCCTATGGGTTCCACCTTTCTCCCTCATTGACAGAGCTGACAGGTGCTGACTGAGGTTACTATTTGGGGATAAACTCTTCACTAGGCTTGTCAGGGTCCCAGGGCCATTAGCCTAGTAACCTCATATGATGATCCTATTATTGTCCTTTTTACCCTCTTCTATTATTATTGGAGTTTGTCTTTCAATTAATGTAAGTACTCCTCTCTTTCTTTGCCCCAGGTATTCTGTTGAATAACCATCCTGAAAACCTTTCTTTATCAAATTCACATGTTCAGTTCTTTCCAAGTGTGTCTCCTATAGCATTGCTATTTGCACTCTACATTTTTCAATATAGTTCACTACTCTTTGATTTTTGTATTTATCTGTGAGACCATTAATGTTTAAAGATATTATAAAAAGAATCATATTCTTAAGGGATTATTATTCCCACCTTTTATGTATAACAGCTTTTTTGCTAAATGTCTGCTTCCAGCTTTTGTGTTACATGCATGCACTTTTTGGCAGGTTAATCTTTTAAACAATTGTTTCTTGTCATTTCCATTTGAACCTATGTCACATCTTGCAGAACATTTTGTTTTATTGATAACCCTCAAACAAAAATACACACAAACCCCGAAGCCCCTCTAAAACCTATTAACTTAATAATAACACACAAAACTATGTACATCTTTAAGTATTGAAGTTTTACCCTCCTAATAGGAACAGACGTTCCAAACTGACAGCCACACACACACAGACTCAAGATAAACAGAAAGAAAGAGTATCTATGCTAAGACAGATGGTAGAGCCTGTGATTCTATTAAGTGCTGTCTGGCTTTGCCTTATCTTTATAGCTCTCTCAGCTGTGAAGACACTTGAATGCATTTAGAGAAGATATTCTCCAAGCCATTTCTCTTTATCAGATTGTCTGCTACTAGAAAAAAAAGCCTTATAATATTCAATATTCATTTTCATTTACTTGCTTTCTGTTATCCCAGTCATTCCCCTATGGAAGAATGAGAAAAAATAGACTAATTTTTCTTTTGTCATGCTCTTTTAACCAGATCTCATTCTTTTTTTTTACATTGTAGTACCAGAATTTCTTAAATCTGAACAAGGAGAAAGTGAGAAGAAAGGAGGAAAAAAAACAGGAGCACCGATTTAATTTAGTATCCCCATTATGCTTAAACATAACTGAAGAAACTTTACTTTATAACATGCAAAGAAAACCATGCACCACTTAAATAATACAATCAACTGGAATGTCCACAGAGGCTCCTTACTAAAAGAATACATGGCATAAGTAATATGTCCTATGCAAACTGCCTCAAGGTCCTATATTTTGTCTCCTACGGGCTTTGAGGGGAAACCTATGCCTGGCATACAGTGCATTGTCAGACCCCACTCTGATGGACCTCCTGCATATCCACAAAACAAACAGTACCAGAATTACCCATTTTAAAGACTTGAACCTTGCCTGTGATATAAATAGGACCTGCTGCAAAGATAGGTATGTATCCCAGAGACTACCTTGTCTATGGAACAGGCTCACCATCCATGTGAAGCAGAGTTCCTCCCTAACCCAATTCAAGTGCAACTTGGGCAATTGGATAGGAAAATGGAAATTCATCCCTGGTTTGGCACCCATGTCTCTAATGGACACAGGTAACCTGTAAATGGTTCATCTCCCAGGCCCATGCTTACACTTATCAAGGGTATCAGAATTTCTCAGAGAATTGAGATGCATGTCTAGGCTTAAAAAGGCCCTTGTGGTCATTAGCCTAGTAAACAGCTGTGAACCTATGGACCTATTTATTAAGGCCAAGAATGTGGTTACTAGTAATAGAAAGAATTCAGCTAAACCGTATTTTTCATGTAGGGCTGATACTCATTGTAGTAAGAAGAATAAGAGTGTGGGTTTTGTTAGACCTGTTATCACATTTACCAGTGATATAGGTAGAATTTGTGATGTTATACCTAAGAACTGGCCAGTATTAACTTCAGATGATACTATATCAGAAATTGTTGGTAGCTCACCACATTTTTGTTTTAAGAATGGGTTGTCATTAAAAAGACAGCTTTGCTATGGGAGTAGGAAAGCTGATATACCTTTATCTATCTGGAAGGGTACTTTTGCCTGTAGAAATTGTGCAGCATGCCAATATATCTCTGCAGTTAAGGAGTTTCAACATCCTGTCACTGGTTTTATATTTATACCTAGGTTCTATGCTGATTGCTCCACTTGGGGGCTAGATTATCTTGCTCTATGTAATCGTTGCAATAATTTTTATGTGGGGAAAACAATTAGGACCCTAAGAGAACTTTTGCTCGAACATCTGGGGTACATTAGACATAAAGATCTTACCAGTGCTTTGTATAAACATGTTGAAAGTAATGATGGTCATTGTTTTTGTTTTTTAGCTTTACAATGTTTTAAAATTAATGATAGAGGTGGTGATTTGAATAATATAATTGAAAAGGCAAAGACTAAATGGATTGTATGATTGCAAACACACAAAAGCCCTGGTTTGAATGGGTATGTTCCTTTAAAGCCTCTGCTTAAGGAACGTAAATTGCTCCATTGAATAACTGATTGTATTATAAATACCTGCAATGTTTTTTATGCTATGTCTGAATAAGTGCCTAGTTGTGGGGAATGAAAGTGCTAACTCTCTGATTTTATTAAACTTTTGTGGATTTTACTGCAGTGTTTGTTCCAGTGGCTTTTATTTTTTACCATATTGAACCTATGAACCTATAAAAAAATGTTTTACCTACAGTTAACTTTCTCCTTCCTTTTCCCCTCTCTTGAGTATTTTTCCGCACATTAATGACATGAAGTAGGTCATATGCTTTAGAGTCCCTTACAGGTTTAACAAGGTCCGAAAAAGTCCAATATTTCCAGATTTTCTTGTTCTATCCTTTTCACAAATATAATTATTTCTTTGTAACCTTACATTTGCCAGTTTCCAAGTTACTGGTTTTAGTCTCCAAACATTAATGACATGAGGTAAGGCATATACTTTAGAGTCCCCTACAAGTTTAATAAAGTCCAAGAAAATCCAATATTTACAGATTTTCTTGTTCTATTCCTGTTCATCTCAATCTCCCAACCACTGTCTCTGCTTCATCTCCAGTACACTCTTGGCTCTTCTAGTCAACTCCTGTGCTTTTTCCCCCCTCTCATTTCTGTTGAAACATAGGGAAATGTTTCACTGGCACAGTCTCTCTGTGGTCTTTATTACCAGAAGAACAAGAAACAGGATCCCCTTCTGTTTCATAGCTCACTTTTTGTTGGACAAACTTTTGTATTACATTCTTAGCATGTACTTCATCAAAAAATGTTTTTGTTCCTCCAGGGAAACATATTTTGGAGATAGCTGAGTACAGCAGTTTGAATCTTGCGTCTGCATCTCGATATTCCCTGAATAAAGGAACAAATGTATTCCTCTTCTGCCTGATGTACAATGAGAAGCCATTCTCCACAAGCACTGCTGTCTCCCACTTTTAGTACTTTGTCCTTCTGACACAGTTTTGTCAGAATCAACTCCTTCTGCTGGTAAGATTGCATTTTTATTATTAAAGGTCTAGGTTGTTTTCTCATAGCCAGGTTTGGAGCATACACACAATGTGCCCTTTCAACTAACAATTCCTGTTGTAGAATATCATTCCAGTTGCCTATTTGTGCTTTCATGAAATTCATACAATCTGTTCCTTCCAGCTTCTCACATACAGCAGAAAATCTCAGGTTTTCCCTACGTGTTCTGTCCTCTAATTCTATAATTTTTGAAACATCTCTTCTTGTGCAGTCTCATATTCAGCTAGCTTTTTCTTCATTTTGGCCTCTGAGTTTTGCAGTTTTATCACCTTATCTGAGTATCTATTTAAAGCTTCTTCCATTTTTTTCCAGACTTTTATTGTTTGAGTTGATATACTCAAGCAGTGTTTCATTTATTTTATTCAGGCCTGTATACAATTGTTTTATACTTTCCTCAACGTTACTGGAAGTCATGTCTGGAGCTTGCACTTATTTCTGATGAACAGCTACAGTACTTTTCCCAGTCAGTTTTTTTTTGTTGTTGTTGTTGTTGCCTTTTGTAGCTGATTTTCCTTCAGGTCCTCTGTATTTCTCTTTTCCTGGCATCTAGGCAGTATACATACTAGCTAGTTACTGAAATTTACTCAGAAAGCTAGGTCCACTGGCTTTCTCTGCTCAGGTTCTGTTTTCACACTGGGAAAGCTAGAATTAAGATGTTCCATGTGCAGTCATCTTGGAAGTCTTGAATAAGTGGGAATTAGAGCTTAATTTTGTTAAAAATAAGTAAATAAAAATAAAGACAGGTGCAGATTTTGGTGGAGAGAGGTAAAATCAAAGGGCAGTTTAAATGTTAAATGCATCCCTAGCATAGGTTGAAAAAAGATGAAAATCATGTCAGTATTATAATCAATCCCAGATGAATAAGACTGTGCCATGCAAGGTAACACTGGTATTGGATGATGCTGACAGACTACTGGACACAGTGTATTGCCTAGGCTGTAGAGTGTCTAGTTGCATATTCCATCTTCCTATTATTTATTGTGCTGCAGACAGTCACATAGAATAGTATTCTGGAGTCTGTACTAGGGGGAGAAACATCAGATTAATGATGGATTATAATAAAAAAGATAATTTGTGAAGCTGTCCAGGGTCACCAGCTCCAGAAGGGCCCATCACTTGCCTGAATACTAGGTTGCTAGAATCCCTACCACCTGAGTCAGTACATTTTCCCTGAAGATGCATTCATTCCAGAAACAGCACTAGCAAAATGGTAGACTTCCAGCAGGAACAGTGTTTGAGTGCTGAATTTATTTATTTTTTTACTTGGATTGGTATTGCTGTTGTTTTTCAGACACAAAGACACAGTGAACTGTGCATCTCTTTATTTTTCCAAGATTCTCAGCCTTCTGCCTATGGTTATCCCTTTTGGATGCCAGGGGTCACATGCCAAAGCTGCTCGCTAGCATTTTGGTTAACTGACTGCATGCTGGCCAGTAGGTGGCTTGCGCCAGTATATCTGCATTGCCTTTAGCAGCACTCCTCCATTCATTTTGGAAGCAATCTGCACCAGCTGTCTAAAGCAGTCAGTTCACATGCTTCTGCATCCATGTAAGAAAGTCACCTTTATGCTGTCAGACTGTATCAGCAGTAACCAGTAGTCTGTGTTGGCCATTGTCCCACGGAAAATGAGGTGAAAACAGCAGAGCAGATTAAACAGTACCATGGTTAGCATTTCATTTAGAGGATGTGTAAGGGCATTGTTTGGAATGCTGGGAAACACAATCTCTTTACATAAACAAACCCATTATTATTCAACTTCCATTGAAAATTAGTTGATTTAATGTTTATGTAACTCATTATATTTTAATGAAGTAAACAATGTGTGCTTAGGAGGTTTTGATCTGTGGTTGTGAGCTTGATTAAAAATTATAACAATGATGTTTACTGTGACTGATTATACTGCATCTCTATCTGTAAAAATTAAACCATACTTTTTTTCTATTAGTAATGCAATGTTATGATTTGGGGTAAAATGGTTGCAATTTTTGGTAAAACGCTGGCTGCTCGGCTTCCTACAAAATGCCTGTTCTTCATAATGAATCTCTCCTCGGCTTTTGCATTTAGTTTCTATGACTTTATGCTTTTTTGTGTTATAATTATTAATCAGTCTGCACTGGTAGGCACAGTAGGATCATTGTTTGTTGTGTGAGACTGTGGCATACCTCTCAATTGTCCATATTTTTGCAGAATGTCCAGATTTTTGTATTATAATTTTAGTCTGTTCCTCATAAAATGTGTGATTTTCTCGCGAATCATTGAGAATTGACGTAATTAAATAATACTAAATAATGACAGACATTTGAGTTTCAGACTACATATCCTTCAGAAAATACATAATAATGCTAACCCTGTTATTTTAGAAACTTTCTAAATTTATCTGAGCAATAATTAAAATCTGCCTCTATTTTTGGCCTTTGTACCCCATTATTTCTGGCTTTGTCCAGATTTCCTGTTCTGAGAAGTTGAGAGGTGTGGACTGTGGTACTTACTGAAGAGTTTCTTCTTTCTCCACCATTGAGTGACCATAGAGTTGAAGTGTGTGTTGGGGGGAGTATGTTTAGGGGGCATAAAGGAGGCTTCTTCCTTGCAAAAATATTTAGTTTGAATACTATGAGTAGGTTGTAGCAGAGGAAGCATGCTCTCAATTAGTTGTGACCCAGCAGCTTTTTATAAATCACTGAATCTTCAGATAAGCTATTTCCAACTGTTGAGCAAAATAAAGTAATTTAATCAAGTTTAATATCATATGGATGCCTCAGAACTAAGTATACCACCTTGAATAATCTAAAATGCTTAAGAATGAGTAACATTTTTGAGGTACAGAGTTCTGTTTCCTGTTTTTTTCTTTCTTTTATTCCTCTGTGTAGTTAATTTTGGTCATTACTCTTACTGCACGTGAGTGTCATGGTCTAGTTTACTGGGTGATCAAATATTATGTTTCTCTTCCCACCCAGTACTTTCCCTTCCTCTCTTTCCATAACTTTAATGGACACAAGTTATCTTTCTCCCTGCCCATATGGCATAATAAGGCCCTTGAAGGTCACTTTTGTATATAAGTATCCAGGGCCGGTGTTAGCATTTTGGGGGCCCCCAGCAAATGTCAAGTTGGGGGCCCTCCTAGGCACTTTTAGTCTAAGTATCACTCTGTCACTGCTACCCCTCCTAAGCAACCTTTTAGTTCATGCTGCACACAGACGCAGTGGTACAGCGGTAGCGTTGTTACCTCACAGCAAGAGGTTCTCCCGTTCGTTTCTCGGCTTGGCCTGGGAGTGCCTTCTGTGTGGAGTCTGCATGTCCTCCCCGCGGTTGGGTAGCATTCAAAAGACATGCGTGCGTAAATGGGCGTGCCTTCATTGAAGGTTGGGTGTCGAGCTGGCACCTTGGCATTTTGTAAAAATCTACTACCAATCATTAGTGGACCGGAGTTTCGCTGTGGCAACCTCTTACCAGGAAAAAGCCGAAAGACAAACAACAACAACGCAAAGACTGACCTGTAGCTACAATGCTCTTACATTACAACAGGCCTATGTACCACACTATGTTGGCCCATTGCCATTATAGAGGGACATTTACAGTTACTAGCATTTAGCTGCAACAATGATGCATTACAACAACTCTACATATAGGTCTGGACTTAGGTGAAATGGTGCCCTAGGCCAACTGTTTCAGCCTCCCACAAAATACACTCGCACAATCCAGTCCTTCTCCCTTTCTTGGGCTCCCCATTCCACACACTTTACTTTTTTTTCCTTCCTTTCCCACATTTTGCCTCCCTCTTCAGCTTTTTCAAAAATACACAACTTTCTATGTATTCTGAAGTGCATTTAAAAGTTTGTTTTTCTTTTAACACAACCTTTTCATCCAATGATGTCTTGAACAGAAATTATGATTAAGGAAAGAAATTCTGTGTTTTGTTCAGCTTTAGTTTTTCTTGCATCCTTTCATCATACCTTTCCTGACCAAGACAGCAATAACCATTTAGGAAACAACTGAAATAAGCCAGGGCCTAAGAAGCCATAGGGTTGTAGATGCTCTGGGGTACATTTTAGAGGATTTCCCCAACCTTTTAATCCAGTGGTGACCTAAACAAAAACCATGAGTATGAAAAGAATTGCCAATTATGTCTTCTTTGAAAGAAACAAAATCAGTTGTGCCCAAGGCTTAATGTTCAAAGCTGACAAAATAGTAGCTCACAATAAACTAACAAGCCACTGTTGTGAGGATACACAGGTCTTAATCTGGGAATACTACCTGCTTCTCTACCCCTCCCCCTCCCCAGAAAAAAAAGGGCAGTCACTGTCTATACATCCTTCTGGTGTAGACTGGGATGAAAGCAGAGATTAAAATTGCCACAGTCATGCATTTGAAGTGACTGCTGTCATACATACACATCACATGCCTTCTCAGCCTTAACCCCTAAAGGTAGCCGACTGTATATGTGCCTGAGGTGTGCCTGTGAGGAAAGTGAAAAGAAAACTAATAATTTCAGTAATGTATTCTAATTTGTTGCTCCTACACAGTACACTTGCTCCTACACAAGCTGTAGTAACCATGTTTGTATGTCTCTAAGGTCTCTGAGAAAAGAAAATGAAACATTGACTACACTGTCCTCAGCCCAAACACAAACTATAAATGAACTCCTGTGCATACCTCTAAGGTATGACTGTGATAAAAGTGAAAGTAATAACAACACAATTCCCGCAACCCCCCATAACCTAAAGCAGCTTTCTGTGCACACACATCTAAGCAGGGCAGGTTTTAGAATGGGGGTGCTTGAGAGCAGAGCCCATTATTAAATTTATCCTAACAGGGTCATATCACAATCCTGTTGAGGTTAGAGAGTGTAATCAGAAAATTAATATGTTTTTTTTTATTCCTCATTTTTCCCCAACCAGTGACAGCTTTTGTGGGGCCCCCACACAGTCAATGATAATTAAGGGATACCCCTGTATCCATTTACATAGTCTGGGGTGTGAGGGCCACCAGACTTGTAAAGACCTAAGCGTCTGAATGTTCTGTGATATATTTTATGCCTAACTTTTGAAATACAATTACTTGTTAACTGCATTTTTTACTGATACCTAGAAGAATAATGTATGGTTCCTGGCATTACTGGGTGTGTGCACAGATAAAAATCAGTTATGACACGCACACATGCATTAGCCATAGCAACACTAGTTCTGTACTTATTTCTGCAAATAGCAAAACATTGCTCAATACTGGTACTGCCACACCAGATCAGAGATTGCTGTTTAGAAGTCGTCAAACAGCAGCAGGGATAAGTCAGCTTTTGTTTACCTGGTGTTACCTGGTACTGCCACACCAAATCAGAGACTGCTGTTTAGAAGTGGTCAAACAGCAGCAAGGATAAGTCACTTTTTGTTTACCTGGTGTTACCTGGTACTGCCACACCAGATTAGAGACTGCTGTTTAGAAGTGGTCAAACAGCAGCAAGGATAAGTCACTTTTTGTTTACCTGGTGTTATCTGGTACTGGTACTGCCACACCAGATCAGAGGCTGCTATTTAGAAGTGGTCAAACAGCAGCAAGGATAAGTCTCTTTTTGTTTACCTCATTGAGGAATAATGGATAGCTGTGACTGTCCCTGATTTCACAGGCCTTCCCTGATTTTGCTTATAATCTTGCTCTTTCAAAAAAATTTAATTTGCTGGTAAATCACTCAGGATTACAGTCAATAAATCCATACATCAGCGTTTTATATTTCTTATTGTCCAAAAATGCATGTTGATGCAAAAGGTGTTATTCTATTACATTTTAAGTGAATTAGAATAATATTGAAAATGTGTTCCTGATTCTGAACCTTTATTCTGCAATTATGTTTGGCACTGCACTGAAATCTTCAGCAAAGAAGTTGATAGTTATAGTATCTGGTATTTTGCCAGTATTTATAAAAACTCTGAAAAAGAAAAAAATTACTAGAGATTGGAAGCATCAGCTCTTTTTAAAATTCAAGGTTTGCACGGAGATCAGTCACTCTGGGCTGCTGATCTCTCTGGTGCTTGCCTATATCATGTTCATTATTAGTTTTATCCTAACAGGGTCATATCAAAGCCCTATTCAAGTTAAACTGCATAACCAGGAAATTAATACATTTTTTCTCCTCATTTTTCCACAACCAGAAGAAGCTTTTGTGGGGCCCCACACAGTCAAGGATGATTACGGGGCCCCTCCCTGCAGCCATTGGTATTACAGGTACGTTAGGTATGATGTTAGTTTTAGCACAGAGAAGGCCCACCAGCAGGGTTTAACTAAGCCAGGGGGCACTATGTCATTGGTAAAATATTTAAAGTATCAGATCGCATGATCTTAATTTTTCTGCTTCAGGTGTCATTACATTATGTAATAGCAAACAGTTTGTTTCTCGCTTTACTACATTAGGATCATAGGATCATATAAGATTACTAGGCTATCGACCTGAGGTAATTTTAAGCATAGCTGTTTCAACCCAATGTAATACAGTAGAGGTACTAGTCAGTGATGACTGCCCATGTCCAGGAGGGTTGTGGACACTATCCCCATTAAGCATTTATGGTGCCCTTTCCACTCATTTAAGGTTCCTTTTGAACAGTGTCATAGAGGTGCTCTGTTTCACATGAATTGGTTGCTTGTTCCAAAGATGTGGCAGTCACTGGGAGATAAATCTGTCACTCCAGCATGTCCTATTTAAGTTGCAGGCCATATTTAAGTCCTTGAAATGGGTAGTCCTAGACCCATTTGATTTACAAATATGCAGTAAGTTCATTAGGTTTGGGTCTTGGGTTGCACTATAGACCAGACATAAGTCTCCCTTAAGAAGTCTATACCATGCGGAGTATAGTGACAGGGATTTTAGTCAGTCCATGTAAGGCACATGCTGGAGGCACTTGATCTTCTTTGTTGGAAACCTCTGAGGTTTCTGTAATTGCTGTAGGTGCTTAGTACGGTACATACCAAATGGGGCATTATACTCAATTATGGGTCAGATAAGTGCCGAGTATAGGGTAGTTATAACTTCTTTTTCTCTTGAGGTGATATCTTTACCAATCAAGTGAGCTATGTGGAAGGCTTTCCTTACAATGGTAGACACGTGGTGGTTGAAGTTAAGGTTGCTGTTAACCTGTGATCCAAGGTCCCTTACCACTTCATGGGTACTTAGGGTATTGTTATTGATTTGAAAGTGCGAAGAGACATTGTTTGTGCCAAAGGGAATAATGATGCATTTCTTTGCATTCAGTTTGAGACCATGACATGACTAATACACCAGTCGTTGCCCTGTGTAGACCATCCTAGAGTATACTGACATCATTTGGGGATTCAATGCTTGCACCAAGTTTGCAGTTGTCTGCAAACTTGGTTAGCCACAGCCATTTAGTTTTGACCTGAACCTCTGAGAAGTATATACCAAACAGTAGGTGGCCCAGCACTGACCCCTGTGGCACCCCGCTGGTAACAGGTCTGCTGGTTGATGTGGAGTCACCCACTTAGATAGTGTGTCTGGTGTCTGAGCCAGTTGGCAACTCATCTTACAAGGAAGGGGTTTACATTCAGTTTGCTAAGTTTATCAGTAATGCCTGAATGTGAGATTGTGCTGAAAGCCTTTGGCAAGTCAGAGAATGCTGTGTGCAGAGATTTACCCTCATCAATGGCCTTGGTCACACTTTCAAAGAAATCCACCAGATTTAACAGTCAGGTTCTACCCTTGATGAAGCTAAATTGGGTAGGATCCAGGGTTTGGAGGTCACCTATGTCTTTATTTATGAGGTCCATAATGATGTTCCATAGCCTTACAGATAAGGCTGGTCAGGCTTATGGGTCTGTAATTCCCTGGGTCTGTTGCTAGGCCACCTTTATGGAGGGGAATAACTGTAGCTGTTCTCCATTCCACAGGAACAAAGCCTGTGGTTAGACTATGATTGAAAAGAGTACTTAGTGGTGATGCTAGTTCATGTTTTAGCCTGTTGAGAAGACAACCTGGGTTGTCATCTGGTCCCATACAGGCTGTGTTCTTTGCCTTGGAGAGGGCTTTGAAGACCTGCTATTCAGATATGTAAGGTGGAGAGGAAGTTTGGGGGAGGGTTTGTTGTAAGTTAGGAGGGGATAAGGGAGTGAAATTTTCATCAAACCTTTCCGCTAGCAGGTTTGCTATCTCTTTGGGGTCAGTGTATGTGATACCCTTGGCCACCAGTTCTGCATATGCTTGGGTCCTACCCTTTAGGTTATGTACATAGTTATTAAAGGCCTTATGGTTATTCTTGGCAGTACTTGGTAGGTTTCTCTCAAATGAGCTCTTGGAGGATTTGACAAGTTGTCTTATTTGCCTGTTAAGGCTGAGATGGGTGCTTTTCCATTTAGATATATATTATTCATGTGACCCTTAGTGGGGTCTTACCTTTCTGTAGCTTGTCTACACTTTGTTGGGCATGAGAGTTGTTTGGCAGAACATCAACACGTGGATAAAATTATGGGTCACTCTCATATTTTGAGGAGTTGATTTGCTCAGTCATCAGTCATTATGGAGAAGAGCTCCACCTCTGCAATACAGGAGACAGTTCTCTCTATTTGTGCAACACTACACTGGAATTATGGGAACATTTAAACTGTACCTTTAAACATAAGTGGCTGAGTTCAACAACACAAACACAATTGAATTTGTTAATACTGAGACTTGGATTCCCAGAGACAGGTCTTTGGGAGAATTAAGGATATGGTCTCATGGACAGGGGAGTCAGACTCTGTAAGCCTAGAGTGTAATGTGCAGTCAGTCAGAGTGTTTTGCACTCAAAGGGCTTCATCTTTATCCCCAGTGAGCACATGTACAGAAAATGAATTTTCCGTACTCATAATGCCTTTTTCAGACCTCTTCAAATTCAAATACATAATAAATTTAAAAAAATACAGCATGAAAAAGGTGATTTTCTAAATTAGAAGCTTTGGATAATGTTGATTTCTGTACCATCACTGAAACATGGTTTGGAGACCTAAAATGCACACCACAAATACCAGGGTACAGCTACTTCCATTGTTGCTGAGTGGGTGGGGGCCAGTGGATTTAAAACAGCCTGGGTCCCCAGGTACATTTAATCCTGCACTGCATCAGGTAGAGAACACGTAACAGATTATTATCAATTTGATATTAGGACTAGGTGACATGAATGAGAAAAAGAATGTCAGAGCACTGGCAATAGAGAAGCCATGATGTATTTTTGAGTGTGTAGAACTGAAGAGAAATTGTGAAAGAAAGGTATTGCAATTGTGAAAACTTGTATTTGTGGAATTTAAAAATGAAATTTGGAAGCATAACTTCAAAAACAGTGTGATAGGCCCTGTAATGAATTGCTGGAAATAGAGTACAGAACTACAAAGGGTCTACTACTCACTTTCTAGTGGTTCAAGACAAACGTGCTTGCTGCCACTTGGCCTAAATGGCAAACCCAATCCAAGTGAATTACCTAGCCCTCCCACCAACCAAACCTACTACACTGCATAGCCCAACATGAACCCTAAAACCTCCACCCAGTCCCCAACCTTAGCCATAGCAGTACCCTCCCTAACCATAGTTTTTCCCCTTCCTCACACTGAAGTTCCTGATTGCTCACTAAACCTAAAACTTCACTCCCCTCTCCTTAAACCTAAAGTCCCTGATCACTCCCTAACCCTAAAATTCTACTCCCACTCCCTAACCTTAACCCTAAACTCCCGTTCTACTCCCTAAACCTAAATCTCCATTTCCACTCCCTAAACCTAAATTCCCAGATCACTTCCTAACTCTGAGATCTAAATTTCCCTTCCAACTCCCTAAAACTAAAACTTCAGTCCCACTTCCTAAATCTAAAGTCTTTGATTGCTCCCTAGCCCTAAACTCCCCTCCTACTCCCTAAAAATAAATCCCCCTTCCTATCGCTGCCTGAAACTCTAACTTGCACTCCCACCTTCCCACTTCCTCCACACCTGCCACAATAACCTTGCCTGAACTGGACTACTATGTTTGGGTGAGGTGAAGCAGCTCCACTTTCTCCCCAAGACAAGCTGAACCTCACCCAAACATGTACTCAAGCTTGAGTGTGAGTGGCCAAATATGGAATCTAAAAGACATTTGAGTCCCAGACCTTGAGATGGTGATATTCAAGCACCTGGAACTTGAGTGTTTGTAGTATTCATGCGATAGTAGTGTGTGACACACTTGCTCACTGCCACTTGCCCCAAATGGCACAAGCCCTAACTCCCACTATCCCAATCCTAGAGAATTTCACAGTCCTTCTAAACCTAAAACTTCCAACTGGCTCCTAACCATAACCATAGCACTTTCCTCCCTAACCCCATACTCCCCTCCTGTTTCATAAACCTAAAGCTCCCTTCCTGCTCTTGAAACCTAAAGTCCCTGATCACTCCCTAGCCCTAAACTCTCCATCCACTCCCTAAACTTAAAAATACCCCATAAATCCCCCTCCAGATCACAGCCTGAAACCCTAACTTGCACTCCCACTGTCCTCTCCTTCCCCATGGTTTTTACACTAACCTTGACTGGTACTGAACTTGGCTACTATGCTTGAACAAGGTGTTGCAGCTCCATTCTTTCCCCACAGCTGCCTCATCTTAACTGAACATGTATGAGTAGTCACGTTGTAACAAAAGTAGCCAGCCATGTGAGCTACAAGAAGCCAGAGTCCTTGGCTGAGTGATAGTGATATTCAAGTGCCTGGGACTCAGACACTTGCAGAAAATCCACAACAGAGGAAGTATTTGGTACCTGGATAATATAATAAAAAAAGCATAAAGGGGAGGAGCAACTGCATAGAGCTAATAACACTTTGACATCTAATGGACTTTTGATGGCCTCTGCATTTTTAATACATGTGTAAGTTAGTTGTTCATGTTTTCATTTGATGAGGAGATCCCTTTGAGCACATGTTCAATCTTAGATAGCAATACAATCAAAATGGCTCACCCTTTCTTTATGGATGCAGATCACTATAGTTCAGCTTGTGGACAAGGCTTTGAAAGATCCACACATAACTTTAACAAGTTTAAAAAAGGCATGGTCATATACAAGCCTAAGACTGCAGTATTTTGAAGAAATTCCCTTTCCTGGTGGCAGTGATCTTGGAGTTAGCAAAGGTGTGGTGGGGGGTACAGAGAGCAAAGTCCCGCCAGCAAAAATAATTTAAAAGTCTTACAGCAACTTTCGGTTTTTGCTGTTATCACAAGAAATTGTATTTTGCTATTTGCACTTTTGAGTGTTAATCATAAGTGCATATAGGTTTATAAGTAATTACTATGCCTTGTGAGCCATTTTCCATTTTATGTGCTCAAAATAACCTATCCCATTTGGTTGAAGGCTTGCCTTACCCATCCCATGGTTTATAATTATATATCATCCCTACTGAGAATAACCAGCTGCTAGACAGGGGTCCAGGGAAGTAAATATTGAGGGAAGAAATAGCCAGGGAATTGTTATGGCTAGGCTTGTATAGGCCCTAGAGCCGATAGCCTAGTACCAACCTATGAATATATGAACTAAGGCAATATCGTAGATAATTTGAGGGAACCCATGCATAGGATAAAGAATTTAGGAGCTGCCTTTGTCCGTTAATAGTGTTCAGAATTTATGTCAAGCAGCTGTTATAAACAAATATGCTAACAATTCTTCCTTATTTCTCTCATCATCATTGTCTTGAATTCTTCTTAAATATGATATCACCTTTTTTACTTATGCACCATGACAATTTTGTACTTATTATATGCTAATGGACATTTTTGTACTTATTATATGCTAATGGATTAAGTGCTCTGTTTATTGTCTCTTTCTTTGTTCACAATGCTGCTGTTGTCTTAACCTATGGGTGCCTCTCTAGATGCAGTGGTCTTTATTTATCTATTGCTATTCCATGCTAATTAACCAAAAATAGCACGAATCTAAGTCTTTGTTCATGCACTCATATGTGCCATTTACACACCCAGTTGCATTTCTCCCTATGAATATTCCACCAATAGATCAATCAGTTATCTCTTCTCTGGGAATAAGTAAGAATGTAAGAACTGGAAAATATTTTCTTGTTATGGGAAAGATTTTGAGAAGTTTGGTGAAAGACCATGCATAGTATATAGGACAGGAAAAAACTTGAAGAAACTGTTGGAAGGCAGTGTAAAACTGGCTTCAAATTCATTCAAGAGGTGGGGAACCTACAAGTGTGGACTCTGCAACCAATGCAAATTTATTTTTGAGGGTAACATACTAGTGATAGGGACCCACAATTTGGTTACTTCATTCCACTACACTTGTAATTCAATGGGTTTAATATATGTGGCAAAGTGTGTTCAATGTTTGTGTTTTTATGTGGGAATAACCAAATGGAAATTTAAAGAGCATATTTAAGTTCATAGGCTCATAGGCTGGTACTAGGCTATTGGCCCTAGGGCCTATACAAGCCTAGCCATAACAATTCCCTGGCTATTTCTTCCCACACTATTTACTTCCCTGGACCCCTGTCTAGCAGGGCGACTGACATGATCCCCGGGGTGAATTTCCTTTCTTCCATCCAATCATCAAGGTTCCTTTTGAAGACGGCCAAAGAGGTATTTACAAGCACAATCTAGATATAAGGAATAAGAATGCTAAAAACTCTTTATACAGGCACGTGGAAACACACCCTGATCATTCTTTTTTATTTTTTGGATTGGAGTTTGTACCCCAGAATATTAGGGGTGGGCCATGGGAAGATCTTACCGAATATAGAGAAATGTTGTGGCAAGTAAGGTTGAATGCTTGATGTATTTCAATCAGTAGTGTACTGTGTTTAATATCATATAAAGTGTAAACCCTGCACCTTATGTTCTAACAACTACCTTCTTTTGAACTTGATAACATAGGATTAACAAATTTGCTTCTGTTGTTAATTGATGTGGTGGTCATGTGATTTTTTTACTTTTTTGGATTCTGATGAAGTCTTGGTTATAGACTGACAAAAACACTTAATCTTGTTGGCTCATTACTAATAAATTTTTAAAATTCTCGTTGGCTCGCTTGTGTCTTCAGTACTTTCAGTTTTTGGATTGTCTGTATTTGTTATTCCTGGTTCCTGGTTTGTGTTTAGTCTTCTGAGGGAGTGCAAACTCCTTGGACTGGGTCTTTCATCTTTTCCTGGTTAGGGGTCGCCACAGCAGAACTCCTGTCCGCTAATGATTGGCAGTGGATTTTTACGGTGCCGAGTTGCCAGCCTGATGCCCAACCTTCAAAGAAGGCACGTCCATTCACGCACACACCTACCTGCATGTCTTTAACGTCACTCGACCATGAGGAGGACATGCAGACTCCACACAGAAAGTGCTCCAGCCGAGAATCGAATGGGAGAACCTCTTGCTGTGAGGCGACAATGCTAACCACTGCACCACCGCAGCCTTTGATGGTTTTAAATGGAATTATGAAAATGAATAGCAGTGAATATATGTGTATTCTGTGTGCTCATAGCCTTATCAGTGAAATCACCAACATATTATTCCTGGAATGAGAACACAGCCGCTTAAAGAATGCAATTAATCTCTTAGGATTTCTTTATAGAAAAATGCCATTCTAAGGTAGATATCCAGGATTTATTTATAAGGGTGCACGTCTCCTCAGCAGTTTTACCAGTATTACCCAGATTCTCCTTCTTCAAATCTTAAGTTTATCTGGAGACATAAAGTATGCTCTAAAATTCCATAGGTATCCCTTTTCATTACCAACGGTTGGACACGTGCCATACTGACAGCTGTTCCTAATCTGTGTCTATTATATTTGAATGGAATGCAAGGATCAAAGCTCTCCTTGCCACATAGGTTCATAGGTATGTACTAGGCTAATGACCACAAGGGCCTTTTTAAGCTTAGCTATGCATTTCAAATCTCTGATAAGTTTTGTTACTCTTGATAAGTGTAAGCAGGGGTTTGGGTGATGACACATTTCTGGGAGATGAACCATTTACAGGCTACTTGGGTCCATTAGAGACATAGGTGCCAAACCAGGGATAAATTTCATGTTCTGCATCCAATTGTCCAAGTTACACTTGAATTGGGTTAGGGAGGAACTCTGCTTCACATGGACGAGGTGCATGTTCCAGAGAAATGTTTAAGTCTTTAGAATGGGTAATTTGGGTGCTGTGTGTTTTGCAGATATGCAGGACATCTCTCAGTATATGGTCTGACAATGCCTTGTATGCCAGTCACAGATCTCCCCTCAACAGCCTAAATGAGACAGAATACAGGGATAGGGATTTTGTTATTCATCTGCTGTGGTACATGAACAGAGTCCCTAGACATAAGGGAAAACTGCAGAGTGATGTATTTACGGATTTCTCTTTTTGTGTTTCAGGTCAGAAACCATTTTAACCTCTTAGCTGGATTCTTTAGTTTGTTGTTTTAGCCAGACCCTCTTTATAGGCTTCAGATCACAGTGCCTGACACTTAATGTAATTTGTAATTTATTTCTCTTTATTTACTCAGTAGTGAAGTGGGAAAAACATATGACTTCCATCCACATACATTCAATACTCCTATAAATAGTATATATAAGACTAGTGAGACCCATAAGTCTCAATAGTCTTATATGTAAAGCCATGAAAAGAATTATCATGGAGATGATCAATAGAGACATAGTACACCTCCAGACAATTGACCTAACCCAGTTTGGTTTTGTCAAGGGCAGATCATGCCTACTCAACCTGGTGGACTTCTTTGAGAAGGTCACCAAAGCAATGGATGAGGGCAAAATTGTTCACACTGCCTACATTGACCTGGCCAAAGCATTTGACAAAATACCCCACTCTGGCATTGTTTACAAATTCAAGAGTTTAGGTACAGACCCATATGTCACTCGGTGGATAGCCAACTGGCTCACAGACATGACCCAGGAAGTTAGAAGTGGGGAGTCTACCTCTACAAAGAGGCCAGTCACAAGTGGAGTTCCTCAGGGATCAGTCCTTGGACTGCTCCTTTTTGTCATTTACTTCTCAGAAGTCAAGGCTAATGTCAGTGGTCTCTGGCTGACTAAATTTGCAGATGATTGCAAATTAGGAGCTGTCATTGAATCTCATATTGACACAAATGTTCTCCAGGAGGGCCTGACACAGAAAAAACAACTGGTGTCAGAGTCATGGACTAAAACTAAATGCCAAGAAATGCATAATAGTATCCTTTGGGAAGTTGTCCATCCCTGGTAACTATCATATTGACAACACACCCCTTAGAGTTGACCCAGTAGTCAGGGACTTAGAGACACACATAGATAGTAATCTAGCCTTTGATCATCATGTGTCTATAGTGGTGAGGAAATCATTCTATGTTGCGCAACTTATAAACAAAGGTACGGCATCTAATTTCAAGGCATTGTTCCACTGTATTCAGCATTTATCAGACCTATCATTGAGTACAATGCCCCCCTTTGGTATGTACCTAACCAGCCATATCCAACAACAGAAACGTCCACAGAGGTTCCTCACTAAAACTCCGGTCCGCTAATGATTGGCAGTAGTTTTTTACATGCCGAGTTGCCAGCCCTGACGCACAACCTTCAACGAAGGTACACCCATTCATGCATGTCTCCACACAGAAGACACTCTAGCTGAGAATCAAACAAGACAGCGTCTTACTGTGAGGAGACAATGCTACCGCAGCACCACCACCACAACGCACACACACACACACACACACACACATATATATATATATATATATATATATATTTGTATAAATATATGTATATAATTATGAATATATTATCAATAACCAAGAGGCAGAAGCATGAATGCACAGTACATAGATTTCTGCATATGGGAACCTACAAACCATTGAAAAAAGTGTCCAAAACTAAAATCCTCACAAAAGGAAAACAAATGCTTTCTTTTAATGATCAGTCCACAAAAAAGAAACACACACACACACATACACACACACACACACACACACACACACACACACACACACACACACACACACACACACACACACACACACACACACACATGTAATTTGTCTGAATATTGGTACTGACAGAGAAAGGGTTTGTAATGTGTAGGGCTGACATTATGGGCAATGGCAGGGTTAGGGTATGCACATGTGGTAAGGGTGTAGAAGAGGCACACAAAGAAAGGGAGCAGCATGCTGGAGGGTAGGATGGGGTGAGTACCAACTGCTAAGCTGATAGTGGTGCAACCACATAGAAGTTAGTCACATCCGTGACTGCTGTCATCCACCATAGCTCTCACCAGACTTTACATTCCCTGATGAGTGATTCAGCAGGACCTGCAATGCTGGTCCCTGATGAGGAGTCTACACTACCCCCACTAGTGAAACGGCATCAGAGGCTAGCAGTGAACCCTCCAGGTTGCTTCCTATAGAATGATCTCGCAGAAAGGCTGGCCTGGAGTCTGACATGGACCCTGAGGGTGTTGCTGACGCAGGTGCTAGGCACAATTGCCACTTTCACACCTCATCCAGTTCTGTGGCAGGCACTGCATAAAATATGAATGTAAATGGAGAGAAACAAAGGAAAAAATAATAAAATTAAGACAATAACAGAGATAAAGGGAAAAACAAAGCAAACCCAGTGATCACATGTGCTACAACAGTTTGTAGTATAGGCCCTGAAAAGCGCAAAATGCAGTCAACTAGGCAATGGTATCATAAAAGCAATACATAGGCCTGAGACACATCTATACAGAACTATGTAGACTACAGGGTGGGATATGATGAGAGCTACCCTGTCACTTGCATGGATGACAATGGCACTGTGCATTAGTGTCCATCAATATGAGTACAATGGGCATCAAAACTAGGCAGGAACAGCCCCACAGAACAATGAAATGCATAGCCCTGTTGAGGTTATGATTAGGTGGCACACTGTGTGGCAAATACTGCATTGTATTGTATAGCATGGCGACCTAACTCAGAATGCCATTATGAATATATATGGAATACACAACCCCTTTGGCAGTACTGCTTCCTGACAATAGTCAATCCATGTGCTTTATTACACAACAGCCCCAAAGTGTCATGCCCATGGTATATCAGGTGTAACTGGTGCAGGCATTAGCAGTGTAATGGGCACTCAAACAGTATGCCAGGTCAGGCTGCAAGGACAGTGTGCATTGCTTGCTCTGTAGTCAGATAGGTAAAGAGTGCTGAATGAGGACAACTGCATAAGGACCAAAGCAGAGACCCAACCCTTTATTGCAATGTTGCACCCAAATTCAGCCCATTCTACAATACCCATTCACTGTTAGGAATTCTTGGCATTAGGAAGGACAGTAGCAGGTACACTTGCAATTATACGTTCTATGATTTATAAGCAGTGGTAAAATAAATTATCAGGTAAAGTACAACAAAAACCAGGCTTAAATAGTGGGAAGTATACTTGCTGTGTTCAGTTCAAGTCAGTCACAGAAGGTAACCAAATGTTCCACAAAGAGAAACGAAGCTGTAAACTATAAACTGCTTTACTTTGCGAACTTTTAATCCAATAAACAAGAGTCAAAATCACCATAGAGTGTTCATTCGAACCTACTCATCCACTGGGCAATAGCTTGTAGAAAAAACACGCAGCCAGCATGTAAAAATAAATCCAAGCGTCCAGTAGAAACCACGTTTATTAGAATAATTAAAACACAGGGCTAGCGCTTTCAACGAATCTTCATCAGGCCACTAACAAACAAACATACTAGCATCCCTCTTATAGCAAAATGCTAAAGTCAACTACTGATGTCACATCCTGTTTGGACATACTGAAGTCAACTCTGAGGTCACATCCTGTTATACATAAAATATTTAAAGTGACATCACTTTTGTAGTAAAACGCTACAAACAACTCTGATGCCACATCCTACTACATATAAAATATTATAAAATATTTTAAAAAAGTTTTAAATTATTTAAAATATTTAAAATATGTATGCAGACATTTTGTAGACATATTCTGAAATAACATTTTACCCTGCTTTAACTGCTGCTGCATTTAACATTCAAAATGTTTTAAAATATTTTGAATATCTATGTAACCATCTCATAGACAATCTGCTGCAAATAAAGTGTTTCAAAATTACATACTATTTTCCTATAAATACTGCTACTTATATGCATACTAGTAACAAAAATGGCACGCATATTTAATGAGCGATACAATCCCAAAAAATTGTTTTTTCTACAAGCTATTGCCCAGTGGATGAGTAGGTTCGAATGAACACTCTATGGTGATTTTGACTCTTGTTTATTGGATTAAGAGTTCGCAAAGTAAAGCAGTTTATAGTTTACAGCTTCGTTTCTCTTTGTGGAACATTTGGTTACCTTCTGTGACTGACTTGAACTGAACACAGCAAGTATACTTCCCACTATTTAAGCCTGGTTTTTGTTGTACTTTACCAGTTTTGTTTATTATCAGGCGAACAGAGTGTAGTGAGCACTATTCTTTGTTTTTAAAATAAATTATCAGTATTGCAAACTGAAGAGCTAAGCAGGTGTGTAGGTGAGTCAGAGATATACAAGTATGTCAGCAATCACATATACATATCTGATGCCTGGACAAGTGTGCTTGCCTCCTCTGGCACATCAGCTGATGCTCCTGTATCTCATCAGGAGCTGAAATATGAAATATATAAAAAAAGGCAAAAAAACACACAGCATGCCCATGACCATCATTGACTGCATATATGTGTACAATAAGACCTCCATTTGTAAAAGCAATTCTGCTTAAAATAGAACTCAGGCTCCCTCTTCCTACCCTCTTCTTCCCATTGGCAGACAAGGTCAGGGGTGATGCTTCTTCAGGTCACTATACCAGTGCCAGCACTGCTCACCTGTGGCATCACTCACTACCATGCAGAAAACAGGGAAGTCTGCATACAATAAACAAAAGTTGTGTACTTAACAATGATAGATCTAAAAGGGTAGCACCATCTTCATAAACAGTATGACTAGGGAGAGCAGGCATTAGGACTACTTGGCAGGAAAATCTTTCCCAGACTGACCATCATCCTCCCTGACCCATAATGTACCACATTACCTAACCTCTCCAAATCTGAGATGAAATGTGAAATATTTTATTTGGAAAACTAAAACTTGAGGCCATCTGTGCCACAGGTGGGGGAAGTTGTGTGGGTATGTTACTGACCTATTCTTCCAGATCCATCATTATGGGAATTACATATATTTTGCATTGCAATGGGAGAGCTATCCTCCATATACTGTAGGACAGAGTCTCAGGTAAATCCACTCAGGTGGTTCCCCCTTACGGGAACACATTTATTATTGGGATCTATATTATATAGACGAAAAATCAATATGTCAAATGCTCACATGAGTGTAAATGCAGAAATATGAAATCGCTATTGTGGGGGGCTGCTCCCCCACACCCTCCACTAAATATATATTCCAACTCCAAGATCGCACTACTGTGAGGAAAGGGCAAATCCTCACTGTACTGCAATCCAAAAAAATAAACATTGACTTCCTGCATTCACGCTCATTTGAGCATTCGACATTTTGACTTTTCGTCAATCTAAAGTAGACCCTATTATTATAGTAGCCCGAGATGAAAACCTGGAACAGAACATCACATCCAGCTTAAAGTGCTTTGTAAATGTGTTGAAAGTAGACAAAGTAGCAGCTTTACAAACATCATCAGCAGCTGCATTTCTGAAAGAAAAAACTGTAAATATGAAAACTCCCATAGAAGAGCGACCCTTCAGATTGTTAAAGTACTTTGTTAAAAAGGCACAAACTAAGGAAACTGACATTACATGCCAGCAGAAGGTCTGGCGAATGAGACTACACATTCACTTCCTTTCTTTATGTTTCTTATCACTACCAAGCACTAGCAATAGGTCTAGTGAGCAAGACTGTATATTAATTTGCCTTCTTTAAGTTTTTATCATTACTGTTTGCCAGGATGAGACCTGTTAAAAGATACCTGTGTTGATCATTTGTTTCAAGTTTACAATTCTATTTGCCACGGAAAGACCTCGTGGAAAAGACTTGCATTATCCTGCTTCATTGCATGCAGCTGTAATCACTCACAAGTGCAGAACCTAGAACCCAATGAGACAAAAAAACTTTCTGTTTAACTCTTGCTCTTTGACCATAGACAAGGTATTTACAAGTCTAGCAATGTTACAGCACCTTCCTAAGTAAAGTTTCTCTGGTGTGCCCATTTGCTTTGAAGTTGGTACAGTGTAACAGAAGTTAAGCTTCCACCTGTCTCTATATCGCAGTTGCGGTTGACATTTACCTGCTTTTACATTCATTGTAATAGATCCTGTATTTTGACAGAAAACTGTTGGGTTTGCTGTCTCCTCTAAACTATCTATTATTCTGTTCTACAACTGTTTGCCAAGTACTCAGTCCACTATAACAGAAACATCTCTGTTGACTACTTTCTTGGGAAAAGATAAGCTACTAAGAACAGCTTTAACACTTCAACAGACAGCTGAGTTGTTAAGAAGATGTAAACTCCTAGCAGGGCACATATGTACACATTTATTTCCAACACTGTACTACAGGTGTCCTGACCTCTGCATCATCTCTATAAGTGCCACAGACAAGAATTTCAAATTTTGCAGAACACTTTTTCAGGGAATACTGTTCAGGTAAGGTGGGAAGCCTTTAAAGTAACCACAAGGGCCTATTTATACAAACAGGCTTCTGCTAGCAAGCTTGTCAGCTATGTGCAGAGAACTAGTGAGTTATTTTGGATGATTACAATAGTGTTATTTCTGTTTGTTCCTTATATTTTTGCATGTGATGTACATTTTTTTATTTTGTTGCTTGTGGAATCAAGAAACCATATACTATAAATACAGTAACATTGTCATTAGCCAATTAATAGTTATTAAAGTATCCTCTTGAGATTCGACACTCCCTTGGTGTTATTAATTTTCATCATTGTTCTAATGCTGAACCAGCTTATGCCAGAGTTAATAGCAGATGTCCTGTGGTTTTGGAATCAGCATAGCTAATAACTGTTAGTGAATACTGCGTTGATTACTGGTCATTTAAAAGGGCTTCTCAGCTCTGAATGTTTCATTGCTGTCAGCCATGGAGAAGGATGACAGTTACCTATGTTTATTGCCAATTAAAGCATCACATGCTTTCCAAAAAAGATTCAAGTTCTATATTGCTATCTAGTTTAGACTGACTTTATGTGTATCACCATGCAACATGTTTTTCCTGAATGTGTAATCATTACAGGTGCAGTATCATTTTAGTGTATCATTTTTCATGACTTATCTCTTTTTCATTTGCAACTGAATGAATTCTGTTATGCCACTGGGAATTCATATGTCAAACTCTTCATCACTTGATAAAAGCACAGCACTGCTAGCTTTAGCTAGAAAATTATTCCAAGCCTCCCTGTCACTGTCAGCCTGTCTAAGTTTGCTATGCATTCTCCAAAATATAAGGCTTCCATTTTTTTTAAGTTTTGAAAGTAAGAAATATGTTTCTACTTTTTCTTTTATTTTTTATAACTGAAAAACTCTCGATATTCAAAGAAAGTACCCAGCAAAGCTTTAGACTCCATGTCTTTTTATTTATGGAGAAAATTTAATTATTTTAGTATATTATTCCTTCTCCTGTATAAACTCCATTGTTTGACTTAAGGTTTTCAATGTTGCTATTTCATCCAAATGTTGCTATTAATATCAGTCTGAGTTGCTTTGCATTATTCCAGTGAACTGCTAATAGAGAGATTGGAATAAAGTGGTAAGGAGTTATACTGTAAAACATTCTAAGAAATATGGGACAGACAGTAAGCAACTGAGTCATTATTCCTCTGGGTAGCAGACATTTCTGTTTCAATTAGCCCTATATTTCAGTTTCAGATGGCAAATGTTTTCCACTCTTTATCTTTAGTGTCAACCACTTCTCAGCTTTATACAGCAAGTTTGGTTAACCAGACTGTAAGCCGAACTTAACCGTCCTGCCAAGTATCTAATTAACACAAGGAGGAATATCTACAAAACTTAGCAGTTACTGCCTCCTGCTTAAGAAATGTTCTTATTTAAATATTTTAAAAAGCCAACAATGCCAACACAAAAAGCTACATTTTTTTTAAGTGCCATTTCTTGTGATGGCTGGTTGTGCAATAAGTTATAGGCAAGAGCTTCATCTGTGGGAGCAAGGTTATTGTGGGTGAGGGGGATATTTAACCTAAAGTGCAATGACATCCAAGTTACAATATTATATAACAGGATGCAATGGGTGGGGGTGGGAGCTTTGTCTCCAATAAAAATAATGTTCTATATTTAATTTTCAAATCCAGGTCTGACTGGAATTTTTTTTCTTTTCTGCCTCATGCTGACTTACACTTCTTTTTTTTGATACTGTTAATTTCTTCATGATAAAGTTTTGCAGCATTTAAATATGACCTGAACAAATCATATGTTCCCAAATGCATTTTCATCTTTAACTTATTACAACTTATAGGAAAAATAACCAGCTACTGCAGGAACCAGCCAAGGAAACGTAGCTAGAACAGCAACTCACAACTTCGGTTGAATAAACAAAGTGAAAGAACAGCAACTGTTGTAATCCACCAAATAATATATAGGGTAATATAGCGAACTTCACCCCTCTGAGAGACACTCTAAAGCGTTTAGTTCACTCGATTGAGTGCCCGTAGGTAATGTGCAAAAAGCTGCCAAAGTCCCTAGGCACTGAGCATAGATGTAATCCAAAAACGCTAAGCACAAGTCGATGTAACATCCACAAAGATGATGAAAAAATGAGGACTTTTATTAAAACATCAAATACAGCTGCCACAAACACTAGTTAAGCGCTTTCATCTGCACCAGACTTCCTCAGAACTAGTGTATTCATCATAATCAGTTAGTTTAAAAACACAATTTGGCGCCAACATTTGCATCTTTCCTTAAAGAGACAGACATTAAAGCCACATCCCAGTTACGCATGTAAACCTAATAACCTACAGTTTAAATAACATTTTACAACTGAAAATATAAAATGTGAAAATGTAAAAATCAAGAGAGTTGCACATGTAAAAATATAAAAGTTATGCTAAACATACACATACTAAATAATCAAAACTTAGTTAAAATAACTTGTAAACAATCAGTGAGAATACTATGAATCCAAAATTAGGAAGGGTTTGATGCTAATAAAGTCATTAATACCTGGGCTTCTAGTAGAGTCAGTGATTGTTTACAAGTTATTTTAACTAAGTTTTGATTATTTAGTATGTGTATGTTTAGCATAACTTTTATATTTTTTACATGTGCAACTCTCTTGATTTTTACATTTTCACATTTTATATTTTCAGTTATAAAATGTTATTTAAACTGTAGGTTATTAGGTTTACATGCGTAACTGGGATGTGGCTTTAATGTCTGTCTCTTTAAGGAAAGATGCAAATGTTGGCGCCAAATTGTGTTTTTAAACTAACTGATTATGATGAATACACTAGTTCTGAGGAAGTCTGCGATGGTGCAGATGAAAGCGCTTAACTAGTGTTTGTGGCAGCTGTATTTGATGTTTTAATAAAAGTCCTAATTTTTTCATCATCTTTGTGGATGTTACATCGACTTGTGCTTAGCGTTTTTGGATTACATCTATGCTCAGTGCCTAGGGACTTTGGCAGCTTTTTGCACATTACCTACGGGCACTCAATCGAGTGAACTAAACGCTTTAGAGTGTCTCTCAGAGGGGTGAAGTTCGCTATATTACCCTATATATTACTTGGTGGATTACAACAGTTGCTGTTCTTTCACTTTGTTTATTCAACCGAAGTTGTGAGTTGCTGTTCTAGCTACGTTTCCTTGGCTGGTTCCTGCAGTAGCTGGTTATTTTTCCTAGTTGTTTCTTTTGAACATTTTGATTATTACAACTTATAAGCAATATATTCTGATAAATTATAATTGAAAGTTATCATATGTTTTATTTTATTTCCTAATGATTTGAGTCACCAGAACTGATTTTTTTTAATTACTTAAATTTCCCATACAATTATATGTAAATTATAAATATGATTTATTTCATTGCAGATTCAAAGGTATTTCAAAGAAGCTGGAGAAAACCTACACAAATACAGAGAAGACATGCAAACTCTGCATAGAAGCCCCCCTTCCCCAGCTGAGAACTGAACTAGAGAAAATCTGTTGGTATGAGGTAACAGTGATATTCACTACCCCACCATGCCATACATGTATGGAATATAAATCATTAAATCAGAGATTTTCAAGTACAGTGTTAAGAAAATTACATCTTTCTGTTCCAGTCTCCAAAGAAAGGAGAGATGCTAATGTATGTTGTGTACAAATAATTTGCCTTTTATAAATGCACTAGTGATCTCTGAGTTGATTATAATATTTATCTAGAGTTGTTCGGATACAGGGTACTTGCCACTAACAAACATTTTGCTCACGTTTGGGGTGAAGCCATCTCATTTAACTTTGCTCTCAGGTTACACAGCAGCACAGAAGAAACCAGACCACATGACAGGCACACAGGAGTCCAAATAAGGCTAAATGTCATAATTATTTAAAAGCATATACAAATATGATGTATCTTTTTACGCAAGCAGAATATTTCTCTTTCTTTTGTGGTAGAATCATTTAAACACTTGTTTTCTTTGCATATATAGTTACATCTCAAATAAACTTCTTAATTCTTTACATATGAAGGTGCAATTTCAGTTTATGATTTTTCTATAGAAATATGATTCTAATGACAACTATTTTATTCTTTTTCCAGCATAGAAAACATTGCATCTGCTTATTAATGCATACTTTTATATGTATCATTTTTAAACCAACATTTCCATTTTGGCCTTTAGATCGTACATTAAAGTATTGATTATTTGCATAACTTGCTTCATTTCTGAGTAACTGTGAAGCCATCTAATTTAACTTTGCTTTTAGGTTACACAGCAGCACAGAAGAAACCAGACCACATGACATGCACACAGGAGTCCAAATAAGGCTAAATGTCATAATTATTTAAAAGCATATACAAATATGATGTATCTTTTTTTATGCAAGCAGAATATTTCTCTTTCTTTTGTGGTAGAATCATTTAAACACTTTTTTCTTTGTATATATAGTTACATCTCAAATAAACTTCTTAATTCTTTACATATGAAGGTGCAATTTCAGTTTATGATTTTTCTATAGAAATATGATTCTAATGACAACTATTTTATTCTTTTTCCAGCATAGAAAACATTGCATCTGCTTATTAATGCATACTTTTATATGTATCATTTTAAACCAACAGTTCCATTTTGGCCTTTAGATCGTACATTAAAGTATTGATTATTTGCATAACTTGCTTCTTTTCTGAGTAACTTCCCCAGCATAGAAAATGTAGGGGAAACTGTAGCCTGCATAGCAGATGTCAATGTATTAGGAATTTCTTCATCTGGGGATGCCCGATGCCTTCAACAATTCATTTGGTTTCCCTTGTTTTGCAACCACTTCAGCAAAGGTCTCTTGGGAGATCTCTTCAAAGCTCTAGCTACATGCTTATTTTGAATTCATCAGCAGTCCTGAAAGCATCACAAACAGTTCTTCATTGACTAAGGCACTCACTCTGTGACATATTAATTGTGAACAAATGTCATCTGTTCCTTCTTCTAGACATTATGGCATTACCAGTTTGAACAAGGGACTTTGGCTGCTTGCATTTCTTCAGAACAACAGTTTCTGGCTGTTTCACACTGGAGCACTACTAAATGCTCACATAATGTCCTTCCAAACAGAAAGAACTTTATCATGCTGTTATAATACAGGTTCTGCCTTTCCTGATTATGTCTCATTCTTCTTAATAGTGACTTTGATTTCAGCAAAGAAGTAAGCCCAGGAATTCTTCTTAACTTTATGACATATCAGTAACTGAGAAGACAATAGAGCAAATCCTTGCAGTAGAGTATTTCTGTATTCCAATAAAGCTAAGTGAGATTTTGCATAGTGACTGCTGTTACAGCTTTCTGAGCTCCTTGAGTGGCTCTTGACACTATGTGCTGCCGTCTCATCATGAGCATTAGATTGTGGATAGTCAGGATGAAACATAACACATTGAAATTCATATCATTCTGAAAATCTCTTGAATTTATTGATTGTTTGCATATTGTCGGCCATTATTTGGTATAACCAAATCTGTAATCTCATTCATTGAAAATATAAATCTGACTTTGTTTGTTCCTCAACGTATGGGTATTGGAGCCAACCCTAGGATCCAACTCAGTCAATCTCTAAAGATTCTTGTTTCTGACTCTCAAGCTCCTCCTTTTACCCATAATGCCCCTTACTTGCCACATTACCTCAGATCTCATTTGCCACTCAAATGATTTGGTCGAGTTTGCATTCTTTTGAGCTCTAGAGTGTTTTGTTGGGTTTTTGTGAGTAAAAATAGCTTTGTTTTTTCATCTTTTCCTTACACTTAATGTCCATATCTATTTAGCCTTCCTTTCTTTACTTTTTCTTACTTTCAGGATATCATGTAGGTAACTATTGTACCTATTTTGTACCATTGTTGGTACTAGGCCTTCTTTTTTTATCTTTTAGGTATTCTTTCTACTGATGTTGGTAGTTATCCTATATATATATATATATATATATATATTAGGACTTTCTTTACATAAAGTATCTAGAATAGTTGCTTCTTTTATATTTCTTTGTTGTCTGTTTTTTGGTGAAAGTTTGATCATTGGTATGACTGACAAGCTTACCGACTTTAAAAAGATACCCAATTCTGATGCCCGCAGGGAGTTCATATATTGTTTAGGCCCATCTCACTTGTAGGTATCTTGAGATGTCTGTTTAGGTTTCAACTCAGGGATAATCAGTAACAGGAGGAATAAGTTGGTCTTGAAGAGTCTTTTGTCAGCTTCTTACTCTATTGCTTCTTCTTCTGGGACTCAAAATCCTGTGAAAAAGTAAAATCCAGTGGAGCCTAGACAGCACAGGAAGGACTCCCCTACAAAGTGTCCTGCTCCAAGTTCAGAATCTCCCTCCAAAATCAAAAGAGTATCGATCTGATGTCTTCAGATCCAACAACATCTATCACCAAGTCTCCCCAGATCCGGAGCCCTAGATACTCTCTGAAACCTGTGGCTCCTAGGCTTAGATCTCCATTTTTACAGGAGACTCCTATGAAGTTGCCCTGCCCTCCTTATACAACTCCCTCACTCAGGTCCTCCTATAGTCCTTCCAAGGCAGTATGGATAGGAAGATGAGGAAATTTCTTAGAGCACAAATCTAGATGGTGGTGTTGGTGTCTCAATCTCCCATCAAATCTGTGAGCCTTCAGCCACCTTCATACCCCATAGTGACTCCATCTGCAATCCAACCCATGGTTTCAGAGCCATCAGATCTGAGAGTGCCAAGAGTTGAAGTGTCGGATCCAAGGATACCACTTTTATCTTCAGATCCCACTTTGTCACTGACCTGTTTGGTGCTGATCCTCACTGAGCAGGATGAGTCTCAGAGCCAAAGTATCAATGCTGGATCTGTGGGGGTTGACTTTGACTCCAAGGTTTTCAGATCCATTGCTTCTACTTGGAGCCTAGGAGTTGGACAGCTCTGGTCCAGCTCCTTCCTCAGAGGTGAGATCCTGGAGAGGTGGAGAACTGACTGAGCCAAGAGCTTTAGCTTCAGTGAGGTTGGTTTCTGCTTCTCCTGGACACTCTGCTTTTGAGGTAGTGGAGAGGGTTTTCTCCCATCCCAGGGAATCTTCCGCTCTTACTTTCTCAGATCCTATATCCATTCCCCCTACAGATTTGAGCTCTAAATCCCATCATCCTTCTCCACAGGGAAAGCCAGCCCTTAAGAGCTTCCAGAGAGTTCCTGTCTAGCAACTCAACATCTCTTCTGATACCTCTCCAGAACCCCTACTGAAGAGGTTCATAGGGAGAGAATGTGCAAGAGGAGGCACTTAGATTCCCCTCAGGAATATTTAACTGGGGATACTGATTTTGATGAGGTGGACAGGTCCCCTAGGTCTCTACCTAAGGACATCTATTTCAGAGGCATTTTAGAGATCCTGCATTAAAAAGGTGGTTGGGCCTCCTAATGCCCTTCCCAAGAAAAATCTGTGTTTCTGTAAGCTTTCTGGCCCATCTACATCTTGAGTTACATCCCCCTTGGTGGATGACCTTATTTACCTTATCTCCATCAGGGCGTGGAAAGAACCAGATACCATGAAGCTTCCAAAAATAGGCAACACTGCAGTAAGGGAATTAATGTATATGCTATGGTTGTGGCGACAGGCACCAAGAAGAAACTAGGAGATCACAGTTCCTCTGTCCAGCCTCCTAACAGAAAGTCTAGGGCATTGTATAGATTTGGAAAGAGTGTTTACACTTTGGTGATCTTTGCCTTGCAGTCATTCAACTATCTGGCACATTTTACTAGATTCCAGAGGGACTTGATCAAGGAACTCTTTAAGTCTACCCCAGGGCCAATGTGGGCAGAGGAAGAGAAAACGTAATCTTCCCAATTGGCCACCTTACAATCTGTATCCTACACATCCATATCCATGAGGGTAATATCTCACACTGCTGAAGGTTCCTCATAGGCTGCTGGTTCTGGCATAGCCATAAGGAGATATGCCTGGATGAGAATGTCTGATTTTGTGGAGCCCTTTAAATCCTCCTTCATCCGTGCTCCCTTTGATGGATCTTTCTGTTTGGCCCATAGTTAAAGACACACTTTCTCACAGTGAAAAGGATGGAAAGACCTTGTCTGCTGTTGGAAGCTCTAGGAATCAACATAGGGGTAAGAAGATGTGGTTCTGGAAATTTCATGGACCTTTTCAGGACTCACGTGGGAAATTTTCTCCCAGAACCAGAGGGGAAATAACAATGGAAAATTTTGTCCTCATGGCAGAGGGTGTAGACAGAACCATGGGCCTCAGGATTCTTTCTTGGACAGGACTTTCAGTGCTCCAGAAAGTTGCCTGGCTGTTTTTCTCTATAGATAATCAGGGAGTGATTTTCCTTGTACCCAAATGCCTGGACAGCCATCACAAGAGATTCTTGGGTGCAACAGATCATATCTAGAGGATACTTCATTCCTCTTTTACAAATCCCCTCACAAAAGAAATGTCTCCTTGATGTTCCACCTAATTAGTGGGATTTAGCAGCATTAGAAATCCAAAAGCTGTTAGAAAAGAGAGTCATCCAACAGGTCCCATCAGACCAAGCAGGATCCGAGATTTACTCAATATTCTGTTTAGTGTCAAAGAAATCAGGGGACCTGAGACCTATCCTAGATCTCAGTCATCTAAATCAATTTGTGAAGAATTTCAAGTTCTGGATGGTCACAGTACAGCCCATTCTACCACTTCTACAGAAAGACGACTGGATGTGCTCTATAGAGCTTCAAGATGCATAATATCACATCAAAATAAACAGTGGCTCTCAAAGATATCTGCACTTTGGGCTGAGGGCTAGACATTATCAGTTCACAGCCCTCGGGGTTTTTCACCAAATGCATGGCAGTGGTGGCAGCTCATCTCAGACTGCACAATTTCAGAGTGTTTCCTTATTTAGATGACTGGATCCTTTCCACACCAACCACACATCTACTAGAGAAGGCCAGGGATTTCTTACTCCAGTTGTGTCCATTCGTATGTATCTCAGTAAATATTTCCAAGTCCAAACTTCAACCAGTTCAAGTCCTGGGGTTTATAGGATCTCACCTGAACACAGTCAGACATTTGACATTTTTACCTCAGAGCAGGATTCGTTCCCAGACATTGCATGTCAGGCAAATTCTAGACTATCCCTATCCTCCTGTGAGACTGGTTCTTCAGGCCTTAGGTTCAATGGCTGCTGTGATCACCCTATTACCCATGGCTCACTTCAACATGAGAATTTTCCAATGGGCTCTGTTGGTACAATGGTTGATACTTCGGCATACTTTAAATCATCTTACAAAGATTTCACAAGCTTGCAAGGATTCCCTACTATGGTGGATCAGTCCAACAAACTCTATCTGGGGCATCCATTGGTTTTTCTTCCCCTGAAAGCCACACTGACCACAGATGCCTCCCAGTCGGGGTGGAGGGCATTTCTTGGAACAGACTGTTCAGGATTCATGGTCTCCAGAAGAGACCACTTTGCATATCAATGTCTTGGAGATGAGGGTGGTCCTATTAGTGTTACAGGCCTTTCAGAGCTCTTTTCCTCTTTGCATGATTGCTGTTCAAACAGACAATATGTATGTGGTTTAATACATCAACAAACAGCGGGAAGCAGATCTGACCCCCTTTGCTGAGAAGCATTGAGAGTCTGGCAGTGGGCGATCTCCTCCAACCGCTTGCTTGTGGCAGTGCACATTCCATGGAAATCCAGTGTGTTAGCTAACAAGCTCACCAGATCCATCTTGACACTGCATTAGTGGTTTCTCAATTCTACAGTAACAGCAATGATTTTCCATCACTGGAGTCAGCCTTGCTCCGACATCCTTGCCTCTCCCCTCAACAACAATCTCAAAAACCTTCTACCAGAATGATTTACAAGAGTAAATGGAACAGATTTTAATTTTGGGCAGAACAGAGGAAGAATGATCCCTTTACAGCTCTGATTCCTGCTATAATAGATTTTCTGGCTTCAGTTTTTCAGGATGGTGCTAGTTTCTGCACTGTAAAAGTTCAGCTTGCAACCATCTCTGATTATCACATAGGCTTCAATCCTACAATCAATAGACCAACTGACTCTCTCCTAGTCTGTCATCTCAATATTAGAAGCATTAATAACAAGGTACATGAACTGCATGCACTCCTGGCTGTCCACTCCCCTGAAATTCTCTGTCTATCTGAAACCTGGTTAAAACATAACACTACAGACAAGGAAGTGTTACCACCTGGGTATAACATACACAGGCTGGATCGTGTTTCCAGGAAGGACAGGGGTAGCTATACTATACAAATCTGAGTTAAATGTGACCACAGTTGTAACACAACCACCACAGATTGATAACTCTGAAATTCTTGCAACTAGATTGCAACTAAACAAAAGTAAATGCATTAATATCATCTGAATGTATATTCCCCCATGTAACAATGTAACTACACTTGAAGACACGCTGCACTGGCTATCATGTCATTACCCCCAAGAAAGCCTACTACTCGGGAATTTTAACATAGACTGGAGCACCTGTTCCTCAGAATCCCCATCAACCCATATTAACCTGTATGCTTTTAATCAAATCATATCCACCCCTACCAGGCTAGGTATACCCAACCAAAAAGAAAGCATACTTGATTGAATACTCATAAATAATCACCCCAACTGTACACTGCTGGTACCCTCCCCGATGACCTAAGCGACCACCCTCTCACTTATACAGTTAAGCACAAAGCCATTAATCCCCAACAACCCTTACTCAGAAAAGTTAGAAACAAAAAAGAATTTGACCCTGCCAAATTCCAGCAAGAACTTAACTCATGTAACTGGTCTATTCTAAAACACCCCCCTTAGGGGAGGCAGTTGCAGACTTTAATAACAAATTTCTTGATTTGCATGCACCTGCTCGTTCAAAGAGAACAAAAGCGAAAACTGCACCATGGCTTTCTAAAAAGTCTAGACTCAAAATTACCCATAGAAACAAATTATGGGCTTTATGGCGTTCTACTAAAGACCCCCAAGATCAAATTAAATATAGGCAATCTAGGAACAAGACCAAAAAATCCATTTTACAAGACAAAAAAAAATACTACTCCAACTTACAGACAGTAAATCAAAACAACCCTCAGAAGTTTTGGGCAGGATTGAATAATCTACTTCATCCTGGACAAACTTCTACCCCCATCCCAGCTGCTACTATTGATAAACCCCCTGAGGATGTTTCAGATAGTTTTAACCGATTCTTTACTGAGACAATTCAAGCCCTAGCAAGCAAACTACCTCCTAGCTTCCCTGGTCCTGAAAGTACCACCCCTAGAAACCTACTCTCATTCAGCTTCCAACCAGTGGCCACGTCACTTATCTGTACCTTGATCACAAAATTTAAACCCACCACACTCTCTGCTGATCACCTCCCCGCCGAGTACCTTCAAAAATCAGCTGATGCTATTGCCTACCCAGTATCAATACTAATTAATCGAACCATAACAGAAGCTAGAATTCCCACCATCTGGAAAATATCCTATGTAATCCCATGTCATAAAGGAGGCAGCTCTACTGAAATCTCCAGTTATAGACCAATAGCCATACTCTCTCCACTTGCAAAGATTATGGAAAAATGTATTCACAGACAACTCATGCACCACCTAATCCATAATCACCTCATGGCAGATACCCAACACGGCTTCTGTCCACACCACAGCACTACTTCAGCCCTACTAGCTTTCATCAACACCATAAACTATAATCATAACAACAATCACATATCCTCCACCCTCTTCTTGGATCTTTCCAAGGCATTCTACATGGTTGACCACCAACTTCTAATACACACCCTGCAAACATTATATCTAGATACTAAGGCCCTTCAATGGTTTACATCCTACCTAAATGGGAGACAGCAGGCTGTTCTTTGGCAGAACAAACTCTCTAACCTACTACCCAACACCCTCGGAATACCACAAGGCTCTATACTAGGGCCCATGCTGTTTTCCATCTTCATTGACAACCTATATATTGTCATCCCAAAAGTCAGCTGTATCCAATACGCTGATGACTCCACCCTGATCTGCTCCACCACATCTCCAACAGACTTATGGTCTGCTACCCAGTCCACCTTTAACACTATAGAAAACTGGCTTTCTGAACGTTGTTTGATACTAAATCCCCCAAAAAAACGTAAAATGCTGTTATTCTCACCAAGACAAAGGTCTCCTGCTTTTACCTTTACCATAAATGCAAATGATGGCACATTAATCTCTCCTGACCCCTCTACAAATCTACTAGGTGTCATTATAGATAACAATCTAAAAGTCGACCTACATGTAAACCAGTTGATCAAAACCATCAATAAAAAACTAGGGTCACTTTACAGAAAAAAAGCCTTTCTAACCACTCCAGCTAAAATTGCCATAGCTCGCTCTCACCTTCTCTCAACATTTCTGTACGCATCCCCTATACTTTCTAATATAAACAAGACTGTACTTAACAAACTCTCAACCTGCTATAACCACATTGCCAGGTATGCCACTGGGTGCCTTTTAGGACACATCATTGCATCAATCTTAACCAGCTTGGGTGGATTGAACTACTCAGTCTTCTTCTTTTTCCCGGTTAGGGGTCACCACAGCGGATCACCTTGTCCGCTCATGATTGGCAGTGGAGTTTTACAGTGTTGAGTTGCCAGCCCTGCACCCAATCTTCCACAGAAGGCACACACACCTAGGGCCAGTTTAGAGTGTCCAATTCACCTACAACATGTCTTTGGGATGTGGGAGGAAACCGGAGCACCCAGAGGAAACCCACACGACCACAGGGAGGACATGCAGACTCCACACAGAAGGCAACCCAGCCAAGTATCGAACTGGAGAACCTCTTGCTGAGAGCGGCAATGCTAACCACTGCACCACCGTGGCTGCCTTATTGAACTACTCAGTCTAATTCAGTATAACCAACTGATCATGGCTTATAAAATTCTTTATAATCCGGATAATACTCCTGCACTTAAAAATCTTATCACTCCCTATCACAAACCATGACTGCTTAGGTCCTCTAACAGACTACTAATTCAGACAAGCAAAACTAACAATGCAGCTGGTGACTCTCTTTGCAAACTCTGGAGGCAGATCCTGGAACTCATTTCCAGCTGACGTTACTTTACTCTCCTCTCTAGGTCAATTTAAAACTAGACTCAAACAACATCTGGCATTAAACTGACTATGTCATTGTATCAAGGCTGGCTAACTCTCTTCTAGAATGTGTGTAAAATCCATTAATCAGCTACTGTTTTAATTTACCCCTGGCTTTCACCAGGGTTTTACTCTAACCTGTGGAACATGTTTATTATTGTTTGCTTATGTACTCTTTGTCAAAATTATAATTGTAACATGTTTCCAATGTTTCTGTTTGCCTTGGAGCTTTTCTCCCTGGGCCTCTGCTGAAAATGGACATGCATTCAATCAGACTATCCCGGTCAACAAATGGCAAACAAATCAATAAAATAAAAATAAAAAAATAAAATAAAGGTCATAACGCCTTCCCTCTAGCTTCTAAAATTTGTAAGGCTTTCCTGAAGGGTACTCTCCTGCTTTGGCCTCCAGTAAGAGATTCTACTCCTCCTTGGGATCTTACTCTTTTGTTACAAACTTTAACACAATCCCCCTTTGAACTTTTGGCTACATCTGACCCTGTGGCTATTACATCTGCAAGGACAGTTTCTGAGCTCCAAGCACTCTCTTCAAAATTGCCTTATTTGTTTTTTCATAAGAACAGAGTGACATTATGTACAAACCCTTCCTTCCTGCAAAGAATAGTTTTTGAGCCAAACATGAATCAAGTAATTAATTTACCAGTTTTCTTTCCAAAATTTGACATTAAGGGGGAACACATGCTACATCTTTTGGATGTACACAGACAACTTCATTTTTACCTCCATAGAACGAAAGGATGCAGAAAAACTCTCTCTAAGAGGTTTGTCCTTACTTAAGGCTCATTCAACTAGATCCATGGCTACAGCTTCCTCTTTTTGGGCCAAGGCTTCAATTGATGACATATGTGCTGCAGCTACTTGGTCCATTTCCCATACTTTTATCGGTCATTACAAGTTAGACATCATATCTGGAAAAAGAGCTGCCATTGGCTCTGGGGTTCTCCGTAATATTCCTTCATGAGGACCACCCAAGATCATTGTAGCTGAGGACTCTGTCCTCATTGAGGAATGAATGAAAATGACAACATCAGATATTAAAGTTATAGGTTCATAGGTTGGTACTAGGCTATCGACCCTTGGGCCTATACAAGCCTAGCCATATCAATTCCCTGGCTATTTCTTCCCAGAATATTTACTTCCCTGGTCTTCTGTCTAGCAGGGTGACTGATCTCCGGGGTGAATTTCCTATCTCCCATCCAATCGTCAAGGTTCCTTTTGAAGAGGGCCAAAGAAGCGCTCAGCTTGACATGTATGGGCAGCCTATTCCAGAGTATTGGGAGTCTCTGGGTCAGGAACCTATCCCTCCAGGATGTTTTGTTCATTGTGATGACAAGGTTTAGATCCCTGGAGTGTGTGGCTCTGAGAGATTGTGATTTCTTTAAGTGTAGCATGTCCAACAGCACTGGGTTTGACATGACCTTGTATGTTAAGCTGAGATCACCTCTGAGTAGGCGATATGCGACAGAGTATAGCTCGAGTTTTTTTAGACGGTCAGCATAGGGCATCTGCTTTAGGCCTGTGATTCTTTCAGTGAGGTATTTCTGTGGCCTTTCCAGTTGTTGCAGACGTCTTGTGTGGTACATACCAAATGGGGCATTGTACTCTATAATGGGTCTAATGAGGGATGAGTACAGTGAGACAATGACCTCCTTTTTTCTAGATGAAAAGTCCTTAGTGATGAGGTGTGCCACACAGAAGGATTTCCTGACTGTTGTGGCTATGTGGTTATCGAAAGTGAGACCACTCTCCATCTGTATCCCTAAGTCCCTGATCACACTTTCAGTGTTTAATGTACTGCCACTTATGTGGTAATTCATGGGTACATGGTTTTTCCCAAAGGGGATAACTATACATTTCTTGGCATTGAGCTTGAGCCCATGGTTCTGGCACCAAGCATCTGTTTCTGTAAGGCCCTTTTGCAGAATATCCACATCATTTGGGGATTCAGTAATGGCTCCCAGTTTGCAGTCATCTGCAAACTTTGTTAGCCAGAGTCCCTTAGTGCTGGCCTGTACTTCAGAGAAGTAAATGTCAAACAAGAGCAGTCCCAGGACTGAACCCTGAGGTACTCCGCTTGTCACTTGTCTGGAGCTGGATTTTGAGTCAGCTACTTTTACAGTGTGGGTTCTGTCAGTAAGCCAGTTGGCAACCCATTGAGTGACATAGGGATTAATGCCCAACTTAGTAAGTTTATCTATGATTCCAGAGTGGGGGATGGTGTTGAAGGCCTTGGCAAGGTCCAGATAGGCTGTGGGGACTGCCTTACCCTCGTCCACCGCTCTGGAGACTGATTTGAATAAGTCAATCAGGTTGAGTAGACAAGATTGGCCCTTTACAAAACCAAACTGGGTGGGGTCCAGTGTTTTCAGGTTGCCAATATCTTTGTTTATAAGTTCCATGATAATGCGTTCCATGGCTTTGTAGATCAGGCACATCAGACTGATGGGACGATAGTTCTCGGGATTCAAGGTGGATCCCTCCCTTGTGGAGTGGGATAACTGTAGCTGTGCATCACTCATTGGGCATGAAGCCTGAGGTGAGGCTATGATTAAACATGACATTTAGGTGAGGTGCCAGTTCATTTTGTAGTTCATGTGGTACACAGCCTGGGATGTCATCTGGTCCCATGGATGCTGTATTCTTAGCTTTGGAGAGTGAGTTTTTTACCTGTGTGGCAGTGAGTACCGGAATTTGGCAATCTTTTGGTATTGAAATGGGCCCTTTAGGGGGTGAGAGGGGGGTGAAGTTGGCACTGAATCGATTTGCCAGGATATTGGCAATATCCTTGGGATCAGTATATTTAATGCCATTCTGTTGTAGCTCAGAGCAGATGTGAGTATTGCCATTTAGATTCTTGACATAACTATAGAATGCCTTGTGGTTGTCCGTAGAATCTTTGGCAATTTTATTTTCATAATTAGCTTTGGAGGGTTTTATATGGGATCTCAGCTTCTTACTGAGGCTGGTAAAGGAGTTTTTTGCATCCTGGGATTTTCCTCCTTTCTGCAACAGTTTCTTCCTTCTGTTGTATAGTTTGTTTATGGCAGGGGACCACCAAATTGGGTTCTGTTTTTTGGAGGAGACCGTCTTGGTTCTGTTTGGAATGGCATGATTCATGCATGAGTGGATGTGCTCGTACAGTACCTTAGTGTAGGATTCAGCAGTCGAACTTCCAGTTCCCTTCTGCATGAGTGCCATGACATTTTTCACTTCTGACTTGAGTAGCATGAAGTTGACTTTGGAGAAGTTGTTTTATGGAGGTTTCCCTACTGGGGGGTGGGGGTGGGATGTGGATGTCATAGGTGATTAGCTTATGGTCAGACCCAACCAACGAGGGGGTGACCACTGGTGTGGAGCATCGATCTCCCATGTTGGTAATGACCAGGTCTAGGATATTTGAGCCCCTGGTGGGACTATGGATTAGTTGGCCCAGGGTGTTAGAATTTATGAATGCCAAGAACCGTTGGGCAAAGGTGTTGGTACCCGAGTAGTTTTCCCAGTTAATGGCAGGGTAGTTGAAATCACCTAGTATTAGGGTGTTTGGTTGTATCTTAATATTATCTAGTATGTTTAGAAAGGTGTAGTGAGAATCTTGGGGCATGGTGGGGGATCTGTAGCAAGCTACAATTTGGATTGCAGTCTTAACTAGTGTTAGTTGTACCTGTAGAATTTCAGATGCATTGTGTTGGGCAACTAGCATGGTGTTATGAATATCCTTGGTGAATATGGACACTCCCCCACCTTTAGTGCTTTGGTCCTGGTTTGGTGGCCGAAAAGTGTGGTAAGAGTTGTAGCTTGGTATTGCAGGGGTGCTCTCTGGAGCCTTAAATCAGGTCTCAGTTACTGCACATATATCGGTGTTCCCCATTTTTAGGAGTGCCTCGAGAGAGTGCATTTTGAGGTTTAGACTTCTAGCATTGAGTAGCATTACCTTCAAGTTTTGCATGCTTGTATCTGTTACGGTGGTGGTTTTGTCCTTTGAACCTTGCCTAAAAAAGGCACTATGGGGTGGCAAGAGCCTTAGCCAGTAACCTGAATCCCAGGGGCAACAGGTGCAGACCATCCTTGGCAAAGCATTGTGGTTTGTCGATCATGAAATCCCAGGCATACAGATATTGGATCCCCTTTGAATGATACCAGAAATTTAGCCAATTGTTGAAGTCGATCATTTTGTCTTTGTACCGTGGTATCATTCTGGGTGAAAGCAGGATACTGCTCAGGGCTTGGGTCATACCTGCCTGGGCCACATGATCTAAGAGCTCTTCCATGTCTCTTTTCATGTAGTCCAGGGAGGTATGTCTTAAGTCATTCACTCCAACATGGATAATGACAGAGGCATATTTGTACTTGTTGTGGAGTGACTTGAGTGCTTGCGTTATGTGACAGATCCTGGCACCCGACAGGCAGCTGACAGTAATTTTCTCCTTGTTCAGCCTGGTGAGTGGGACATCAGTGTGCTTGACTATAGAGTCAGCTATGACTAAAGTGTTGGGTACGTTGTCTTGCCTTAGGGGATGTTCTTTGGTGGCACACTGGTGTTTTGAGCTATGTGTCACTTTGGTTGTGATTGGTGTTTGTTTGCATTTCAGCTTCAGATGTCCTTGTTGCTTGGGCAGGTTAATGTTAAGGGCCTCTGCATAAGTGGGTTTATTGTGACTATGTGTGGATGTTGGTGCCATGAGTTTTGAAAGGTTATGTATTGCTTGAGGTGTAGTGCAGGTGTTAACTTTCTCCTCTTGACTATCTAGCACAATCTTAGCTGGAGAGAGCTTTGCTTCCAGTGTGGCTATGTAAGTGTGTCTCTCGCAGGTTGTAGTGCTGGGTGGTAGGAGGAGAGGGTTGTCTGTGTACATGAGACAATTGCTGCATTGCCCCAGTATGCCCAGATTCACCAGGTGAACAGGAGAAATCACCAGAAGCTGACCCTTGGACATGCCTGGTTCGGTGTTTCTTTTGTAAAGTACAAGAGCTGTTTTCCCTTACCTTGGCAAGGTACTTTGCAATTATAGGCTGTTTAGTGCCTACAATTTATCTCTCCTTATTAACAAGGAGAATTGAGTGCTTGTATCAATTTAAGGCTTCCTAGTGCTTTCCAGCAGGTTTTAGAGCAAGTGCTAGTCATAATGATTAAGATTTTAGTGCTACTACTGAGAAACCAGTTAGTTCTAAGGGAAAATTTGAAGAGCAGACTTTCTGACACTAGGAATAGTTTAAAGTGCTAGACTAATAAGCTAATAAAAGTGCAGGAGAGCAGAGAACTAGCAGATCTAAGGGAAAAAATGAAGACCACCGCTCTGAAACTTACAAAAAATCCTGAATACAGCAAATCTGTATCTGGGCTACACTAGTTCAAGGAGAGGTAGGAAACTTTTTTTTTGTTTTTGTTTTTTTAGTAGACAGTGAAGAGGCAGAAGGTAATGAGATAATTCAATATGCAGAAGCTAAAGGGGTGGGCCTTTGCTAAGTTCTCACTATTAACAGTAGAATGAGCTGATGTAATGTGACTGAGGGGGTGTCCAGTATCAACTTTATACGAGAGGTGGGCAACTCAAAGCCACCAAGACATAAGACCACCACAAGAACAAGGTGGGTGGATGGGAAAACCAGTTGTACAGATTACAGAGATATTAAATCAAATGTGCAGACGAAAAAAATGAGAATAAACACTTATCTTTTCTGAATATCACAACAGGCAGTAAGTCAGTCTCTCAGCACAGTTTGAGTAACGTGTATATCTGATTTAAGGCACAGAAGGCAGAAACAGACCTATTATTCAGACAATACAGTTGCAGAAATGCCCTGCCCAGACAAAACCAGTTCTGTTCACTTTCTCTCACTAAGTAAGCAGATAGACCTCTAGATAAAGGATTTCACTACAAACTGAGGTCAACACTAACAGATATTAGCTCTATCTCACAACAAAAGGACAGTAAAAAGCAGTTGTACAGATTACAGCGATATTAAATCAAACGTGCAGATGAAAAATGAGAATAAGCACTTATCTTTTCTGAATATCACAGCAAGCAGTAAGTCAGTTTCTCAGCACAGCTTGAGTAACAGGTATATCTGATTTAAGGCACAGGAGGCAGAAACAGGCCTATTATCCAGACAATACAGTTGCAGAAATACCATGCCCAGACAAAACCAATTCTGTTATGTACTCACCATAACTATGCATCTGTGTTGTCAATTTTCATTCTTCCTGAATTCCCCACCCTACTTCCCCCTATCTTTTTGGGAGTTATCTGATGAGGTGCATTGGAACCATTGTTTCCAGTCTGAGCCCCTACTCTCTCTATATCCTGTTTCTTTTTTATTATAGGTAGTTATGCCTTCTGGTATATTTAGCAGCAGCAAACTCGATCTGATATAACCTGGCAAATAAGGAGCATTATGGGTAAAGGGAGGAGCTTGAGAGTTGGATCTAAGAATCTGTAGTGATTTGGTGAGTCGGATCTGAGGGTAGGATTCGAGACCTATACATTGAGGAAGAATGAAAATGAACAACTTAGATGTATTTTTATGGTGAGTACATAACTTTAATTTTTTTAATGCATTGCTCACACCTGCACACATAGTATCTGTTAACTTTACAACCTCTAGAAACATGTAATCAGTAAGCATAAATTACCTAAACCTTCTGATGCTAAAACAAATTCATGCTAATCTCTGCTGGCTCCTGAGTAAGGTGGGATAGAGTCCTGACATAACCCATAGGTTTAAGAACTGACTAGTGATCTGGGTGATACAGTGACCAACAAGGGATGAGGAGAGGAAGTGATGGATGCTGATTCATCAGTACTTGGAGGAAGGAGACAATCCAACCCACAATAATGTCAACATGCTCAAAATGAATGTGGTACCCCCAAAGCAAAATATGATTAGGAGCAAATTTTATGGGCTTAATATCAATGAACTACAAATTGTCTACATCTGTCAATAAATCAGTTAATAATAATAATAATAATAATAGTAATATGATGATGAGTGGTTACCCCTGCAATGAGGTGCTTATACCTATGGTGTTATAACCCTGTCAACAAAAGCTAAAATAAAACAATAAACAAACAAACAAACAAAACACTCCTTACACTGAACTGAGTACAGAGATAATCATGCCTTAAAGTGCGTCTCTAACATCAATAACAAACAGTAAAAGGCATGCAAAAAAACAAATGTTCCCTTGTACAGCATACAAAAAACTAAATCTTCTTACACTATTTTCTTGCATATGGTACATGGCCACCAACAAATAATATTAATGCTATCCAAAAGGTACATCTCCTCATTTGAGGAACCTTCATCGGGTGATTTTACTATTATAAATTCATTAATATACACCATTATGGATAAAGTAGAGAGTATTGAAGAAGAAGAAGAATTTTTTTTTTTGCCTCTGCTGAAAAATCAAAGTTTAGCAGAAAGAGGTAAAATGAAACCTGATTCCATAACTGAGACATGTTTACAGCCAAGGACACAGATTTCTTTCAACAGTAAAAATATGTTCTAGACAGGGAATGTTTAGATAAATAAAATATTCCAGTTTCAGTATGTGCTGTCCTTGCATTGTAAAGTTCTGTTTTATTTTTTCATATAAATAAGCCACATAAAACTATACAACCCATAAATGGCTACTTAAAACATTAAGTAATTTCAGTTAACAGAAAGCAATATTGCAGATGTCTTTTAAAATATGAATATTGTTGAAAGGATATAAACATGTAGGTAAGGTCAGATAATAGCATAATGATGTAGTAGCAAAGGCTTGGGCCATGCTTCTGTTAAGGTCATTATGTTACGCTTGATAGAAGAAAAAGTCTTATAATTTTTCCATTCGCTATTCAGTAAGTGCATAAAGAGATTTTATAGCAGTGTCAAGCTATTTGTTGTTCAACACACACACACACAAGCGCATATAAAGGAAATGCATTTTTAATTTTATGTTTAACTGATGGAAAAATAAAATGCCTTTACAGCATAAATGGTGTGTTACTCAGTTATTAAACTAATATATCCACTTATGTGTTCTGATGCTAGGAGTGAGGGATGCTATTAGGAGAGAGTTCATTCTCCCTCAGTTTGATTGCTGTGTACTTACCACTTTATGTGCATTCATTTGTAGTATTACATGGCAACAAATTGCTTTAAACACTGCAAAATTGTTCTCCAGGCTTAGAACACACAATTGCTTCTTTATGCCTTACCTGGCTCCTTCTCATAAAAGCATAATACAGTGAGAATTGTAACTGAGAACTTCCTTACTCTAATTATGACCTAACTCTAAACAAACAAGAGTTCACAGTACGGTTCATTATAATTGTAAGGTCATCTGTTCTCCCACTCTTGCCAAAATCACCAGTCACCAAAATTGTAGGAAGTAACTACACATCACACTGGTGGAGGACTGGTTAGCAAAGATGAAAACCTACATCTGAATCCCAAAAGCTGCTCTGTGCATACTGAGTAATTCCAGTAAAGTCACATAATATTCTAGGCACCCTGGGTTTTTCCTGTCAAAGTAACTGTTTTTAACAAAAATCCTTCTACTGCATTATTATTATTAAACACTATATGCAAGCAAAACTCAAGGCAAACACCTTTTTACAATACACAAATACGTAAAGAAAGTAATGATGTGCATATCATTTAACACAATAAAAAAACACAAATCGAACAACTAATTAAATGCATTAAAAATGTATCAGTTAATCGACTCCATATTAATAGTTGCAGAAACCATAAAGAAAAGTTTGCATAACAATTAGTCAAGCTGTTCCAGACCCATAATGCTAAGCTGAAAATTTTCAAAAAGAAGAAAACCATTATAATATAATCATGTGACACAATATTGTCCATCACTTGAGCCAATCAGAGCACTGTTTTCTGAATTGTCCAAACAATTTGAATGATTTCCGATATTTGGACAGATAATGGAAAACTTAGTTATTGCAGTTTCCTTCAAATTGATCCAGTTGGGTAGCAATTAAAAAAATAAAAATAAAAAAAAGAATTGCAGCACAATTAAAAGAGTATAGGTTTCTTTCTTTATATATTAACTGACCAGTGAAAAAACAACAAATAAAGCACTAGTAAAATAAGTAACAAAGGGCCACAGCTCCAAAGGCAAACCAAAAAGGTGCATGCATACAAATCTATAAGTACATAAAATATTGTGTTATAAGAACATTCTATACTGAGTTTCATAAATTCATTCAGCGTAATAAACTTTTAAGCTTGAGTAAACACATAACAGAACACTGCTCATTAAGGCCTGGATAACTATGCACATTTAAAGTAAGTTGCCACCATAACTCTTGTCTTTCTCACCTTTTTGGTTGTTTTTATATATTAATAATACTCCACTTTGTACTTAGAAATTCTTTTAAAGTATATGTAAATATCTTTATAAATATGTATATGCCTTTTAACAACCAGTTTTAAACTTGTGATGCAATGCATTTTATTGGTCATGTGGTTTCATGGTTATATAAGGAGGGGTTTTACTGTATGAATTTGTCTGAAGAAGTTCATTTGATTTGAGTGAACAAAAGCAGTCACATATTAAAGTTTTGGTTTGCCTTTGGAGCTGTGGCTGTTTGTTACTTATTTTATATATTAAATCCCAACCCACTAAAATGGTTTCCTACAATAGTGAAATACCTGCAAGTTTGAAGAACGTAATAAGCTTCAAGGGATTGCCAACTAGGGAACAATGATAACACCAACTAAATCATAAAAATAAGTAAAGCCGTGATATTTTCTATTGAACAAATGTTAAAAAAAAAAAAAAAAAAAAAGGAAACATGAAATCTGTTGTCAGACTGCATTTCTCTACTTGGTACAGAGAAGTGATTGCTGTCCTGTTTCCACAATCAGGAGTATGTCAGAAATCACTTGCTGAATTGTGTTAGAGCAAAAACAGAGACTGTTCAACAGCAATGTGCACTTTTTAGGGAATTTTTCATTGAGTTAGTACATATAGGTTTGGGGTGCTATGAGGGGTTTTCCACACGAGGGTGTGTGGGGGGCATGTCCTCCAGCAAACAACACGTTTATCTGTCCTATTAAATTTTATGTGGTCTTCAAGAAGCTCTGTTGCTGTTGTTGTTGTCTTTCGGCTTTTCCCGGTTAGGGGTCACCACAGCGGAACTCCGGTCCACTAATGATTGGCAGTAGATTTTCAAAAACGCCGAGGTGCCAGCTCGACGTTCAACCTTCAGCGAAGGCACACCCATTTACACATGTCTTTCGAATGCCCACCCAACCGCGGGGAGGACATGCAGACTCCAAACAGAAGGCACACCCCACACTCCAGCCGAGAATCGAACGGGAGAACCTCTTGCTGTGAGGCAACAACGCTACCGCTGCACCACAGCGGCATGTTCTGAAAAGGTATTTTCAGGCAAAGGTCTCTTAATCTTACATGCTGGAAGTGGGAAGACACCTAACAGATTAATGAAGTGTTCTTAAAGAACTGCTGTGTTTTAACTTAGCATTAAAACACTGAAAACTATCAGATTTATAATGCTACATTTTCCATATGAATCAAATTCTTTATTTGGGCTATTCAATATATTACTGTAGACTTTCAGCATACTATTTATATGGCTCTACTTTAAGAATAATGCACCAAAATGTTCATCCCTTCCTCAGTAGTTGATTTTGCAGAATGAATGCAAAATCTCTGTTGAGAATACAAACATTGGCATATAGCCAAAATAATAAGTTACCACAGTTGTTAAGTGTTGTAAGTGAATAGGAAATGTGCATGGGGGTGTGGCAGATATACATAATATCTAGTATTGTACTGATAGGGAACAAGTTACAAAAAGGCTGCTGAAGCCACAGGTGATGTGGATATTATGAATGCTGAGGTTCAAAATGTGGTGCACATTGACTACTTTTGGTACACAGAAAAAAAGTGGGGCATTCAGGCTTATGCAGTTCAGGAGCAAATGAGTCAAAATGAGTAAAATGTACTTCTCTATTATTATGCAAATGATGAGTACAAGCTAGTTATATGCATATGAAACTGTGCATAATTCATAGATGCCTGACTTCATGTACTACGCTGATAAGTGTATGAATCAATGGCAATATTGCTAGTCAGAGAAAATAGCCTGCTCTCAAGAACCATGTTTCAATTATATTCATAGGTATGACTATGACATCCAAAAAAAAGGTCTTCCATTCTAAACTGTAGAAAGCTCCTTTTTACAGTTGCTGAAACACTCCGCTCCTGACTAAGCAAAGGAAGTACTGTCGTTCTTAAATTAGTCATAGTTCTACACTTGTGCCCCATCAACAACTAATAATAATACCCCCTAGCGCCTTGCACTGGGGAAGCTGTGCCCTTTTGCCCTGGCCTAGTTACATCTCTGTTGCCAACTGCCACAAGTGTCTATCAGCAGGATTTTGAATCACTTTTGGAAAGCTTAGTGCCCGTACTTTCACATGCTTGGAGATGCTGTTGAGGGGAACACCACTATAATGCAAGGTTTTCAACACAAAAATCTAACCTCTATGTCATTTGCACAGTAAACTGCACATGATACGTGCATGTGGCATGTGTGATGTTGTAGCCTGTTTCAGCAGGCATGGATTCAATTTCCTCACTGTGAAGGTTACATCTAATCATTAAGGCTGCATAGCAGTCATTTGTTCCCAACATCCAATCAGCAAATGTGACTCCAGTGTCAGGCATGGTTATGCTTTATGGCATGCATTGCAGGATGGCAACATCCATGTGGTTATCCATTCAGGGATACAACATAGACACTGCATCTGTGACTGATCACATTGATGTGGAGGCCAGCAAACTAGGCAAAGGTAGCATTTAATACATTACTTCAGCAAATTAGCAACTTAACTGAGCATGTGTTTGTCCATCTTAAGATGCTTTTCTACTGATTGGATGCCTCTGGAAGTCAATGTAATATGCAGGACATAAAATATTTTTCATTGTTGTGGTATATTTTATTTTTTGTAATGTGACTGGGGTCGCAATGGATGTAACTGCACCGCAACTAGAGATGGATCATCCAGCAGATGTGGACACAAAATGGGACCATAAGGCAGCCAATGTGGCTGCAAGATGAGAATGTGCAGGGCAGCCATGTCACAATGTTGTCCATCAAATCTAATCCAGTTTCATATGACAGCTCTGTGCCTATGACAGTTATGCTAAATGAAAATAGTAACTGTAACTTAGTCTGATGTGTATATTTAAGTCAAAGTGATGCCCACTACAATATGTGTAAAGTATTTTTGTGTAATGTTGTAGGTATACTTTTACATGCAACAGCATCGAAAGTTGTAATACCTCACCAGTATTCAAATATGTACTGATGATAAAACATTAATATAACATTTATTTTAAGGTTTAGTTTAAGAAGCTATTATTATCATCATCACCCTAGCAGGTCCCTACTGGAACTGTCAGGGATGGAATTTGTGTCTTTCGGCTTTTCCCGGTTAAGGGTTGCCACAGTGGAACGCTGGTCCACTAATGATTGGCAGTAGATTTTTATGTGCCGAGTTGCCAGCTCTGATGCACAACCTTCAATGAAGGTATGCCCATTCACGCATGTCTCCATGCAGCAGATGCTCTAGCTGAGAATCGAACCGGACAGCATCTTACTGTGAAGCAACAATGCTACCGCAGCACCACCACTGTCAGGAATGGAATACTACATGCAAATGGAATCCTCCCATTGTGCTGTCCATCACTTGTGCTTGAATGCTGTTCCCTTAGTGCATGTGATGTCTTCAGGGATTTTATGAAAACTCTAGGCTTCTGCATAGTGACACATAATGATGTGCTTTGTCAAGGTAGCTCCAAAAAAGTTGCCATGATTCTTTTTGTGTTCTCTGAGAACTGCCTCTTTCATGCACAGTTATTGTGTGCCCACATTTAAGACTATGGCCATTGATTGTCTGCCAGTAGTCAGTGGACTTCTACCTGTGAATGTAGTATGACCACAAGATCTAGGTGACCTTCACATCACTACTGCAGATTGTATCCCCACCTGTTACACCGTTTGCCAGTGATTAGTGGAGATCAGCCATTGTGCTGCCACTATATGCTGAGCCAGTTGCCGAGTCATATGCAGAGAGAGAGAGAGAGAGAGAGACAGAGCCCCTAATATCTCTGGCAGCAACATTTGATAGAGAACCAGCAAGTGACACAATGATACACTGTATTTTATGACAATATACTGGCAACAGAGTTCTGCACATACGTGTCAACATGCCATTCTGGCATCAGTTATATTATGTATATGCCTGATATGGCACATATAGCATGTAAGTGTATGTCATCGAGTATTTAGTGTGCAGTATCTCACAAAATTGTCATGTGCTGTGCAAGAGCACCACTATGTACTGTATGGTACAGCATATTATGCACCACAGATGGTCTTAGATGTGCACAATGAGTTCCATAGAGCAAATGCACTGGAGACTGAGTGCTTCTGGTAAAAAAAAACAAGCTGTCAATGCTTCCCAGAGTCTGCTCACCAAATCTCAGCCTCAAATACATGAAGTAAATCATACTCGTATACCTACCAATGAATCTTCATCGCATTAACTACCAAACTAGTCACCAAGAAGGCGGGCAGAATACAATAAATACATAAAAGTATTTCAGCACTCTTGAAACTGTGTTAGTCATCAGTGACTGTGTTGTATGACATGCTGACCCATATTCCCCAGGCTAGATAAGGCCTGCGTGACTGGGAGCTGTCTGTTGTTAAAATCTGAGATGTCACAAGCAAGGGCAAATGCAGGCAGGTGCAAGGGGGTGCACTTGTACCCCCCTGGATTTTCTTAAGCTATCGTGCAATGATTTGACAGAAGAACTTTTCAGCTTTTTTTTTTTCTGTATTTCTTACGCTATCGCACAATGATTTGACAGAACAACTTTTCAGCTTTTTTTTTCTGTAAAGCCTGCATCGTTCAGAGAGGAGATGTTATTGGATGTGGTTGTCACATGATGCATAATTGACAAGACTCAATTCCTCCTTAAACTGCATCTCTCAGCCATTAGTTGCGTTTGTATGACTGTGGGTGGAAGTGGAAGATTTAAGTATCCTGATTTGACACACACAGCAAAGGAAAGTATTGTCATGTGGGAGGCTGGTGGTGTGTGCACTTAGTGCTGGAGGGAGTGGAAGGGAACTGAACTAAAGGTAGGTAAGAGGTGTCTGTCGCTGGTTGATCAAAAACTGGGTCAGAAGGAAGAACCAAGAAAGAAGGTCCTAGTGTGTGTACAGTACTCCTCCTGACTCCTGAGGTAATTTTTTTTTTTTTATACACTGTCTGAATCGTGGCTTCCAGCTTGGCGGCAGCACACTTGAGATGGAGCATGGAGCATTGACGAGTCAAGTGTGTGTATCGTATGTGTTTGAAATTGTGTGTCCAGTATTTTCCCCTGTTGTTACTTACTCACTGTCCAGATATTTTTTTTCTTTAAACTGACTTAATCATGGCTTCCAGTGCATCGTCTCATTGAGTCGAGTAGTCACTTGTGTTTTGTGTCCAGAGAGAGTATTTATCCCCTGGTGTCCAGTGCCCCTGCGCTCCCCATTCCCAATCACATGCCACATTGGTTGCCTCACTTGCCTGTGCAGACAGAATCCAGTAACAGTAACAGCTCTTCGACTCTGTTGTCGCGTCCACGATGCGATGCCTGATAGTGGGGCCTGCGGTCTGCCCAAGAGCCATGAAAGAAGCTCCTCATCCTCCTGACTCTGTCCTGTGTGTGTCCTGTCCTGACCTGAGGTAATTTTTTTTTTTACACCTGTCGAGTCGAGAGTGTATTTGTGTCCAGTATTTTTCTCTGGTGTCCAGTCCAGTGTGCCCTGCCCTCCCCTCTCCATTCCCAGTCCCATCCCATGCCAGTGCCTTGCCTGTACAGTGACTGAATCATGGCTTCCAGGCCAGCTCGGTGCCAAAACGTGAAAGTGGTGCACTTGAGATGGTCCAACGGAGAGTGTGTGTGTTTGTGTCCAGTATTTTTCCATTCCCGTGGTGTCCAGTCAGTGCCCCCTCCTGCCCCTCCCCACTGACATTGCCTTAACTGCAGACAGAAACCTAGGGTGCCATACATCATCCCATTCCCGATCACATAAAGGGTGCAATTTTAGTTATTTATTTAAATTTTTTTTTTTTTTATCCAGTCTGGGTTTGTGCAGTGCTAGAAAGTTGTCTAGTGCCAAGGAGATTTAGGAAGGATTCATAGCAGCCTTGTTATTATAAGTCGTCTTGATTTCTCTGCAAGACTATTAAGTATATTTAATGACATTTGTTTTTACACTAATGCATAACTGAATGAGATCAACCTAGCTTATGCAAATATATGATTATTGCTGCAGGATTTGTTATTACAAGAGATTATTGAGCATAAATTGTTTAGTTTCTTTTTTTTAACTCAAATAAAACAAAAAGACAGCAGACTGGGTAAACTTCTTGCTTCAAACAAATTTAATGTAAGCGCTTCCATTCATAAAAATGCAATGAACTTCTTCGGAAAGAACAAAAGCGCTTACATTAAATTTGTTTGAAGTAAGAAGTTTACCCAATCTGACGTCTTTTAGTTTTTTTTTTATATGAATTATTCCAGTATTTATGCGAGAGACCTTTTCAAACTCATACTGACATTATTCCAGTTGCCATCTTGCAGACCACAAATGTGGTTTAGCTAAAGGTCTGATGATTAGACTCTCTGGGTTAATCACAGATGATTAGACGGTTTTAGAAGAGATAGACAAACTTAAAGTTATGTTAACCAGCACTGGATATATTTCTAAGTTAGTGACTAATGCAGCAGCCTTTTGTTATTACTAATAGAGATGGATTACATAAACCTATTTTACATGATCCAGAAGTGGTCAACAAATAAAAGAACAGAGGACTTCTGTTTGCTTGATGCTTTTAGAACCACATTTTCCAAAGATGATAATAGCATTAGAGATAAACCTCAAAAACAACTGGAATAAAGTGTTTTCTGGTTCCATCAATTTGTTTACTGGTATGGAACCAAAAGTCATTTTTAGAAAACTTTTTAACATAAAACAATTGCTTGAGAGTGATATAAATATGTTGGCAATGTTTTAGTTGTTGTGTCTTTCAGCTTTTCCCGGTTAGGGGTCACCACAGCGGAACTCCAGTCCGCTAATGATTGGCAGTAGATTTTTTATGTGCCGAGTTGCCAGCCCTGACGCACAACCTTCAACGAAGGTACGCCCATTCACGCATGAATCCATGCAGAAGACTCTCTAGCTGAGAATCGAACTGGACAGCGTCTTACCGTGAGGTGACAACGCTAAAGCAGCACCACCACCGCAGTTGTATTTTGGCAATGTTTAAGTAAAATGTCAAAATGTGGCAGGTGTAAGCAATGTAGATTTATTTTGGATACTGTGAAGTTCACTGTAAAAAAAAAACGATAATAGAGTTATGACTTGTCCTAGTAGATATGATTGTAGCACTAAATCAGTGGTTTATTTAACACAGTGCTGTTCATGTGAAGCATTTTACGTTGAGAAGACTGAGTGAGCATTCAGGTCTGAATTTATGAACAGTGCACTGACATAAAGAATAAAGTAGATAGGAAGGCATTATTTAAACATTCACTAGTTTGTACCAATTTTAAGAAATTTGTATTGTTAGTTATTGACAAAATCAAAAAGGCTGAAAGAGGAGGGCCCTGGAAAGAAAGATTAGAGAAAATGGAATTAATTTGTCCATTGAAATTGTGTGCTTATAAATCATTTGGGTTGAACAATCATTTGTCTTCAGTTCTATTTTAAAACTGAAATAATGAAACCGACGTATGATAATAGTTATTTATGATATGTAAAAAATACAGTTTATGAGTTTATGATAATAGTTATTTATATGTAAAAATTAGTTTTATTATATAAAATTCTGTTTGTAATTTTTAAAATAAGTTGTTCATTGTTTTGAATGTTTTGCATTGGTTTTGATTGGGAGGTTTAATCACACCATATGTTAGCAATTCTTTATTTAAGGAATATATGTATGGAGTCAAATCAGTTTTGATGAAGGATGAAAGTGCTTAACTGGATTGAAAAATAAATAAAATCAATTGGGTTCATTTGTCCTGTAGCAGTTTTCTGGAGATTTTCTTTTTATTTTAAATATTGGCCAAAAATTGTACAGTAGCTTGAGAAGTTTCAAAATGAGTGGTATCATAGGGAAATTCCAGAGTTCTGTTCCTGCAGTACCAGATGGGAAAAATAACTGCTGTATTGTTTAGTAGCTGTGTATAAGGCGTGTGTGTGTGTGTGCGTGTGTGTGTGTGTGTGTGTGTGTGTGTGTGTGTGCTGTGTATAAGGCGTGTGTGTGTGTGTGCGTGTGTGTGTGTGTGTGTGTGTGTTTGTGTGTGTGTGTGTGTGTGTGTGTGTGTGTGTGTGTGTGTGTGTGTGTGTGTGTGTGTGTGAAATGACCTACTTAGAGTTAGCAGGTGGAATTTGTTTTCAAGGAATTGTGAGCTTCAAGGGAAGAGAAGTTTACTGCTGCTCAGCATGCTAGGTTTCTAAAAATGTGCAACTGCTTTGTTTAACAAATGGTATCATTGTAGTATAGAATTTTAAAGCAGTGTTAGTAGCACAGCAGGTAGCATACTTGCATCTTGATACAGAGGGCTGTAGCTTCTACTCCCACAGTATGTAAATGTGTATTTTAAGGGGGTGGGGTGCTGCAGTCCTGTCCTGTGTATGTCCTCCTTTTGTGCCTAGTAACTATGAACCTCTTTTTCAGCTTGTCACAGATTCCCTTTTGCAATATACCAGCTTACCATTTCTTCTAATGTAACATAGGCAATGTATTTTTCTATGGCAATGGGCACTACATTTGTAGATGAAACACTGAAATATATGTTTTATAGCAACAGTCTCTTCATTAGTTTCAGATCTATTTAATGTGGAATTCAGATGACTTCTGCAGACTGCAGAGATTGTGCATATGGACTAATATCGGTGGATTATAATGATAGAAGTTTGAGTGGCCTTTTATGGTTGAAATGTTCCGAACTAGGCAGTTTGTCATTACTGGTTCGTATGTTTTGAATTGTTTCACTGCTTACTGGAAAATGTTTAAAACTATAAATTTAACATACACTGTAGACTGTAACAAGTGGTGCAGGTGCTATATTATACAAGGGATATAATTCAATTATTATTAGGAACATGAATCACCATACTTTTGCATGGGCCTAAAATGTGTGCATTTGATATGCTTTGAAAACAGCCCAAAGGTAAACTTAACCCACCACTGCCCAGATGCATTCCCTTTGAATGTGGGTTTCAATGCTGTTTCAATTAATGTGAGTTTCAAAAGCAGAAAAGTTTTAATGCTAAGTCTGTTTTCATTGCAAGACTGTTGCTTTGTTTAGCAAATGCGAAATGCATGCCTCAGTGTTTGTGCTATAAAATTTGAAACAAAAATTGTAAATTAAATCCAAATATGTAATCATTCTAGAAGTAAAGCATAAAACAGTATGCACACTGAGAGATTTGAACAGTGTCTATGACAAATGGGGAGAAATAGCCAAGTAATGGGACATTGGAATGGCTGTGTGTGTGTGTGTGTGTGGGGGGGGGGGGCTGCATGGGGGGAGGGGTGGGTCTGCCTGGGAGAGGGGCACTGTGTGAGAGGGGCTCTGGGTTTTACACCCCCCCTGCAAAAAATCCTGCAGGCTCCCTTGGTCACAAGTGCCTTGAGGACACTTAAACTTCACTAATATGATTATGACCTAGTTTTTGAATGTCCTTAGGTGTTTCACCCCAAAGAACATACATAAATATATGATAGACCTTGCTGTGCATGTGTTAAAGGCAGAGAAGACTCTAATCCTAAGTAGCATCTTGCCTTCACCACGAATGATGATTAAATATCAAGACAAAAAGATTGGCTTCATCAGTTAGCTATATAGGTGTTGTCATTCAAAAGGAATCCAATATGTGTCAGTCTAGGATGAGATGGTAGACCCAACCTGTTTTGGGAAAGATGTCATACACCTCTCGAGCTAAGGCATTTGGATACTGAAAAAAATTGCTTCCCCAATACTGCCTTTTTAATTAGGGTTCACTTACTGGACACTCCAACATAACTAATTCAGATCTGGATAACATCAAGGTGACACTGCTTAAGTAGTCTACAAACATGCTATGAGGACTGCTATAACTCAAACACAGTGACATTTATGTGATTACTGTAACTTGGTTCCAATGCATTGAAAGGGTTCAATCTATGTCAGGGTTTAGTGTTATAATGCTCTCTGATGTTAAGATAACATTAGGTGAGTACCTGATTTTTTAAACACCTTTATTGAATTATCACTTGTAACATACACAAACTTACATTTATATAAAAGTAATCAAATCATATTAGCAAGTTGATTTTAAACATTATAGGCTATATAACAATATATGTAACATATAATCTAAGCAACATTACATAAATTATTCAGTTCCTACCTTTTCTTAAACTTCTTTCCTCCTCCAACACATTTTTCTGCATATATTGTTCCCACAATTTCCACTTTTTTTCTATGTAATTTACTCCTACCTTTTGCTAAAGATCCCACTTCCTGTTCTTTATCTCTGTTACAATATTCACTACTTCAAGTATAGTTGGTTTAGATTTTAATTTTTATTTTCTAGTAATTGCTTTTTTGGCAGCCATCAGAATTAAACTTAACAAGGCCTTACTGCGTCTAGGCAATTAAGATCCAGTATCCCAGCTAAAAAAAAAAAATTCTTAGTTACACTCATTTGCTTACCCAGTATCGTGACAGAAAACTTTGAAGGGAATTTTTAAAGTCTGCCAACCCATTACACTTCCCAAAACATATGTTCCCAGTTACCTCTTTATGCCCCATCACACCTGCAACATTTGCCATCTACCCAAGGAAAAATTACTTGGAGTCTGCTTGGAGTATAAAAGTATCTATGCAAACACTTCCAGTCAAAAATTCTAAATCTTCTAGACTTTGTTGCTTATTTGGGAGACACATATATGACGTCCCATTGTTTCTTTGCGAATTGCATATCTAATCTCTCTTGAAAACCTTTTCAGACCTCTTTCTGATTGATTCCTTTAGTTATCATGCAATATTTTATATGGCCTTCTAATTATCCCTTTTTTAACTTCAGCTTCTGTTCTAGATTCAATTAAAAAGTCAACCAGTGCAGGTATTTCATTTAAGATTTCCCTAACCTTTTCTCTTTGTGTATATTCTGATATCAATTTCTGATAGGAAAGGGCATCACTAGCCTGCAATCCAAATGTCTTCTTGGAATTTTCTCACTCTATTACTTTTCTTTCTCTAATTATTTGTTCCCAATACATTGGTTCCTTTGCCAGCTCCCTCCAGTAAATTCCGGCCCCCTCTTGTCTAGTCACTGTACCCCTAATTGCAGTCATCTCTATCAGCAGAATCTCTTTTCTCCATTCCTGTGTTGGCTTAGTTCTTAGTATGCTTTCTGCTACTTTATGAGTATAGTATTCTGCATGACTGTTGTTATACCCCTTAAGGATCTGCGCCCAAAATCTAATTCTTTCCTTATTTCTTGAAATACCCTCCTGCTTCATTACCATCCCTTTCCACTTTGAACTGTAGCTTTCTGTTTGGCTTATGTATAAGAGCTTTAACTTTGTAGCTCTGAATTATCCTTTCAAATTAGGTAATCTTAAAACTCCTTGTTCTGTCGGGAGGATCACCTTATCCCACCTGACTTGTTTTTGTCAGATATTGCATCACCTCATGCCAAATTACCTTCAGTTGTAACTCAAAGCTCCTAGAGGTACAAATCATGCCTGGTTATTTCATCTTCCAGATCTCCATTGGTGCCTATGGATAACCATGATAACTACCTCAATGCATTTGAAGGGATTGTCACTGTCAAGTCTAACACTATTCTGTTAGGAGACTTTAACAACCCATATATGCATAGGGCATTTCTGGCTAATCACTAACACAAATGCCATTGAAAAAAATTGTTAAATTTCTCACTAGGTGTTTGAATGCACTTGATATGGTCCTTACTAACTTAGGCCTGGGCCATATCCCACCCTGCATCACTACATCCCTGGTACAATCTGACCACTAATCTGTCTTTTCCATCAGGCCTTTTTGTAACTCACCCCATGAAAACACTTTGATATTTCAGGACTCCTCTAAAGCTAAGCTGCCACAGCTAGCTCATAGAAGACCTGGGCAAATTCCCCAAGAAGGCTCCACCCATAAGTCCAGTTGTAAGGCAGCCCTTTATAATTCTAACTTCTAACAGCACCTCATTATTTGCTAAGCAAGCCAGTGCCTGTCCAGTCTGAGTACAAATTATTAAAAAAGTGTATAACAAAAGAGTTAACATTTTGAAAAACTATAAAAAAATCCAATTCCCCCACCTCAGAAATGTGCTGAAACAGATCTGCAAAGATATTAAGAGCACCATTAGGAAATGTAAAGTCAAGTAAAACCTTCATTTATGTTAAAGAAGATACTGTGCGTACCATCACACTGAATTATTCCACAATAGCACCACTCATTCCAACCCAAAAAACAAAGTGGATGTTGTGGAAGACAAATTTATTTAAGATATTCCTTGAAGGCTTTAGCTGAGGCACTAGAAGAATTTTTATGATGTTTCAACAAAGGTCGCTGTTGCTTGCAACTTGATCATGATTTATTATTTCAGATTTTACCCTTCCCACCCATATCATTCCTCCCACTATCTCTGCTAGACTACCTTTACCTAAAATAAATATAGAACAAGAGCTAGAATTCCTGTTTCAACTTTGCCCGAGCCTGTGGGTTTATTGCAAAAGCCTGGAGAATTCCCACCTCTATGCTTCTACATAAAGGCAATTCTTCTACTGATCCTGGTAACTGTAGGCCCCATTACTCTCACCACTCATTTATGTAAAGCCATTGAATGAATAATATCTAAATTCATAAATGCAGACATATGCAACATTGATATCTTTTACCCAAACTCGTTTGGATTTTTTAAAGTGCAGATCTTTTTTTCCTATACCTGATAAGCTTCTTTGAAAGGGTCATGGAGGCAGTGGGAAATGATTTCTCAGTACATAGGGTCTATCTCAAGCTGGCCAAGTCTTCTGATGCCATGCCCCATGCTGGTGTAATAGACAAATTAATAGAAATCAATATATGCTCCTAGACAGTACATTGGACTGCAAAATGGCTATCTGAAAGACCCTAAGTTGTGAATGCTGCAGGAACCCAATCAGAATGCTAAACTCTAACTAGTGGTATCCCGTAGGGTTCTGTGCTGGGATCTCTCCCCTTTGACATCTCTTTTGCCTTTCATCGAAGCTAATGTCTCAGGGTATGACTATCCTCAGTAGCATACCTAGGGCAGCATGAAGGGAGAAACTGTCACAGGCACAAAGTTTTAGACGGCATGGTAGGCCATTGGATATTGATCATTCTTTGGTGCATACCAGCTTTTAAATGCCTGCATTGCATTTGCATTCAAACTGCTGTAATGGTCAAACAAAGCAAAGCAAGCAGTTTGCTACAGTTTAAAAAGAAAAATAAAGATTTGTTTGTTCCTTTCTTTTTAACTAAAGACTGATCCCTTTAACACTCAGTGTGTGGTGTAAACTATAGCAACTGCTTGCTACATTTGTAGCAAACATTTTGCTACAGTTTAAAAGAAAAACAAAAGTTGAGGGGTGCCTTAAAAAGGAATGTCTCTGGGTACTAGATGAGCTGGTTATCTAAGTTTAATGATAACTGCAAACTGGGTACTATTACTCAATTCCCTCTCCGATACCAAATGTATCCAGCAGGGCTGGACTATACACACACTTATTATTTAGAAAATGTCCTCAGACTGAATGATAAAAAGTGCAGTATGATTCTGTTTGAAAAGCAAGCCATTCCCATTCCTATCATATAAAGATTACTCCTGTAGAGACTATTAATGTTTTAGGAGACTTCAGCACCTGTGTGGAAACTCACTCTCACTTAACTATAATGTATCCAGCATAGGAAATCCTTCTATCTGACCCAAATGATATTCAAGGAAATTTCCTGCAGATCTAAATGTGTCATTATATCTCTGTACTCAACCCTCATTAGACATATTATTAAATGTAATGCTTCCTTCAACACGTACCCAACAAAGCACATTATCTAAATAAAAAGACCACTGAGATTTATAAGAAAATCAAGGATCTTAAAATCATTAGCCACCCTGACAGATTAGCTCAACTATCTTTGCATTATGCTTTTACTGTACTTGTGTTTCTACCTACTTTATTTTACTTTTGCATCATCTTAAAAGTACTCAATTGTATTTATTACTGCTTGGTGTAACTCATTCTAAGCCTTTTGGTTTAAACACTTGGGCTTCGGACCAGTTGTTTTGCACTGAGAGGGTTTGTGGTCTGCACTGTAGTGGCAGGACAGGTAGCTTACATCCTTCTAGGTTGGGAACTGCTGATTGGGGGCTCAGTGTCTGTTATTCTAAAAGTGTATTAATTCTGGTTTACGCACTTGGGCTTTCAGGCCAGTTATTTTACATTAAGAGGGTTCGTGGTCTGCACTCTTGTGGGAGGAGAGGCTGGACTCTGCCCTTCTGAGCTGGGAATTTCTGGTTAAAGGCTTATAGTGCATGCATATCTGAACTGCTTCTTACTGAAGTTGGTGCGCCTTGTTTGCTGTGGCATAGACTGGATTCGGGCCTGCTGGATCTAGCTTTGTTTGTGTAACTTGAGCACTAATCCAGGCATTCTCTAAAGTATTCAATTGTATTTATTACTGCCTGGTAGTAACTTGATTAAAGTGTAGCTATCATTTTAAGCCTTTTGGATTAAGCACTTGGGCTTCAGACCAGTTGTTTTACATTAGGAAGGTTTGTGGCATGCACTGTGGTGGCAGGACAGGTAGCTTTCATCCTTCTAAGTTGAGAACTGCTGATTGAGAGCCCAGTGTCTGTTATTCTTAAAGTGTATTAGTTCTGGTTTAGGCACTTGGGCTTCAGGCCAGTTATTTTACATTAAGAAGGTTCGTGGTCTGCACTCTTGTAGGAGAAGAGGCTGGACTCTGCCCTTCTGAGCTGGGAATTTCTGGTTAAAGGTTTATAGTGCCTGAATATTTGAACTGTATCTTACTGAAATTGGTACACCTTGTTTGCTGTAGCATAGACTAGATCCAGGCCTGCTGAATCTAGCTTTGTTTATATGCTTGTTGTTTGTTTGCTTGTTATTTCCCTGGAACGCTAATTCCACCTAATACACGGCTTCTCAGCGCTTCTGTGGATCACTAGTGATATCTGCATTGCTTACTGTACTTATTTCCTTGTTTCACTTAAAAGAAAGTTACTGTTTGTCGTTTTTGCATTTAAGCTACCTGTAACACATTGCACTTAAGTTACCTGGCACTTGCGCGCTAAAGCAATTATATAAGTCAGCACTAAAAATTAAAAGCACTACACCCTCACTCCCCACTGGCCCTTGTTTTCAATTATTAAGGAAGTCCCAATATTATTCTAGCATGTCCAAAGGTCAGTTGTCAATCTCCTCTCCGGTCCAGCTGGTGAATGTGGGAATCTTGAGGCAATGTTACAACTGCCTCATGTACACAGACAACCCTCTCCTCCTCCCAACAAATTCCAACACATGTGAGAGATGCAACCATATAGCCAAACTGGAGGCTAATCTCTCTCAACTCAGTACTGGCATAACCAGTCAGGAGGAGAAGGAAACCACACTCACTACAATTCCAGTCTCATATAGACCTACCACGACAGCAAACCAAACAAATAATCACACAAAAACATACTCGGAGGCTCTAAATAAAGATCTGCCTAAGCAGCAGAGACCTCCAAAGCAGACACCCAAGCAACCGCTACCCCAAAACAAAACACGTGCAACACATATCTCACAAAGCCAGTGTGCCGAACAGTCACAGCCCTTAAGACTAAACAACACACCTGATACACTTGTAATAGGTGACTCTATCGTCAGGCACACTGACGTCCGCTCACCAGGCTGAACAAGGAGAGGGTCACGGTGAGCAGCCTGTCGGGCGCTAGGATCCACCACATAACACAAGCACTCAGGTCACTCCAAGGCAAGTACAAATATGACTCAGTCATTGTCCATGCTGGTGTGAATGACCTGAGACGTACCTCCCTGGACTACATGAAAAGAGACATAAAGGAGCTCTCTGAGCATGTAGCCCAGGCCGGTATGACCCTGACCTTGAGTAGCATCTTACCCTCACCAAGAATGATGCCACAATATGAAGACAAGATGATCAATTTCAACAACTGGCTTAAGTACTGGTGTCATTCAAAGGGATCCAATGCCTGTCAGCTTGGGATGATATGCTCGACAAGCCACGATGCTTCGCTAGGGACGGCTTGCACCTGTCACCCCTGGGCTTTCAGATATTGGCAAAGGCCCTTGCTACCCCCATAGTGCCTTTTTTAGGCAAGGCTCAAAAGACAAACCCACCTCCATAGGTATCACAAGGGATAAGAAACTAAGAGTAATGCTACTCAACGCCAGAAGTCTAAACCTCAAGATGCACGCACTTGAAACTCTCCTTAGCATGGAGGACATCGATATCTGTGCAGTAACAGAAACCTGGTTTAGGGCTCCCGAGAGCACCCCAGCACTACCAGGTTATACCTCATACCATGCTTTTCGGCCCCAAAACTTGGACCGAACCACAAAAGGAGGGGGAGTATCGATATTCATCAAAGATACCCACACCTCCAGGTTGGTGGCAAAGCACGAAGCATCAGAGACTATCCATGTGCAACTAACAGTGGGTAAAACTGCCTTCCAGTTTATAGCCTGCTGCAGACCACCCTCCCAAACCCAGGAACCCCACTCAGCCATTCTGAGAACATTGGAAAATATGAAGGTCTCTCCAAACACCATTATATTGGGCGACTTCAACTACCCAAACATAGACTGGGAGCATTACTCTAGCTCCAACACCCTAGCCCAAAGGTTCCTAGAATTTATAAACTCAAATGCTATGGAACAACTTGTTACCACTCCCACAAGAGGGGAAAACAAACTGGCCCTGATCATCACCATAATGGGGACTCTATGCTCCAGACCAGAAGTGTATCCCTCACTGGTAAGATCAGACCATAAACTAATCTCACTGGATATTCACATCCCGACCCCACCCCCTGCCCAGAAAACCACAGTGAAAAACTTCTCTAAAGCAAATTTCACACTCCTCAAAACCGAGGTGGAATCCTTCAAAGCCCCCGGGCCTGTGGAAAATACGGCCCAGACCGCAGAATCCTTTATAAACGCATTCTATGAACACCTTCAGGAATGCATGGATCATGCGATCCCAAATAAAACCAAGACCCAATCCTCCAAAGGCAGACGTCCTGTCTGGTGGACCCCAGCCATAAACAAACTATACAATAGAAGGAGGAAGCTACTAAATGATAGAGCAAAATCCCAAAAGGGAAGGCATCACTGATCAATATTAGCAAAAACTACAGGCACTCATAAAATTGTCTAAGGCCAGCTTCGAGAGAAAAATTGCACAGGACACTAAGGATAATCACAAGGCTTTCTTTAGTTATGTTAGGAACCTGGGTGGTAATTCCCAGATATGCTCAGAATTAGTCCAAAATGACAAAAAATACACTGAACCCACAGACATTGCCAACATCCTAGCTGACAGGTTCAGCGCAAACTCCCACCAAAAGGGCAAATATATATCCCAGCAGAGTGCTGCCCCCCTGACATCTCAGATGCTCAGGTAAGAGCCGCCCTCTCCAAAGCAAAAAACACAGCATCAATGGGACCAGACGGTGTCCCGGGCTGCGTCCTACATGAACTCCAAGAAGAGCTAAACTCAAACATAAAACTACTGTTCAATCTCAGCCTTACTACAGGGTATATGCCCAAAGAGTGGCGTACAGCAACAGTGGTCCCTCTCCATAAAGGTGGTGCCTCAACGGATCCTGGAAACTATCGCCCCATAAGCCTGACTAGCTTGGTCTGCAAAGCTATGGAAAGGATCATCATGGACCTCATAAATAAAGATATTGGGGACCTACAGACACTGGATCCTACCCAGTTCAGCTTTGTTAAGGGCAGATCCTGCCTCTTAAACCTGGTTGATTTCTTTGAAACAGTCACCAAGGCCATTGACGAGGGGAAGGTGGTCCCCACAGCCTACCTGGACCTCGCAAAAGCCTTCGATACAATACCCCACTTGGGCATTATAGATAAGCTCACCAGCTTAAATATAAACCCCTATGTCACTAGATGGATTGCAAACTGGCTCAAGGACAGAACCCACATGGTTAGAATTGCTGGAGCCATGTCAGACTCCAAACCAGTTACAAGTGGTGTCCCACAAGGCTCAGTCCTGGGACCTCTCTTGTTCGGTATATATTTCTCGGAGGTACAGGCCAACACGGAAGGACTGTGGCTGACCAAGTTCGCAGATGACTGCAAACTGGGCGCCATAATCGACTCTCCAGCCGACACAAGCATCCTCCAAAAGGGCCTCATAGAAACAGACAACTGGTTCCAGAGCCATGGCCTCAAGCTAAATGCCAAAAAGTGTATAGTCATCCCCTTTGGCAAAAGAAAGTGCCCACAAATTACCACATAGGTGGTAATCCATTAAGTACAGAAGAAGTAATTAGGGACCTGGGGACCCAAGTTGATAGCAATCTCTCATTTGACAACCACATGGCCAAAGTGGTTAGAAAAACATTTTATATAGCCCACCTAATCATGAAGGGATTCACATCTAGATCAGGGAGGTCATTGTGCCTCTTTACTCATCCCTCATCAGGCCCATAATTGAGTACAATGCCCCTTTGGGATGTACCTTACCAGACACCTGCAGCAACTGGAAAGACCCCAAAAGTACCTCACCAAGAGGATCAAAGGGCTCAAACAGATGCCATATGCTGCCCAGTTAAAGAAACTCCAGCTCTACTCAGTGGCATACCGCCTGTTCAGAGGCGATCTGTGCCTGACGTATAAAGCCATGTCCAACCCGGAATTAATGGACATGCTGCACCTCAGAAAATCCAAATCCCATCGAGCTACACGCTCGAGAGACTTGAACCTCAGCACTGAAATAAATAGGACATGCTGGAGGGACAGATTCATAACCCAGAGGCTCCCTTCACTCTGGGATAAAATCCCAGTCCAGGTTAGGCAGAGTCCCTCATTGACTCTCTTCAAGAGGAATCTTGATGAGTGGATGGGAGATCATAGGTTTACCCCAGGTATCACTTCTGTGTCACTGTTAGACAGAGGCACAGTATACTAACCTCGAAAAAGGGCATAGCAAAATAAATTTAAAATGGGTGGCGAAAGCCAAACACATTCTGGCTAGGCTTATAAATGCCCTAGGACAGATAGCCTAGTATGAACCTATGAACCTATGAACCTATGATAGCTCATCAGCTGTATCACAGTGATATATGTGTAGCCTTTTATGCTGTACAAAAAGCTTTAATCTACACCACCAAATTAACAAAACTCAAAGGAGAGATACAGTTCTAACTCAACATGCTCCCCACTTTTGGAACAAATTTCTGCTACATATCGACCATAGGACTACCTAAAGAATGAGTGAAGAGAGGAATATGGCTTCAAATGACACCTCATTGAACAGAAGCCATCTAGCAACCTGATTAGTGCTGGAACATTGCTTATGATGCATATACAACAGCTATTGCTGTGCTTTACAGTGACTGCTGCAGTAGAAAGAAAGAAATAGTTGCATTACTTGTTTGCTGGCAACCTGCTAATAAAGTAAGAATCCTTTAAGCAATGCATCAGTGACCTGGGACTAAATGGATGTTTGTTTTTATTTGTTTAAATCATGAAGACCTGTTCAATAACATGATCATTATTTCATTGTTTATGAATTTATTATGTATTTATTTACTTTTATATTGTTAGTTATTTAGTTGAGTTATTTAATTACTGTTATATTAGCAGATGTTGTGGTTTGCTGCATTTTTTAAATGTTCATGACAAGTTTTGTGAGTTAGTTATGTTACTTACTTTTGTACTTATTTATCTGCCAATGGATTGTTTGGTTGATTGATTGGTTTATTGATTGATTGATTGATTGAATAGTCATTCATATTGCTTTATTAATATGGCATTATCTAGTATTTTCCTGTTGATGTTCTGAGCCAATGACATTCAGGATCACTAATTAGGTTGTTAGACATCTTCTGATAAACAAGGTGTTAACTGAAGTAGCATGCTTTGATTATTCTTTATATAACCCAGTCAGAGTAATACCATGTCAACCTTCAAAGCAAGATGAATGCATGTGTAACCACACGTTCGCTCAATGGATTACCTGTATGGTCCTACTATTCAAAGGAGGTGAACATTATTAGTGTGTTTTCTTGACGGTGAAAAGAGCTATTCATCTTATGGTCTTAGTGGCTGCTTGACTAGAAAGTTCCTATGTTCCTATATTTGTACATATCATTATGTCTGTATGTGTGTGTGGGGGAGGCTAATGAAAGAAAATTCTTTATTCTGAGCCTTATGGCTTACAAAACCAATACTACCCCTCATATGTCATTGAAACATACAAATTCAGAGCGTGATGGTAGTATACCATGGTTCTGATGAGATTTTAAATGAGTACTGGACCACATGCATCCATAATCAGTACTAATGGCAATTAGATGTATTAAGTTTGCATTAAAATATGGTGCAATAGTGCTACAGTCATTAAAAAGACATTTTAGACTGTGCACCAAACACAAAGCTATAGTCATCAGTCTCTGCATGTGGAAGGGACACTGGTGTGTGGTGCATGAAAGTTGCAATGATTTTGGAGTTAGCATATATTTTCCAATTGCATTTCCATTTTTGGAAGTTTCAAGAAGTGCACTTACCCTTCTGGATGTTTTAGCAGCAACCTAATAATTTATTAACCCAGTAAGTGCACTGATTCTATGTACCTTTATTAGCTATGATCTGGACCACAATGTAAGTGAAAAGCCTACATTTTGTGGATTACATTTGTGCAGCTGGTCAGTTGGTGTTTTTTTTTTCCAAAGGGATAAAAAATGGAATATTTGGAGGTGACCCAATGGACATGGATAGAACATTCAAACCTCCCCCAAACAGCATCACAAGATTACAGTCAAACTTATATTACAGTACTATTCTTCACGTGTATAACACCCCCATTATTTCCAATAACTTTCAATAGGAGCAGCAGTTCCAATAGTTTTAACAGACTCAGTTGTTTTAGCAGTTTCATTAAATCAGCAGAATCAGCAGCTTCAATAAAGACAAAGTTTCTAATATTTTTTTAAGAATAATAGTTTCTATCTTGCACTTCCACTTACAGACCTCAGAAACATACTGCCTTTACAGGTCTGATATCCACAGCAGGGATTCTTGCTATGCCTGGGGGTTGATGATACCTGGCTGCCCTTAAAAATATGAATGTAATTAGGAAGTTGTTATGGAACTTCAGTTTGCTGAAGTGTCACTTTACCTCTTTGTTCAGTGTGTTGATTTTGTACTTAGAAAAAAAAGATTTGTCTTTTCTCTTTTGTGAGGTGATCTTCACTTCTCTACTCATGGTGTCCTCCCTTCAGAAATCAGTTTTTCAGGTAAGTAAAAGGAATACAGGTCTATTATTTGTTGTTTTTTTTTTCATTAAGGCTTTACAGTTTACAAACATTCTAGCTGTTTATGTTTACAACTAAATGCTGCAGATTATTTTATAAGCAATTCAAATACTATTGAATTCTGTCAGTAGAATATCTTAACCCCTTCCACAAAGAAACAAGACCTCCTGGGGCTAAACAAAAATCATTTTTAAAGTTTTCGGTTTTCTTTTTCTAAACATTATTTCACAAGTAGAATTTAAAGAAACCACAGGTAAAGTAAAGTAGGGGCATCTTTGTTTAATTCAAGGACTTCTTGCTGGCAATTTCAGTCAACGTAGTCCTAAACACAGCATAAGTAAAGCAGCAGGGTATTTCGTCTGCCTGTACTGCTGATAAACCATGATATTATTTTACAATTTAAGAAGAGCAAGGGATTCAATGTTTCTACATCACAAAATCAAATTTCTTTGTAATCTCTAGTGCTAGCTTACGATGATTAGAACATCAGAACCCACTACGATCTGTCTAAATATTGGAACATACCCTTACACTAATATTTTTTAAATATTAGGGCTTTCTAATTACAAACCAAGAGTGTTTTAGAAATATTATTTATGAGAAATGTGTTTCTACTATGCAACTGAATTTTTATTTCTGTCATTGCTCCTCTCCAGTTTGTGATACCACAACTATCACTACCTCTAATTTCCTTATCAGATTTGCATGCAGTGTAATTCAGAAGAATATGTAAAAAATAAATATAAAAGAAAATACTTGTTTGTTCCCTTTCACATGCTATAACCCTTTTCTGAAAGAAAATGGATAGCATTACTTCCATTCTTAAGCACATTGCTATTAAGATTCTTTGTGGGTTATCCTGGAATATAAACATGGCAAACTACCAGAAAAGAAGATACAATATCCTTCACATCTATACATTGCATGGGAATATTAGCATCATGAATGTGACATAATGACATACATTATAAATTGGCTTTCAAAAGACTGCAATAGCTTCATAAAGCTAAAAATAATATCTTGGTTGAAAACATAACATGCATTGCTTTTAATAACCCATTTTATATGAAAATAAGATATAAAATATATTTCATATTATATTATGGCATACTTATTGAAATACTTTAGCAAATATTCATTAGTAAATTGATTAATAGCTGAGATAGTGAAGCTGTTATAATATAATTAAGCAATAATCCACGTCTGGGTGTGGGTAGTGCTGGATTTACCCACAGATGGTGTGGTTTGGTCATGAGGGTGAAGCCTGAGTGATCAAACAAAACCAACTGTGGGTAAATCCAGCATTGCCCACACCCAGCCATGGGTTATTGCTATTATACAATAACATTATTTGAGAAAAAAAATACTTACTTTTCTTAAATAATGTCATTGTATAATGCTTCCATGCTGCCCTTCCACAGTTTTCCAGTATCCTGGGGCATTTCTGATGTACTGCGTATGCGTAAGGGACTTGTGTTCCCACATTTATGTAGTACATCAGTGCTCTGCAGAGGTAGTAATGGAGAAAGGAAGATCTCTGTTGCTTTTTTAAGATATTTCGCTATATTATACAAGTTCTTCAACTCGTATAACATAGCGAGATATCTTAAAAAAGCAACAGAGATCTTTCTTTCTCTGTTGCTACCTCTGCAGAGCAAAAAAAAAAAAGTAAAAAAAAAAATCAGAAGATATAGTAATGGAAAAAGTCCGGGCGACTGGACCTTTTTCCATTAGTATATTCTTGGATTTACAATGGGCACTCTGGTTGGGCTGGCCAATTAGCATCCTCGTTTTTGAATATTAATGGGCAGTCATTGTATAATGATGTTTTATGAACATGTTGGATGGAACTTGTGAAAATATGTATTCAGTGTGGTGGTGTCAGCTCAACCACGCTACAAACTTGCAGGAGAATGGTGTGACAGGATCTGGGAAGTGAGGATGGTTGGATGTAAGGATAGCAGCTGAGGAAAGTTTTCAGCATAGCCTATTGGAATAACCAGCTCTATAACATGCCAGTATTATGCAATTATATTTCATGACAACAACAATAAAAAAGACAAAAATGTGTCAAGACACTCAGGTAATTAGCTACAGCTTTCTCTACTTTTAACAAACGCATATCATCTATTCCAATCCAGATTAAATCCAGTAGCCATCTATTGCCTGACTACTCAACAATATTAGGTTATTCTAAGCATAAACAACTTCCATAAAGAAAAGAAATCACTAGATGGTATTGATAGTACTGGTCTTTAAGCAAGTAAGGCAAATGTGCAAATCATGCCGTTGTGCAATATGTAAATGCAGTACCTGTGAAAGAGATGCACTGGTTTTGAAACTTCTCAAGCCTTTGAAGAAACACCCATCTAAATTTCTCAGAGCTGAACATATCTAAAGTATTTCATGAAGAATGCAAAAATGTGTAAAAGATTCCCATGTGAAAGTGTTGCACATGTTCGTAAGTTCCTGAATTGAGAATGTTATGGTGAGAACTTTCCAAGAGAAGTAGTACTGATTGTGGCTTAGCGCTGCTGGACAGCAGCTACTGCAACTTTCTTAGGGTTTTATTTCACTATGAAGGTATCATTATACTGACACCAGGTCTGGGCTTTTATTTGTAAGGAAAGGGGAATGATAGGAAACTAGGAAAAAGAGGCTAGAGCCAACAAGGAAAGCACAGCAAGAAGGCATTAAGAGAGTTATGCTTGAGAGGTCGGAGAGGATGAGTAAATTTTTTGGTGGGGATAGACCCCTTTTTCAAGTATATATAAGGGAAAATGAGGAAGGAGAAACAGCAGTAAGGGTGGGAGTGAGAGATATGGAAGTAATAAGAGTATTAAGAAAATTATAAAAGTCAGACAAGACAGAGAGGTACATTATGTAGGTCTGGCAAATGAAAAGGGAGACAGACCATGAGAAGCTGTACAGGCACACCACCACTGCCACTTTCACTCTGGTCTAAAGATCCTCAGATTGCTGCTGGTGGGAAGCCCTGATGCTGTAGGGGACAGTGCCTTCAGTGGCTCAGTCATCAGCACTGACTAGGACAGCAAGTCCTTGACCCACTGAAGGAGACTTTGAAAAGGACCATGCTGCCTCTCCATAAACCTCTTTACTGCAGCTTCAACCAAGTACTACATTTCATGATGTGGGCTTTCCAGGATGTCCCAACATGGTGTGGATAGGAGGGGGACACCACTCACACCCTGTGAAGCAGGTTCACAACAGGGAGAGGGTTATGATTATCTGTCCTGCATCTAGGACAACTGCTATCAAGGTGGCTGAGGTGGAGCTGTAAAAGGAGACAAAAAAAAAGAAGAAAAAGTACTCATAAGTATAGAATGAGACCATTAATAGAGACCATTAATATTTTCAACATTATTTCTTAAATGCCACTAATGCAAAATATATATATCTATAGCGATATATCTTTATATCTATATATCTATATCTATATATATATCTATATATATATATATATATATATATATATATATATATATATATATATATATATATATATATATATATATATATGATAAGCAATAATTATCAAAGCAATATGTTATAAGTAAAGCTATTGCTAGTAATATGTTGAGACCGCTATATCCAAGGGCGCCCGAAGGCAGGTGCAAGGGGGTGCACTTGCACCCCCCGGATTTACTTAAGCTATCGCACGTTGATTTGACAGAACAATCTTTCAGCTTTTTTTTCTGTATTTCTTAAGCTATCGCATGATGATTTGACAGAATAACATTTCAGCTTTTTTTTTTTCTGTAAAGCCTGCATCGTTCGGAGAGGAGATGTTATTGGATGTGGTTGTCACATGATGCATAATTGACAAGGCTCAATTCTTGCTTAAACTGCATCTCTCAACCATTAGTTGCGTTTGTATGACTGTGGGTGGAAGTAGAAGATTCAAGTATCCTGATTTGACACACACAGCAAAGGACAGGATTGTTGTGTGGGAGGCTGGTGGTGTGTGCACTTAGTGTTGACGAAAGTGGAAGGGAACTGAACTAAAGGTAGGTGGGAGGTGCCTGTTGCTGGTTGACCAAAAACTGGGTCAGAAGGAAGAACCAAGAAAGAAGCTCCTAGTGTGTGTACAGTACTCCTCCTGACTCCTGAGGTAATTATTTTTGTACACTGTCTGAATCATGGCTTCCAGTTTGGCGGCAGCGCACTTGAGATGGAGCATGGAGCGTCAACGAGTCAAGTGTGTGTATCGAGTGTATCGTATGTATTTGAAACTGTATGTCCAGTATTTTCCCCTGGTGTCACTCACTCACTGTCCAGGTATTTTTTTTCTTTAAACTGACTGAATCATGGCTTCCAGCATGTCATCTCATTGAGTCGAGTAGTCACTTGTGTTTTGTGTCCAGAGAGAGTATTTTTCCCCTGGTGTCTAGTGCCCCTGCCCTCCCCATTCCCAATCCCATACCACATTGGCTGCCTCACTTGCCTGTGCAGACAGAATCCAGTAACAGTAACAGCTTGTCTGACTCCATCGTCGCTTCCACAATGCGATGCCTAATAGTGGGGCCTGCGGCCTACCCAAGAACCATGAAAGAAGATACTCCTGCTCCTGACTCTATCCTGTGTGTGTCCTGCCCTGACCTGAGGTAATTTTTTTTTTTTTTACACTGTCGAGTCGAGAGTGTATTTGTGTCCAGTATTTTTCCCTGGTGTCCAGTCCAGTGTGCCCTGCCCTCTCCATTCCCAATCCCATCCCATGCCTGTACAGTGACTGAATCATGGCTTCCAGGCCAGCTTGGTGCCAAAACGTGAAAGCGGAACACTTGAGACGGTCTGACGGAGAGTGTGTGTGTTTGTGTCCAGTATTTTTCCATTCCTGTGGTGTCCAGTCAGTGCCCCCCCTATTGACATTGGCTTAACTGCAGACAGAAACCTTCAGCTACTAGGCAACCCACCTAAGGAGCCGTACATCATCCCATTCCCGATCACATAAAGGGCGCAATTTTAGTTATTTATTTAAATTAATTTTTTTTTATCCAGTCGGGGTTTGTGCAGTGCTGGAAAGTTGTCTAGTGCCAAGGAGATTAGGGAGGATTCATAGCAGCCCTTGTTATTATAAGTCATCTTGATTTCTCTGCACGACTATTAAGTATATTTAATGACATTTGTTTTTACACTAATGCATAACTGAATGAGATCAACCTAGCTTATGCAAATATATGACTATTGCTGCAGGATTTGTTATTACAAGAGATTATTGAACATAAATTGTTTAGTTTTTTTTTTTTTAACTCAAATAAAACAAAAAGACGCCAGACTGGGTAAACTTCTTGCTTCAAACAAATTTAATGTAAGCGCTTTCTTTCATAAAAATGCAATGAACTTCTTCGGAACGAACAAAAGCGCTTGCATTAAATTTGTTTGAAGCAAGAAGTTTACCCAGTCTGACGTCTTTTAGTTTTTTTTTTAATATGAATTATTCCAGTATTTATGTGAAAGAGACCTTTTCAAACTCATACTGACATTATTCCAGTTGCCATCTTGCACACCACAAATGCGGTTTAGCTAAAGGTCTGATGATTAGACTCTCTGGGTTAATCACAGATGACTAGACAGTTTTAGAAGAGATAGACAAACTTAAAGTTATGTTAACCAGCACTGGATATATTTTTAAGTTATTGACTAATGCAGCAGCCTTTTTTATTACTGATAGAGATGGATTATATAAACCTATTTTACATGATCCAGAAGTGGTCAACAAATAAAAGAACAGAGGATTTCTGTTTGTTTGATGCTTTTAGAACCACATTTTCCAAAAATGCTAATAGCATTAGAGATAAACCTCAAAAACAACTGGAATAAAGTGTTTTATGGTTCCATCAATATGTTTACTGGTATGGAACCAAAAGTCATTTTTAGAAAACTTTTTAACATAAAACAATTGCTTGAGAGTGATATAAATATTTTTGGCAATGTTTAGGTAAAATGTCAAAATGTGGTAGGTGTAAGCAATGTAGATTTATTTTGGATACTGTGAAGTTCACTGTAAAAAAAAACAATAATAGAGTTATGACTTGTCCTGGTAGATATGATTGTAGCACTAAATCAGTGGTTTATTTAACACAGTGCTGTTCATGTGAAGCATTTTACGTTGAGAAGACTGAGTGAGCATTCAGGTCTGAATGTATGAACAGTGCACTGGCATAAAGAATAAAGTAGATAGGAAGGCATTATTTAAACATTCACTAGTTTGTACCAACTTTAAGAAATTTGTATTGTTAGTTATTGACAAAATCAAAAAGGCTGAAAGAGGAGGGCTCTGGAAAGAAAGGTTAGAGAAAATGGAATTAATTTGTGCATTGAAACTGTGTACTGATAAATCATCTGGGTTGAACAATCATTTGTCTTCAGTTCTATTTTAAAACTGAAATAATGAAACCGACGGATGATAATAGTTATTTATGATATGTAAAAAATACAGTTTATGAGTTTATGATAATAGTTATTTATGATATGTAAAACTTACAGTTTTATTATATAAAATTCTGTTTGTAATTTTTAAAATAAGTTCTTCATTGTTTTGAACGTTTTGCATTGGTTTTGATTGGGAGGTTTAATCACACCACATGTTAGCAATTCCTTATTTAAGGAATACATGTATGGAGTCAAATCAGTTTTGATGAAGGATGAAAGTGCAACTGGATTGAAAAATAAATAAAAGCAATTGGGTTCATTTGTCTTGTAGCAGTTTTCTGGAGATTTTTTTAAAATTTTAAATATTAGCCTAAAATTGTACAGTAGCTTGAGAAATTTCAAAATGAGTGGTATCATAGGGATATTCCAGAGTGCTGTTCCTGCAGTACCAGATGGGAAAACTAACTGCTATATTTAGTAGCTGTGTATAAGGCATGTGTGTGTGTGTGTGTGTGTGTGTGTGTGTGTGTGTGTGTGTGTGTGTGTGTGTGTGTGTGTGTGTGTGTGTGTGTGTGTGTCTGAAATGACCTACTTAGAGTTAGCAGGTGGAATTTATTTTCAAGGAATTGTGAGCTTCAAGGGAAGAGAAGTTTACTGCTGCTCAGCATGCTAGGTTTGTAAAAATGTGCAACTGTTTTGTTTAACAAATGGTATCATTGTAGTATAGAATTTTAAAGCAGTGTTAGTAGCACAGCAGGTAGCATACTTGCATCTTGATACAGAGGGCTGTAGCTTCTACTCCCACAGCATGTAAATGTGTATTTTAAGGGGGTGGGGTGCTGCAGTTCTGTCCTGAGTATGTCCTCCTTTGGTGCTTAGTAACTATGAACCTCTTTTTCAGCTTGTCACAGATTCCCTTTTGTAATATACCAACTTATCATTTCTTTTAATGTAACATAGGCAATGTATTCTTCTAGAGCAATGGGCACTACATTTGTAGATGAAACACTGAAACATATGTTTTATAGCAACAATCTCTTCATTAGATTCAGATCTTTTTAATGTGGAATTCGGATGACTTCTGCAAACTGCAGAGATTGTGCATGTCGACTAATATGGGTGGATTATAATGATAGAAGTTTGAGTGGCCTTTTATGATTGAAATGTTCTGAACTAGGCAGTTTGTCATTACTGGTTCATATGTTTTGAATTGTTTCACTGCTTACTGGAAAATGTTCAAAACTATACATTTATTTATTTTATTTATTTAACATTTGTTGACCGGGAAAGTCCGACTAGGTTCCACAGATCCTGTTTTCAGCAGAGGCCCGGGGAGAAATGCTCCAGAAGCATGTCTTTAGAATTTAAAATACACTGTAACAAGTAGTGCAGGTGCTTTATTATACAAGGGATATAATTCAGTTATTATTAGGAATATGAATCACCATACTTTTGCATAGGCCTAAAAATGTGTGCATTTGATATGCTTTGAAAACAGCCCAAAGGTAAACTTAACTCGCCACTGCCCAGATGCATTCTCTTTGAATGTGGGTTTCAATGCTGTTTCAATGAATGTGAGTTTCAAAAGCAGAGAAGTTTTAATGCTAAGTCTGTTTTCATTGCAAGACTGTTGCTTTGTTTAGCAAATGTGAAATGCATACCTCAGTATTTGTGCTATAAAATTTGAAATAAAAGTTGTAAATTAAATCCAAATATTTGTAATCATTGTAGAAGTAAAGCATAAAACAGTATGCACACTGAGAGATTTGAACAGTGTATATGGCAAATGGGGAGAAATAGCCAAGTGATGGGACACTGGAATGGCTGTGTGCGTGTGTGTGTGTGTGGGGGGGGGGGCTGCGTGGGGGGAGGGGACGGGGCTGTGTGGGAAGGGGCACTGCATGGGCGGGGCTCTGGGTTTTGCACCCCCTGCAAAAAGTCCTGCGGGCTCCCTTGGCTGCATCTTATATATTTGTAAAATTGCAGATCATTAATCCTTAGTGCAGAAGTAACCTGTCATCTTTGAATACTTATTGATGTCAGGAATTCCATTATTTGTTTTTTTAATTTATGTTTTATTTTATATTGCTACTTATTTCTTTTTCCTGGGAGTAAGCACTGATTATGGGATCAGGAAACCACTCTGAAAGAGGAGGCAGTTACCCCCATCTCATCAAATACTGTGAAAAGATTAAAACAAATGCGATGACTATGAAAGAATAGAACTCCTTGACATTACAAGCTTAAAGAACTGCAGTTGTTGTATTTTATGATAAGTATCATTCTTTCACAAACTACTACTGTAATCATCACTGGAAAAGAGATGAGGTTAATCTCCCAGCCTTGCTATCATAATTCCTGACTGAACAAGGGAAACATGTAACACTGTAACTGCAATGAAACTGACAGACCATTGCCAGTAGGATAGTTTTATTATTTCTCTTTCCTGTCTTTCAAGTAAGTGGTATAGAAATATAACATGATTTTGATCTGGTGAATACCTTTAAAACAAGTAACTCATGGATTACAGATGAAATGAGATTGTTGCAGACAATTCTTAACTTCTGCAAAACATACATTCAGAAGCACCACAAACCTCATGGGAGGGAGGGAGGGAGAGAATGTGGAAAAAGGAGGTATTGATCTACTTATTGGTCAAGAATTTGGCTTCTGTGGCAACTTTGCAGTATGTCTGTTTCAAGAAGGCCAGATTCATGCAGGTGTTGCTCTGGCTGAAAGAAGTGTGAATCTTATCAATAAGAAATTAATTGTTTTTAATATTTGCATGACCCCTTTTGATATTTGCACCAACAGACATAGCTGCAGAAATCTGGCCTTGTTCATATGGCTAACATGCAGACATTCTATAGAAACAAAAATCATCAGTATCCCCCCACCCCCAGGTTCATGGTGCTCTTGAAAGTAGCCTTTGAAGAAGTTAAGTAGATCACCAGAATATCACAATGCATCATTAATAACATGTAACATTCAAGTTATCTTTAAAGAAGGTACTGGAATGATCATTGGTAACGCCATACAGCAATATAATACTTCATTTGTTTTTTTTTTACTTTATTTATTCCTATGTTATACACATTTTTTTTCACTGCAAACATTATCAGATGCACTAAACTGTGCAGATGTTAACAGGTAACAGATACGATAATGCTTCACATTAAAAAGGCAACTAAAACAGAATTACATTACTGGTAAGTACATTTGCAGTACAAATAAAGCAGAAGTTCCATCAACATCTGCAGTCTGTAATTACATTTATAATATTAAAATACAAATTAAATTATTAGTAATGATCATGTCATACTTACTTTAGGACTCTAGCCACTGGGCACTTTGGTCAGGTCGTGCTCTCTGTAGGTCATCATATCGGTGCCTGAACTGCTCTCCACTGCAAAAGATTCCAATAAATATGGACAGTTCATCCCTAACTCCATTCAGATATCAGTCCTTTTAAAGGATCCCTTGCTCTTCTGCTCATGCCTGGCCTACTATAATGCCTGCCAATGGTAGAGAAAGATCTTCATTTCTCTTTCACATCAGCATGAGGCCTACCCTGAGCTCTGACAGAAGAAGACCTTTTTTGATGCCAGACTCAAGTCAGAATGAGAAGCTAGCTATGAAACTGAGATTCTTAAGGTGTGAACCACAACCACTGTAGTGGGTCATCACCCAGGCAGACAGCTAACACCCTGCACTGACACCCACTCAGCTCCAAAAAGCAGGTGCATACAGAGTCTAACTATAAATGTGCCCACATCATGCTTGAAAATGCAGGTAGAAGGAATCTGTATGCATGTGCATGTACTTGTCGCAGATCATGTACAGCACTTTAAAGTTCCTTATGACAATGATTGTAAATCAAAGACCTGTGAGCTAATAAGCTCCATTTGAACAGAAACGTCATAACTTAAAGTGAATTTGTTGAAACTTTCTGAATGCCACCATTTTGAGCATCGCTGATCATCACGTTTCTGTGAATGTTGAGAGAAATTCAGAAATTAAGAAAAAGTTTAGACTAGGTAGAGTTAGGATCAGAAGAGAAGTAGGTTCTTAATATGTTATTGTGCCATCTTCAGGAATAGTTTCTAAATTACAGGTACAGTGGAAAACATTATTACAGTTGTCTAATTATGAAGTGTACTGCCATTGCTTTGTAAGAGACCTTTTTTCTAATATGCTATAATTTCAATTTAATGCACTTATTTACTGCCTCTGCTACCTGACAATTGAAGTGCTCAGCATCAAAGTGTGCACATATTTATTGCATTTTACTAGTTAAACCATCAGTAAATTACTGTTCCACCCACCTTTACAAGCCTGCAATGAACACATTCTTATGTGTGTTCCAGGCAGGACTACTAACTGCAAAACTTTAATTTCCAGGGAAAAGATGTTACAGAATCAAGGAACAAGGTACAGAAGAGAGATTGCCAGTGCCAAGAAGAGCCATATCTTCATGGATTCACAGAGCACCTTTCTTTTTTGAAAAGCAGGCAGACCGAGCTAAGGTATGGTGAACATAAATTAAATAGGACAAGGAACTGTACCTTGGTATAGTGCAAAAAAGAGAGCTAATGATATGGTGTCCCATGCAAGGAGCAAACTACATAGACAGCACATTATACTATGATTGGTGGGCCTTCCACTGTCCAAAGTTTAACACCTAATGAAGAGTATCTAGTTTCCCTACAAGAGGATGAGTATGATGCAGAGGATAAGGGCACTCGGTTCATTCAAGGTAGCATGGATGCCATCAATTTAATACACCTTCAACATCCGCATGATGGTGGTACGGAAGGTCAATGTTTTTCTGGCATTTGGATTGTACTTCAAATGGTGAATGCACATAACTTTGAAATGTTTTCTCACTAGGTGCTTCATCAATATCAGCAGCAGCACCATCAGAGCAGACAGCACAAAGCAAGTCTGGACATCATAGCTGTAGTACTAAATCAGATGTTTTTACAGGATCCTCTGCTCAGATAATTTAGCATTTTCTCACAGGTGCAGTAAGCCCAACAATAACATGTTGTTGTGCACCACAGTAGGCTAATGTTGATAGAAGAATAACTGTCAACAATGATGCCAGTAGTCTCATACTCCTGATACAGCCTCAGGACAGTGGCATACAGTCTCACAGTGGTTGGTAAGTCCTCTACCCCCAAACAGGTTGATAACTTCATAATCACTACCATAGCCTCACACATTCGTCATAGTGAGGAAATCCCATTAACAGAAAGGGAAATAATTTTGCAGCTCAACACCTCTTTTTTGTGAGCAAGCTGAACCTCTGGAAGAAGGCGCAACAATGTTTAAGGTTCCATTACTCACTGTACAGCCTGCACACAGGGGTGTCAGGTGAACACATTACTCACAGGTGGCGCCAAAGATATGAAAGTCCTTGTCAGTAGAATAGCATATGTGCCATGTCATAGTTTAGGCCCAAGACCCTGCCACTGAGTCAGATAGAGATAGTTATACTGGAAAAGGTATATATCATGAAACTCACCAGTACATTGGAATGCTAGAGGCCAGGGACAATGGCACAATGATCCTCGAGCACAGTATTGCTGCACACATGGTATCCATGACAGCCTCTGTCTATATGCTAGTAAAGAATTATCAAATACATATCAGAGACAGTGCTGCTCACATGTCTGAGGGAGTGTTTACATGCATGGTGAACAAGTAGGCCAGACAACATGTGCTCCCCAAGAAAGTGCTGTAGGCATGCATGTGGATTCCCCAAAAAAGAAGTAATTTAGGCCTCATCAGAATTCCACATCATGGGGAAGAACTTCAGAGTCAAGGTCTAAGTGCCACAGCACTGTTAGGTCAATTCTCCTGTATCTATAGATCTTACCATTGTAGTAACTCAGGTCCAAGCTAAGATGCTAGAACTTCTGCACCATCTACAGGACCATCAACAACACTATCCTTAGGGGACATTGTGCATTATACATTTCACATTTAATTCAGTTTAAGTTTCTGTAAATACCTCAGGCAAACATGACAATAAATGGCAAAAGTGAGTACAGTAAACAGCAAAGCAAATATGTTGGAAGTGACAAATATTGTACTTTCCTGCAATGGGTAAGAAAAAATTACAACACATCTGACAGATTTTGTCACCCTGAAGGTACCTCCAACAACTTCAAGATAAGGAGCAAAAAAATGCTCCCTCATACACACAGACACATATGCAAAACGTCAAAAAGTCCTGTGACATTTGAGGACCAAACAACTCTTTCTTTAAACCTATTACAAACTGCTTGTGACATCGCTAGCAAGCAGCTTCCAACAGTTTAAAGCACACACAAACTGCTAAAAGTGCTTCAGTCACGACCGCAAATGCAATAGTAACATTCAGTATGAATGTTGGTAATGCACTAAAGACTGATTGCACACCCTAACACACTGTGGCTAGGGTGGCTTCCCCTTCACCCCACCCTAGCTTTGCTACTGATCTTTGACTGCATTTCCACAGACAATTACATTGCATCTACTTTACCACAATAATTAATTATTCAGCATTTATCACTGCAGTATTTCATAATATCATCTGCTACTTTCATCCACCCCACATCCCTGCTAGTATAACTAGCACTTGTGTCATTGACCACTAAGCACTATGCAAATGATGATGGGTGTGATCATATTAACAATACATTTGTGTATATGTGGATAAATGTCTGATGTATAGTGTTCACTACTCATCTTAGACAGCAGGAAATACTGCATGCACTATTATCATTTTAACTTTACACTATTATATACTAAATGTCATGATGAATAGTTGTGGACTAGACTGCATCACCTCTGTTGTACTACCATGTCACCACTGTCACTATTGTCTCTGGTGGGATAAAAGATAGAGAAAGCTGCATTAAAACATTCAGTCACTGTCTGTGGCAGTTGCATAGCATACCAATGCATGATCATGTTATGCAAAATGCAACAGGCTGTAAACATTCTAAATGCAGCAGCAGGATCATACTGAATTCCCCTCCCCAACTCATCCATGCAGTGGAAATGGGCTTTGAGCAAGCTGAACACTCCTCAGTGAGAATCTGTCTGCAGTAGGGTGGTGTTAAAGTGCTCCTTTGCAGCTTCCTGCAGGTTACAGACTGGTGTCATTTGCCAAGTTTTGAGTGGGTAGTATGTGTCACCTGAAAAACATAACAGGTAGGGAATACATATGGAAGGAGTAGTTAGTCATTACCACCTTTTTTCACTATACAGATAGAAAAAGAACTATGGCTAAGAAAATTGTAACAGTCTGCATTTACCAACTAGGTGACCATGAGAAATCTTATCATGCAGGAAGTGGCAGTATACCAAATTTGTTTGCCTGCAGATGATGGAATGGTAATCCTTCCTGCTGTGGTACCGCTCACCCTGTGGTGCAGATAGGGCCCTTAAAGCCACTGGATGCAATGTATTGTACCAAGCACATAGGAAAGTTTGCCATTCCTTAGAAGGCATTTATGATACTGGCTTGATCTTGCAGTGGCACTAAGAAATAGATATCCTCATCCACATATGGCTAGGGTATATTCAGGAACTGCTTCAGGATCCTTGAGGCATAAGCCTGTGAGATACCCAGTACATATCCAATCTATTTCAGAAATGTCCCCATGACAAGTACAGTGAGGGATATGCATACCTTGTCATCAACAGGGATACGCATTCCCCAAGTTTCAATTTGTGGGCCATACAAGTTCACCAAATGAACTCTCTATCTTCTCTAAATCTATGAAGTAATTCTTGTTCTGTAAAGTTCAAGTGGATTATTCTCTGTCTATATTTCCTTCTCCTGGGAGATGAGTGTTGCTCAATACACCTGGTTGCACTGCACTAATGGTGGCATGATAGTATTGGGTGTATTTTATATTTTAATATTCTTATAGTTTCCTGTACATTTTATTTAGAGCTCTCTATAAAGAACTGGCATATGATCTTTTATATGCAATAAACAAATGCTGTGTGTTACTGTCATTTCACTATCAAAGCTGGACGTGTTGCATTATACCTGATTTCTTTCAGTGATGGGTTTATGATGTCACTATAGTAAGGAATGCAGTGACTTTACAGCATGTCATTACCAAAACTTCCTGTGCTGTCGGAGTGTGGTGGTACTAAATTCAGCATTTGGTGGTATTTAAATCCATAAGTGAAGAATGGTAGTCTTGGGTGTGTTTACTATGTGACTATTTTATTACAGTTCTCCGAAAGTTGATTTTACAAATGCTCAAAGGATGAGTGGCACTTTGATGTTATGAGTGAAAACCAAATGTAGGGATTTATAGACATTTTACTGACACATTTTTCTGACTTCTGTTTAGGGCCAGAAAAGCATCATATGTTCAGAATATAAACTTTACTGAGTTGTTATTAGATAAGAAATAAAAAAAAACTACATATTCCACTAGAACAGACACCTTTATTTTACTGTAAATATACTCTGATCCAAATCAACTGTATTGAAATGGCACATGCATTGGGGTCAAATTCACCACTGAGCAGTACTGATATCCCTAAGGAAGGAATGGCAGTTCTAGGACTATTTTGCATTTGAGAAGTCTATTATAATTCCCTAAAACATTTATGAGGAATTCCTAAACAGGGTTGGCATATGGTCTTTTATACATATGTTCAAAATGTATGGTTTTAAAGGCATTTTGAAATGTGGCCTATTACATCACACTCATTTTCCACTAGGATGACTGTGTGTGTTCTTTTCAGGGTGGGGAATGTAATACATTCCCAGAATTTATCTTTGCTGGAGAATGCCAGTATTAATTGCATTGTGTATCAGAATGTCCTATCATAATTACCAGAACATCAATTTCCTCCACACTACAGACTACTGGAAACCAAAATCTGTCACTTCATCACAAATCACCCACTAATGAGCACCACTGCCTCACTCTCAAAAAAGCAAAATGTCTCCTAATGCAGCACAGAGTAGACCTGCCACTAAGCTTTCTCTTCTTCAGAATTCTCCAACCTAACTCATTCCTACCACTAGCTGCCAAACTTTATGCTAAATACACACACTACAACCTCAGATGCTTCTTCCAAGAAACCTCCTACAAACATTTTACATTGCACTGACCACTCTTTCTCCACCTTTGCTCCTAAAAAAATCTGAATCTCACTCCAACTACCTGAAGAAACAATAACCCACCTTCTCCACCTTCAGAGCCAAACTTAAAAAATCCTCTGGACCAAATTAAACTGTAGTGTCACACAGCAGGTCAAATTACATAAGGGTCTCTTAACCTCTAGTATTATTCTCTTCAACTACTAACACCTCCTAACTCCCTCATCATCACTTGTCCTGACTGTTATTACCCCACGGTGTTCCACCACGATGTAAACTTGAATGTATAATCATGTGAATTATAAAATTTGCAATTCTCTCATAACTGTTGCTATGTCTATAAACTGTTACTGTACATTTTTTGTCATAAATTACTTCATTCTGTACTGTTCTTGATATGTATAGCTTACTGCCCCTCTCTTATTTTTTTAGTTCCATGTGAATTATTTTACCTAGGCAGTAGTTACAGATGGTCAGGTGTGATCAGTGTTCACTCCAGTAATCAAATGCAACATAAAATAAAATAAATATGAAGAACTCTCAAAGGAAGATTGACATAGTACATAGTTACCAAATGTAGTTTTTTTCGGGTTTTTCATAGTCACAGTCCAGCATGCTGTATTTTACTTAGTTTCCATTATAAGTGGGTAATTTCAGTGTCAAGGTCTGGCATACTGTAATTTACTAATTTTTCCATTAGCGAGGGGTATTTGACTTCCTTTCATTGCAGAGGATGCAGGGCATGTCTATAACATATATTTACTGAGATGTCATTCCATTAGAGCAAGCATTATTTTTATTTCACTAGACAGGGTCATTTTTATTTTTTTGTCACTGATGTCGTGCCTTGACCCAGACCTCTCTGTAATGATGGTGTAGGGCAGTATGATGATCAGATTCAGCACTAAGCTGTACCAGACATCCTAAAGGTGGAAACGCAGTCTTAGGATCATTTTGCACCCAAATATTCTATTGTATTTATCTGAACGTTTTGGTAGGAACTCCCACGACCTTCATACATAGGTATCAGATAAAGTATTTTACTGGCACATTTGTGTCAGTCAGGTATATTACATTATATGCAGTTTCCATTTGAGATTGGTTTATGAGTTCTCTTCATGGAGAGGAATACAACACATTTCAAGCATTTCAAGTTATTTCCTTACTGAGTTGTCTCAAGGCATGCTTTTTTGTCACTGGACTTGTGCTTGGCTCCCCAAATTGTGACTCATAGCCAGCTAGTCACAATACATGAAGATCTGTATATGAAAACATTTATTCTGTAGCGTCATGACATAGTTTGTTTATAAATTTATTAGAAAAATTCAAATGGTTTGAAAGATACAGTCCTAATATTGCTGGATACCACTAGCTGGCCTACATTGCAACTTGGATTCTCTTTTTTGGCATTTAGTTTGCAACAAACACAAATTTGACATTTTTAGGCTGACAAACAAAGTATAAATGTGAAATCACATCATTACAATGGTTTTATAGCACTTGAACTAAAGATAATACTCTTCTCTAAGAAAAAAGTGAAATATTTGTTACTTTAAATGTTAAAATGTTACAGCAAACTGCATATTTTGCTTGTTCGTTTAGGCAGGCATATATTTCAGACAGTGCAGTCTTCTTGCCCTACAAGCCAGCTGACTGTGCAAGTTTCTATCCCTGGAAATATTATAAAATACTGGGAAGCAATATAGATATAAAAATTCAGGCCAGAATGGCAATTATAAATTGACACACTGCAACATTCAGTTTAAAATAAAAATGCAGCTATATATTCATTTCAGAAAAACAAATAAAGATTCTACCAAAATATAAATAGGTTTGTAGGTACTTATATTCATTGGTACTTAACTAGGTAAGGATGATAAGAAACTTAGCCTTCTGTTCCTCTGGTAGTTTTTCGGCCATTGCGCTTTGTAAATGAGTAAACCAGAGGCAAAAAGAAAAATGGAATGTTGGGGCATAAACTTGTTGTCTTATCCATGATGAACATAAGTACTAAATTAGGTGGGGGTGAATGTGTGGTTTCCCATCCATTTTTCCAAATTACATTTGAATAGATTAAGAGAAGCATGTTGCTTTACGTGGAGTGGAAGATAGTTCCACCAAATTGGTATTATCTGTGATATATAGCTGTCCCTCCAAAATATACTATTTGTGTTGTAAACATGATTGAGATCTCTTGAGTAGATGTTCATGATACTGTTGGACTTGTGAATGTGCAAAAGGCTAGAAAGGATGAGATCTGCTGATGTTCACTATGCAAGGCAGAAGTTGCCTCTTACCATCCTGTATGATACAAAGAAGCAGATCAAGGATTTGAGATGGTTTGCATAGTTTTTATGATTTAGGCCTTTGATTTTTTTTTTTTTTTTTTTTTTAGTGAGAAGGCTTTGTGGTCTTTCTAGTTTGAACAAGTACATACAGGAAGGGGAATTACACTCAATGATCAGGCTAATGATAGCCAAGTACAGTAGAATGATTATATCCTGAGGCTTGGATGTTATACCTTTAGCTATAAGCTGTGCAATGAAAAAATATATTCTTACAAGAGTGTATACATGGTGATGAAAGGACAGTTTATTTTTTTACATCGGTACCTAGATTCCTGTCTATAGGATGAACTTTAAGGGGGAGGGGAGGTGTTGTCAATGTAATGGTTATGCAATCTAATGGTCATGCTTACTCAACCTGGTGGATTTTCTTTTTCTTTTTTTGAAAATGTCACCAAAGCAATGGATGAAGGCAAAACAATATACACCACATACCTCAACCTGTCCAAAGCTTTTGACACAATTCCTCACTTAGGCATAGTAGAAAAGCTAAATAAACTGGGAATAAACCCCTTTGTCGACCACTGGATTGCCACCTGGCTGACAGATAGGAAGTAGGAAATTGAAAGAGGGACGTTACCTCTACAATGAGCCCAGTCACCAATGGGGTCCCCCGTGGTTCTGTGCTGGGACCTCTCCTGTTGGGCATCTACTTTCTGAAGTAAAAGCTAATATTAAATGGCTCTGGCTAACTAAGTTTGTAGATGACTGAAAGTTAGGAACATCACTGGATCTCCAAATGACTTAAGCTGTTGTGTAGGAAGGCATGTCCTAAATAAATAACTGGTGCCAAAATCGTGAACTGAAACTAAATGCCAAAAAATGAATTATTGTATCCTTTGGGAAGTCAACTATCCAAGGGAACTACCACATTAGCAATACACCCCTAAGAGATGACCCAGTTGTGTGAGAATTGGGAACTTAAGTGGATAGTGACCTAACTTTGACCAATGTGTGTCCATCGTTCTAAGAAAGTCCTTCTATACTGCACAATTTAAAAACAAATGGATTGTGTCTAGATCTAGGGATGTCATTGTTCCCCTTTACTCTGCCCTCATTTGGTCAGTCATTGAATATAATGTCAATGAAGCCACCAAATGAAACAAAACAAAGAAAAACAACAAAGTACAGATCCAAAGAAGAATTTATTGCACTTAGTGCCACGGCCAAACACAGCCTTCAAAGAGTAACATAAGTTAGATAAAACCTCCCCTATATATACACACATACAGGAATCAAGCAATCAATAAAACAATTACCATTAAATAATTAATTAACTAAATAAGATATTTCCAATTAAGCTCATGATTCAGTCCCCCAGTAAAAGAGTATTATACATTAAAATAAAAACATCTTCTTTATATTATAACACATTTTTTAATAATGCAGCATCACCCACTTTAATGAAAATCTTCTCTAAAATAGTAGCTTGTAGCAAAGAAAAATCACCATCATGTCTGTCTAAGAAATGCATAGCAACTGGGCTCAGTGCCCTTTGTTTTTTGAAGTCCCTGATATGTTCCTGCAATCTGATCTTAAACCTACATTTACTTTGTCCAACATAATACATATTACATGGGCACCTCAAACAATATATAATGCCTTCAGTATTACAAGAAAAACTATTCCTAACTTCAAATTTCTTGTCATTAATTATATTAAAACAGGGTACTATATATTTGCATACACTACAATTATTACATGGCATAGTACCCAATGTGCTAAGAGATGGCATAACTGTTACAGTTTATCCCTTAGATTCTTTTGTATGAAATAGTTGGCCAATTTCTAATAATATTCTTCACTGTAGCATCCGTTTTCAGAAATTTCCAGTAAAAATGTACCAGTTTCCAAATTTTCTGACTCAAAATATTATATATAGTGACAAAAAACACATCACCTGCATTTTCCTTAACCTGTATATTTTCATTATAAAAATGTTTATATATACATTTATTTTGTTGAGCAAAATAAACCATCAGTTTTATTCACAGCTTCCATCAAAATACTGTATCTAACCCCTTTACAGGAACATAAGTAATGTTTGGTGGACTTCCCTATATGTCAACCTCATTATTACAAATTCTAAACATTCTGGTTAATTCACCATATGGAAGAGATTTGATGGTGTGAGGTGGATGACATCTAGGGCCATATAGATACTGACTGCCATCTATGAATTTACGATGTATAGAGACTTGAATAAAGCCATCATTATGACCAATCAAATGCAGATCCAAAAAAATATTTCTTTTCCACACTGCAAGTCATCAAATTTCAAATTGTATACATTGTTATTAATAGCACCTACAAAATCTTGTACCCCATTGATGCCATTTTCACAAATAAAAACCAGATCATCAATGTATCTATAATAGTACAGTACATGTTCAGAAAAAAATGAGTTCTTATAAATATAATCCATTTCAAATTTAGCCATACATGGGGGCAAAAGCCACCCCATTGCTGTGCTCTGTAGTTGATGATAAATTTCATTGTTGAAGCTAAAAAAGTTATTCAGCAGACTAAACTGCAATAATTCTATTATATAGCAGGATACTGGGTTATCCATCAAGAAGTGTTATAAGTGCTAGACCATCTTTGTGTCTGATATTAGTATATAAACTTTGAACATCAATGGAAATAAAATACATGTTAACATTCTATTTTATTCTAGAGATCTTGGGCAAAAAAATCAAAGGAATCTTTAATATACGAGGGGAGCTTTTCCACATAAGGCAATAGAAAATTATGCAAAAATATCCCAATATTGCCTAAAAAATAATTACTAGCTGATACAATAGGTCTACCTGGAGGATTAATACTGTCTTTATGGATTTTCAGAAGACAGTAAAAGGTAGCCAAACTACAATCCTCTGTGTTAAACTTAGTATCCAATTCTTTCTTAGTAAAATAACCTAAGCGGCAACCTTTTTCCATTAAACTTGAGAAGTTTTGTATCACTAGTCTATATTTATTTTCATTACTCACCTCATAAACTGTTCTATCATTCAAATGCTGCATACACATTTTTTTTAAATATTGAGAAAAATGAAGAATAACAATTTTATTGCCATTATCTGCAGGCTTAATAATATGATCTCTTCTATTAGATAGTTCTTTTAAGGCAGCCCATTCTTTTTTAGTTAAATTATACTGAACATCCTGTTGATTATTAACAAATTCCATATATAACTGTTCTATGGAAAAATTTAACATTTGAGAAAATTGTTTGATACATTCATTATCATATGGGGGAATGAATCGACTTTTAACATTCACTGCTGAAGTATTCAGTAAAAAAATATGTGTTAGGGCGATTATCAACATCAAAACTATCAAATGTACATGAATAAAAAGTATCTTCATCAATATCAGCATCTAAATCATTATCAATACCATATTTATCAGATTTATTAATAAAAAAAAAAACATTTCAAATGTAACTTTCTTACTAATTGAAACACTTCCTGTTTCAACACGTAGTCTAGGTAGCACAGTTGGTATAAACTTCAGCCCAAGATTTAACATGCTCAGTTGTTCCATTGACAAAACACATCTTGATAAATTAACAAAGTATTACTACATACATGAAAGTCATTGCCTTCTACCTTATAGGTTTAAAATGTCCTTCATTCATGGTTGACACATTATAGGTTCCCCTTTTCCTTCTGTTGTTGTCTGTTGTACCTGCCCCGTCATTACGAAAACGTTGTTGACATGCTGCTGGTTCCTGTGGTGGAGGAAGGGGAGGGTATGTCTGGATGTCATTTTCAGATTCAGTAGTGTAACCAGTTCTGTCCAACGAAGCAAAAGAGACAGAGTATTGCTTTTTAGGGTTGGATTTCATACGAGAGCTGTCCATTTTATGAGCAGTCTTAATTGTTCCCCTTTACTCTGCCCTCATTAGGCCAGTCATTGAATATAATGTCCGCTTTGGCATGCATCTGGATGGACAGCAACTGGAATGCTGACAGAGATACCTTCCCAAAAGAATACAAGGCATAAACAACATGTCCTACATGGACTGACTCAAAGCCCTGTCACTATACTCAGTATCCTGCAGACATCTAAAAGGTGACCTGTGTCTGGCTTACAAGGCAGCCTTTGGCCCATTACTGATGGATTTACTGCACATCAGCAAGTCAAATGGCATCGGAAATACTTGGTGTAGAGATCTAAACCTCTTCTGCATCAACAGAATGGTTTAGAGGGACACTGTTGTGCAGGAATAGACTCCCCATCCACATAAAACAAAATTGATCCCTGCCCATATTTAAGTGCAGCTTTGATATATGAATGGGAAACAGAAAATTTACCCCAGGTCTGCCCCTTGTATTACTAATTGATGGTGGCAGCTCCTACATGCTTTACCCCATGCATGGGTCCCTTCAAATTATCTATGGTATGATCCCATTTATTCTCATTAGTGGTAGTATATAATTATCGACCATGGAATGGGTAAGGCCAATCTCTAATCAAATGGGATAGGTTCATTTGAGCACAAAAAGGAAAACTGGCAAGGCTTAAAATGGCCCACAAGGGCAGCTAGCCTATTACTTACTTATGAACCTATAATAGTTACAAGGGAATTCATTACTATTATCCATTTCTTGGCGTGTAGTTTAGTCCATGGTTTTGACACCAGGTATATGTTTGGGAAAGGCCTTCTTGGAGAATCTTGGTGTCCTCAGGGGAGTTTATGATGGTATTAAGATTACAGTCATCTTTTTCAGCCATAAATCCTTAACATTTGCTTCAACCTTTGAGAAGTAAATGCCAAAAAGGAGTGACCCGAGGACTGAATCTTGGGGTACACTGCTAGTGCTAGGTCTTTTGGAGAATGCAGAGCTGCCCACCCTAGCTTCCTGGGTTCTATTTCTGAGCCAATTAGCTAGCCAATGAGCTGCAGATGGATTTATAATTAACTTGGAGAGTTTATCTATACATGATACATGGGTGTAGGATGGTGTTGGATGCATTTGTGAGGTCTAGATACACAGTGAGCACTGATTTACCCTCATCCATTGCTTCAGTAACCTTCTTGAAAAAGTCAATCAGGTTAAATAGGCAGGATTTGCCCTTGAAAAATATGAACTTGCTTAGGTTAGGAGTTTGTAGGTTACCTATATCCTTATTTATTAATTCCATAATGATCCTTTCCACAGCCTTACAGATTACATTGCAAGGATTACAGGTCTATAATTATCCAAGACCATTGATATCCCATCTTTGTGCAGAAGGATGACTGTTGCTGTCTTCCATTCATCCAGCATGTAGCCTGCTTGAAAGCTGATACCGAATTGCCTTGGGGGGGGGGGGGTCTGACAACTTCTGTTTCAAGTTGGCCAGTAAGCAGCCTGGTATGTTCTCCAGTCTCATAGAAGTATTGTTCCTGGCCTTGGACACTGTCTTGAGGACGTGTTCTTGGGAGACTGGGGGGTAGCTTAAGTTACAAGTATATGTTATGGGAATATGAGGGTCATAAAATTTGAGCTAAATTTGTCTTTCAGTAGACTGGCTATGTCCTCTGGGTCTGGGTATATGATATAATTTATTATTAGCTCTGTGCAGTGCTGGACATCCTTTCTGGGGTTAGTAGCATAATTAAAGAAGGCCTTGTGGTCATCTTTCACCTGGGTGGCTATGTTTATCTCATATCTGATTTTGGTTGATTTGATCAGGGTTTGGAGTTCTGTGCTAAGTTTAGCAATTACAGTTTTTGACAACATGAGAGTTAAACTTATTTTTCAGTGCAATTATTTTTTTCCCTCTTCTGATATAAATCCTATTTATATCTGGGTTCCACCATATAGGTTTATTTTTAAATTTAGCATTGCATTTATTTTGAAGGGAGAACATCTTCTTCTTTGCAGCTATTGACGTGCATAGAACTTGGAGATAAAGGATTCCACAGAAAGGGTGAAGTCATAAAGATGAAAGGCAATTTTGAATTTAATCAGGTCATCACTCAGTTTTAGTAGATTAGCCTTAGCATAATCTCTGAAAACTGAGGTACTGGAAGTCATAGAGTGAATGTGACTGATTTATGGTGCAGTTTAACCATTGAGGATGTTACATTTTATGGGGAACAATGCTGTGCCTTATTTCTAAAGATCAAGTCCAGGAGTTTATCACCCCTGATTGGAGTGTGTAAAAACAGATTTAGAGAGTTTGTATTGATGAAGTCCAGAAATTTCTGGGTGAACATGTATGAGGAAGTTTTAGTCTCCCAGTAAATGGAGGGGTAGTTGAAGTCATCTAGGAGAATGGTATTTGGCTTAATGCATAAGGAATCCATACTATTTAGGAAAGAGGGTTGGCCTGAGGGGGGACATAAAGGAGATCCTATAGTTAAACATGATATGATAAGGGGTTTTGTTGCCAGTAAGTTGAACGTGGAGGAGTTTTGGGTTGTTATCTTTGTAAAGCCTGCCAGCCTAGCTACATAGACTTTTGTAGATAATTATGTGTCATTGTAAATATTAATATAATCCACAGGCTTGTTTTCTCAAATGTAAGAAAACTGTGTTAAATGTTTAACTTCAAAAATGTAACAACAGTGCACCCTGCTGGAAGAAAGCTGCTAAGTAAAGAATTACAACTGTGTTTGATCTCAAAACTCAGAGACAACATGCCTGGGCCACCAAATTCTTTCTCTTGTTTTGAGACCAAAGTTAATTGCTAGATTTTACATGTATAATGCCTTTTATTGCTGTGGTTTCCTCGCCAATTGCAAGCTTACTAAGAAATGTAAGTGCTGAGTTTTTGTTAGCCTGGGAAATTAAACCAGTGAAGTGTCAAGACTGAAGTAATCTAAAATGAGTCAGCAGTCATGTATTATCAATTTAGGACTTTCTCAGAGAAAGAGAGAATTAGAGCATTTTGGATTTTGTCTGAACCTGAATACATGTACTCACCAGTACTCTGCCTTTGCTCTGGATGTATGTAAGTTGTTTAGAACATTGTTTCTCTTAGAAATAGATAGAATATAGTAAGATTAGACTAGTTTTTTTCTATATTTGTGTCAGACTATTCTACAATATTATTTTAAGCATTTTCCTGTGTCTGAACTCTTGACTAGCACTGTGTTGAATTGAAGAGATTTGTCTTGTGTTTTTATTATTTATTATTAAATATTTTTAAACCTTTCAGCTGTGGCTGTTTTGTGTAGAAATAATTTAAGCTCTAGAGTACATTGCATGTATATAGTGATACTGTCCAAGCCACTCCATTAAGCCTTGCTGTTCATTGTACTTATTAATTGGACAATAATATTGCACAGTAAAATTGGACACCCTTTGGTAAGGACCTTATTAGTAGCTGATATTAGTGGTTAGTGGCAGTGATTTCTACCTTATATCCTGGGCAGAGAAGGGGGAATAGCTAAAGAACCTGTGCCAGTCTTCCTCAGGAGTGTCTGTGTGTTTTATATAACTTATATCTTAAAGTGTGTGTGTGTGTGTGTGTGTGTGTGTGTGTGTGTGTGTGTGTGTGTGTGTGTGTGTGTCAGCTACTTTGGCAGGGACATGAAGCACTGGTTGGACAGAGAGGGTACTGGAGGTTTTAGCTTGACCACTAGGCTGAGATCTGGATCCTACAGCTGTGCCAGTGGGGAGTCTTATTGGTGATCTGGAGAAAAGGGAGAAACCAGCCCCAAACTGACTATGATCTCTGTGTGCTCTTAAGGGAAATTGTACTTTACTGTGTGTATACTTGTTATCCTTCCCAGTGTGCATGCCCTACACTGGTGCTAGTGGTGAGGATTGAGGCTCCTTGATTACTGGGCCAGTGCACGGGTGTCACAATCTTGTCTAACAACTCTCGAGGTGAAACATTTTTTTTTTATAACATGGAGACACCATTACTTTTAGTGTTTTCATCTAGTGTGATGGTCCTGAAAGTGTGGTAGACATTGATGTCAAGCATTGATGGAGTGTTTTTTTGATCTTGAGCCAGGTCTCTGTGATAATGCATATATCAATGTTTTCCATGTAAGTGATGCTTGTAGGTGTTTTTTGTTAAGTCTCTTAGTGTTGAGGAGCAACATCTTTAAGTGTTGCTATGATGTTAGACTTCAACAGTATGCATTTATCTCTACAAAGTGACATTTTTCTTTCTTTTTTTACACTACAATTATATGAATAGGCTTTCCATTTCAAATCTTCATTAACATTTCACAGTTTTCAGCATACAAAGTAATTGCCAGGTTTAATAACTGTATCCTGTTCATAAATAATATTAAAATATTCATCAATCTCAAGTACTTCTCTAAGATTTTATATCTATAAACCTCATATTAACTATACACAAGCTACATTAGGCCAATAGTCATCACTTCTTTGTAACTTCTAAGGAGTCAAATGGGGGGTCCATTTTCTATTTGACCAAGCCCCTCTTCATCTCACTCTAGCATAAATTCTCTTCTCTGTGTTCTTCTACTATCACTGTGTTCTAAATGTTCCATTCCTGATGCAAAAACTTGATCTTTTTTTTTCTTCCTGCACTTTTTAATTTCATACTTAATGTTTAATTTGTCATTTTCTGACTTCTTCAATCTATACAGCCTCCCCCTTTTTCCATTTCTAGGTGATAGCTTTTTTGGCCACTATCAATATTTAGGCAACTAATGCTCAAGTGCCTCACATCTCCCCCACACCGGCTGTTACTTGCTGGTTCCTGCCCAGTATCATTTTCACTCACCTGGCTAAGTTCCCTCCTTATGGTGACCCAGCTCAGAGCATTCCCAAAATATATGCTCCTATATTCCCCTTTCCATTTAATCACATCTCCAGCACTCTACTGAAATTTCCTTAAAGATATGCTGCAGTACGGCAGGTGTATAAAAATATTTATACAAGTCGAAATTCAAGACTTTCCTGACTTGGTTGGATTTCCAAGATTAACAGACAATTTTACCCACTCTTCCTGAGTAAAAGATTATCCCATCCTCTCATTCTAGTCTTGCTGCTTTTTTGCTCTTCAATAGTCTTTAAACTATAGTAAGGCCTTATATGATCTACTTAACAATCTCTTCCTGATAGCAGCAGTAGATCTTGCCTCTGTTATTAAATTAGTCTCCCCCTGTGGGGTTCTCCGCCCTCTTTTCTTTATCTTACATTATTTGAATCTCTTGTGTCAGTCCCATATAGGGTAGCTTATCCATGTCTCATACTTTAAATTCCTCCTTAATATCCTCCCATAGTTATATTGCTCCTCCCCTTAACATATCTTCCCAGCATTTTAATTGCCTATCCCCCTTCTTCTATAGTTTTAAAATATTGTTGCTCTTACTCCTTTTATCTTTATTTTTTCTTTCATTACCTATGGTGAGTATTCTTGCTTCCAACTCTGCAACCTCCTAACTACATCTCTAGTATACTTCTAGACATTGGATTCTACTTCTCACATGTCCAGCTCTTTCCAGATATTAACTTGATTTTGCATAAGCCCTTCTAGCTCAGCCAACAGTGGCATTGATTTCCATCTTCCTGTATATCTCTGATCCTGAAGCAAATACAGGAGCCTAATCTGGGTAACCTTGTAATACATTTCTGTCAGGCATACCAAACCCACTTTTTTCCAGGGACTGTGCCAACTTTTCCCATTGTACCCTTTCTTTCTTGCTCCCAGAAAGAATGTCTTCAAATCTTTCTTTATATCTTTCCCAAGTTCATCCTTTGCAGTAAAAGATAGGCTTGCCCCGATCCATAAATAGCATATTCCATCTCCTTATCAATGTTATAAATATATTTTTCATCTGATTCCACATTCTTTAGTTGTAAGTTCCTCATATTCTTTCAACCAGGTCCCCAAATATTGCCTCTAATTATGCCCCCATTTATATGGAAAGTCCTGTACCAGAGAATATGTCAGGGTATAATTCATGACTATTGCCTTAATTTTGTTTCCATTTATTTTATATCCTGCTATACTCCCAAAGTATGTTAATTTGGTGAACAAACATGCTATGTCATGTTTCAGATCTGTAACATGCAGAATTATGTCATCTGCAAACAAAGAAATCTTTTGTCTTCCTCACCACTCGTAATCTACAATAGTAAATTATTTTATTTCCTTAGCTAAAGACTCCAAGTAGAGTTCAAATAACAGAGAGGATAGGAGACATCTCCTTATAGTGCTCCTCATTAACGCTACATATTTTGCGAGCTCCCCTTTACATTTACTCTTTGCTTCCTCCCTCTATATATATATATATATATATATATATATATATATATATATACATATACTGAAGATCAACTTAGTTCATCCATCTGGAAAGGTGAAACCCCAAATAACTCTATAAAATGCTTTTTCCACATCGAGTCCTATTATAATAAGTGTTCTTTCATTTTCCATAGCATCCTTTTGCATCATTAATGTTCTGTTAATATTGTCAAATGTTTGTCTTCCCATTATGAAACTACACTGATCCATATGTATTATTCTCAGTAGAATTTTAATAATCTATGACCAATATTGTCATAAAGGTCTTACAATCATAATTTAATAATGATGCAGGTCTATATGAATCCAAGTCTAGTGGGTCCCTCTCCTCTTTAGTTACCACCTCCTTCCAAGATTCTGGGATTTCACCTCCCTCTAATATGTTATTATGTAGGACCACCCATACCTTGACTAATTGTTCCTGTCCAAATCTCAGTTGAAATTCCATCACTACCTGATGACTTTCCAGTATTTTGACACATTATTGTTATTTTAGTGTACTTCTCTACTATCTTTCCCATTAAGGACTCTCTTTCATAATCTGTCAATCAAAAGAGACCCACCCGAACGACATATTGCTCCATCTCCTGTTCCTTTACTTCTACTAATTCATCCCACTAATACCACCTTTGGTAGCATTCTATTAACACTTCCTTAATTTCATCCTGGGGAGTTATTTACTGGATCTCTAATTCTAGCATTGACCTCCTCATTCAACCAGCCCTCCCAGATGCATGAACCTGTTAACCTGTTCCAATATTTTCCTTTCTATCTCAAGTCTCAGTTTCTTCTGATTTCTCCATTTGCTGCCATTACAACTGTCTTATCAATACTCAAGTCCACCCCATGTGCCTTCAGTTTTTCACTCCATTCCCTTATTGCTGAAGTTCTTGCTCAGCATCTGCCTGTAATGCTATATCGTCTGCATATCTTTGTTGATCTCACATAAATCACTTATCTTTGTTGATCTGTCCACTCCACCCTATTTGCTAATGTAGTCCATCGGGTCTATATTATATGAAAGAAAGTTCATAAAATTTAACACTCTGAAGAGAGAAAATGCCAGACCTCAAAGTGCATCTTGTGGGACTGCAGTAAAGTGGAGGTCGGAATATTTGCCCTTTCCTCACTGTAGTGTGATCTCGGAGATGGTATATATATTTAGTAGAGGGGGGGGGGGCATAAGGAGTTCGAGGTCTGGCATTTTTGCTCTTTAGAGCATTTGATATTATGAACTTTCAGTCATATAATAAAGACCCAGTCCGTCAGTATGTATGAACAGCACTGAGTTCAGAGCTGAACCCTGATGCACACCCACTCCCACTGGGGACCTCTCTGTGTGTCCAAACGCTGTTCACACTTGAGTCAACTGGTCCTTGTGCATACCCTGCACAATGTACTACCATTTTTTTTCTGGGACTTTAAACCACTTTGGGACTGCCTCAAGTCAGCTATCTTGAGACCTTGTCATATGCTTTCTCCATGTCTAGGAATGCTCAGTTGGACTCCTTCCTCATCTATAGCTTCTTCTCAACAAAGCTATCTCACTGCAAATATCTCATTGGTTGTGATGCATCCTGATCTGAATTCAAACTGCTAATCTCCCATCTTTCTTTCCACTACTCTGTATTTTCATTTATCAGTCACCCTCTCCAGAACTTTCATGCAGTGTGACATGAATTTGATGCCTCTGTGCATTTGTTCTTATACACTGGCACTAGTATGCTTATTCTCCAGTAATCCAGAATATGGCTTTTTTCATACTGCTATGAGTACCTCCAGAAGCCATTTCTCCCCTGGTTTACACAACATTTCCATCATATCTGCTGCAGCCTCATCCAAGTCTGCTGCTTTCCTTGACTTAATTTTGCTTAGTGTTGTTCTTACTTAGGGTGGGCTCCCTGTCTTCTTTCATTGTAGGCTGTGTCTGGGGTAGTACAGCTTCTGTTGTGTTTTCTTCATTCAAAAGCTGCTGGAAGTACTCCTTCCATCTGTCTTTCATTTCCCATGGACTGATGAACAGGTCGTTGCTGGTATCCCTTATGAAGTGTGCCTGACTATCTTCTTTATCTTTCTGTCTTTACCTTGCAACTTGATAGTTTGTTTGTACCATTTACTGCTTCAATTGCCAGAAGCTGGTAAAATGCCTCTGATGCCATGTTCTTTTCTATTACAACTCCTCTAGTGGTCTTTTTGTTAGCCAGCCAGTGTTCTTTCTTAGTCTGGTCCATCCTTTCTATGTTCCACTTTTTCCTGCATGTTTTTCTTTTTTTGTCTTCTTTTTCTTAAGACTTCTTTCTTTTGATGACATCCTTGACTTCCATATTCCACCACCAGCATTCCTTTTTCCTGGTTCAGCTGCAATTCAGGTGGGTGGGTTTGCTATAATGATTAAGGTTTTTCACCTCGTAAACAAAAGGTACAAGGTTTGATTCAAATTTGGGGTTATTGGCTAGGTGTAAAATGGGCCTTCAAGGCAGTTAGCTCATTATAGCTGAGTGCACCTCCAGGCATTTCTGCAGTTACCTCTTACTGTGCCTCTAGGAGTCAAATATTGCTTGTTCATATTTGTGCTAATAATCTCAAAACTATGCTACATACAAAGTATCAGAATATTTTACCCTGAAGCAGACATGATGGCAAACACAATTGTATTGATATTTGACCTCTGTCAGTGAGTATTTGATAAAATTGTAAGTTGATAACTTCATTTTTTTAAAGGCTCAAGCCAAACCCACAGGGTGTTAAAGGCGCACACTCAAAAGAGCTGTAGTGCAGGGAATAAGCTAACCTAGTATTCTCCTATGAACCTATAATTTGTTTTATAAGTCTGTTTTGTGGTGGTGCTACTTTTCTTCAACTCCATTTCTTTCCTCTTCTTCCTGAGGTGACAGAGCCCTGAGTAGTTCCTTGAACCATTGTGTATTCTCTCCAATGTATTTCTAGTTCTTCAGCTTAATCTCTATTGACCCTAGTACCTTCTCTGACCACTGCTAGCAGCTGATTGCTGCAACCCGTGGCTTATGTTGTGGGCAGAATATTTCACTGGGGATTAATTGCAATCCTTAATTCTACTCCAGTGCCCCTTTCCTTGTAGGTTTGCCAACATTTCAAATGTGAAAGTGGGATATCTTTTGTAGAAAGATGAGATTTTGCAGGACAAAACATACACATGGCCAGAGCAAAGGACTTAATTTCACTTTTTTGCCAAATAAAAACTTAGTTGAGTAGCATTTGAGTGGTTTATACTATTTCATATAACAATTGGGTGTTTCTGAAATCACAAGACATTTGCATTTTTTTAATAATTTTAGCAGGACACAACTGCCCAAAGAGGGACAGGTGGTAACCCAATTTCCTTACTAGGATGAAATCTACCTGACTTGTGCATTTACCAGTCTTGTATATGATCTTTGACTATCTCTCTTGCTGAACGTGCATTGGCCACTGTCAAGCCATTTGCCAGTCAGAAGTCTAGAATGACCTCTTTTCTTTCTTTATTCCTGTTACCCCACCCATGTGGACCCAGGCACTCCTCATATCCTGTACTGCCTGTCTTTCTGTCTCATTATAGGTATTCAAGTCCCCCATCTCCCTCTCATGCTTAAACTTGTAAGCCCTGCAACTACTGCTTGGATGTACTTTTTTCTTTGCTATCACAACCTTATTATGGGGCATAAGCTGAGATTATGAATCCCACAGAAACATAGAAAGAACATGCAAAATTCACACAAGGAATGGCTGAAAGTCAATATCAAACCTTGTAGCTTGTGTATGGGAGGCAGAATCCTTAACCATATACTGTATTAGAAATAATAATTAAGTACAAAAATAAAACAATGATAAAGTAAAACAGTGATAATTAGTTTTTTAACTGAGAGCAAACTGTTTAATGTGAAGAATAGAAATGCTTGGCTTGAAATGAAATTAATGCAAAAATATCCAGGCCTATATTTGTCATTGCTGGATATAAATAGAGTGCCGCACCAATAGGAAAGTTTCACTTTTTGGCATAACATGCAGCACAGAAAAATCCAACTTTAGAGAAATGCAAAGTACAAAATAACAGTAGATCTTTAACAGCTTTATCTGGCAAAGGTGGATATATAGAAATAATGTCTAACCAAAATAATGACAGTATACTGTGCTTAAATTTTATTTTCAGGAAGCCATCTGAGGCCATCCAAGAGTTGTTATTCTAAATGAAAAGTGATTATTTGGCAGTATTTGAACTCTGATAATGGAATGGTTCCTTAGTCATTCAAAGCCGTTGTATGTTTCAGGGTAATTCTTATGAAAAGTTTTCTGCAACTTTCAAATTACCTTCATAATTTGCAGCACATTGCTGCTAATTTTGTTCGCTGAACTCATGAAGAATCAGAAAGAAATATGAATTACCACTACTTAAAGGAAAAATCCACCCTCTCCTACAGTTTAACTCAATCTTTAGGTTTCTTTTCTCCCTGCAATATGGTTTCAGCATTGTGTTGGTATCAGAAACCTGCTTGCACTTTTTAAAACTTTTATTTCCTTGCATTGGAGTCAAAGGAAGGGAAAGACCACCTGTTTTTTAAGCTCAACTTCTCAAATACTTTGCAGAGGGATTCTTCTCCACCTGCATGACATATCACAGATACAGTTAAATCTGTAATTTATCCTGTGAGGTACTGCTGTCAGTCTTGGATGGCAATTAATCCTGCTAATGTCAGGAATACAGCAGCTGATATAAAAAAGACAGAAAGCTGTGGGACTGTTTTCCACTGTTTTTATTGCAGACAGGAGGGAAACTTAACACTCCCCTTTCATAGCAAAACAAAGCAATTAGATCAGTCAGGGGTTTAAATGCAACTGTCAACTCTTCTGACAAATTTACATAAGCAGCAACACAGTATTGAAATGCTAAGCTTTAAATGTTGGTTATTTATAATAGTTTGCATGCTAAGATAACGTAAATGTAGTACTGAAGATTTCTGTGACATTTAGAGAAAAGTCAGAATATATATGAATATATATATTTATATATATATATATATATATATATATATATATATATATATATATTTTTTTTTTTGCATAATGGTGGGAGGTTGGCATAATGGTTAAGGTATTAAAATGGCCCACAAGGGCAGTTGGCCTAGTACTAACCTAAGAACTATCAATGCATTTTCCATTTTCAAGCCACACCCCCAACACACAGGCCAGAACTACAGAAAGAGCAACAGGTGGCAACCCTATCAACTAGGTGCACTGATATTGTTCATAAAAAGGTCTTTTATGTTTTTTTGTGACATATTCCAGAGGGGAATGCATATCTGGTACACACAGATCCATTGTAAGAGATTCCCACTGACTTTGAGTCACTTCTTACATTGTTAGGGTGTATGAGCATTTTGTAGTCCACAAAGGAAATGTGACAACTGATGGCAACCATAATATACAGTTAAATTTACTTAAACATACATTTAATATGTGCCCTTGCATTAAAAATACTAAGAAAAGGAAATCAGAAGTACTTAACTGTGTTCAAATGCACATGTGCACACACACACACACACACACACATATATATATATATATATATATATATATATATATATATATATACATATATATATATATGGGTCTAGGACTATTCACTGAAAGCACATTTAACTGAAACACATTTGACTGTGCACAATTCACTGAAAGCTCAATTCACTGAAAACACAATTCACTGAAATACATTTCACTGAAAGTTATATATGGCCTTTTCCCCACTATAGTGCGACCCTGGAGTTACTATATATAGTAAGAGGTGTGTGGGGAGTGTAGCCCCCACCTATTTTAAATATTTTGAACTATATACATGGATACTTGCAATTACAATAAATTACTCTTTTCTGAACATAATATATATCCAAATTATGTGGGGAGCTCTGCCCCCACACCCCCCCTTACTATATATATTAACTCCAGGGCCGCACTACAGTGGGGAAAAGGCCATATATAACTTCCAGTGAAATGTGTTTCAGTGAATTGTGTTTTCAGTGAATTGAGCTTTCAGTGATTTGTGCGCACTCATTTGACTTTCAGTGAAATGTGCTTTTAGTGAATAGTCCTAGACCCATATATATATATATATATATATATATATATATATATATATATATATAAATATATCTACTTCATAACAATTCATAATGTTGAATTTCATAACATTGAGACCAAAACATCTAAATCCCAAAACACTGAAAACTCAAAACATTGAAAACTCAGAAAATTGAAAGTGTGCTTCATAATATTGCAAACTACAATGCATATGTAAATAACATCCTCTCCACCTATAACACCACCTAACAAACACGCTTTCTACTACGTTTCTGCAGGGAGGCAAGCTCCCATGCACCCCCCCATGTGGGGGGCTCTGCCACCCACACCCCCCGTAAATTAAATATATCATCTCCAACGTTGCACTACAGGGAAAAAAAATAAATTTCCTAACCTCACTGTGATTAGGAAATTAACTTTTTTCCACTGTAGTGTAATCTTGGAATTGGTATATTTAATTTACAGGTAGTGTGGGGGGCGCAGGGAGGCTTGCCCCCCTGCAGAAATGTAGAAACGTAGTGGAAAGTGTGCTTGTTACTTAGGTGTTGTAGGTAGAGGGGGATCTTATTTACTTGTGCAATGTAGTTTTCAATGTTATGAAGCACACTTTCAATGTTATGAGTTTGCAATGTTTTGGATTTTCAGTGTTTTAAATTTTAGATGTTATGGTCTCTGTGTTATGAAATTCAACGTTATGAAATTTAAATGTTATGAAGTAGACCCACATCAAATTTCATATGATCGAGACCATATGACCGATGTTTCAGAATATCGAAATTCCGAAACAAATCCAAAAAAAAAAAAAAAAACAAACTATTTAAATGTTTCTGCAGGGGGGGCAAGCCTTCCTGCACCCCCCACACCCCTGCTACTTCAATATTTCAACTTGGAGATCGCACTATAATGAGAAAAGGGAAATCTCCCATTCCACACTGTATGCAGATCTCCATTCACAATGTCGGGGATTCCAAAAGTTCGATCATATGTTCTTTCCCATATGAAATTCGATCTTTCAGGATTTCAGCATTGTGAAGTGTTCCTCTCTCTCTCTCTCTCTCTCTCTCTATATATATATATATATATATATATATATATATATGTAGATATATGTGTGTGTGTCTGTGTGTGCGTGTGTGTCTTTAAGTGTAGGCACACACATATAGTTATACAAAATTTCCATTTTGATTTGTTTTTCGTGAAAGGAGATGAAGTACACACACAGGCATATTATCTAGTTCTCCATTATACACACACACACACACACACACACACACACACACACACACACACACACACACACACACACACACTCAAATGTTTTTGTACACGTACTTTATACACATGCACATATACACAAAACATATATACACACACATACTATATATATATATATATATATATATATATATATATATATATATATATATATATATATATATATATGGCTTCACTTGAGAATCTCAAAAAACTGAAATACCAAATTTCAGTTTTCCGAAATTCAAATCCCGAAACCTTACAAGCCCGAAATACCACAAGCGCGAAACTTAAAATCCCGAACATACACTACAAACACAACACACGCATACACATACAGACACTCTCCCCCCACAAACAAACATACAATCCTAAAATACAACTAAGCAGGGGAGCAAGGCGCCTCCCTACACCCCCCCACTTATATATTCTAACTCCGAGACCGCACAATCATACACACAAAGGTAACTCACACCCACACTTTTCACAGCCCCTTGCACACACACACACATCACAACCAAAACACACACTAATATACACTACAGCCCATAACCTACACACTCATAAAAACTTACCTGCGCTTACATCCATTCATACACCACAACACCAGAAGCACCGAACTTAGAGATTTCGAATTTCGCACTTCTGGTGTTTCACAATTTCAAGCTTTTGTGCTTAGAATTTTGGAAAACTGAAATTCGGTATTTCAGTTTTTTGAGATTCTAAAGGGAACCCATATATATATATATATATATATATATATATATATATTTACACACACACACACACACACACACACACACACACACATATAAATATATATATATATATATATATATATATGGGTCTACTTCACATGACTGAAATTTCATTTGACTGACTTTCATTTGACTGAGACCAAAACACCTAATTTTCAAAATACTGAAAACTCATTTGACTGCAACTCATAATACTGAAACCTTACAAGGCTAACATTTAAAATACTAACTTGTAAACCATAGACATGCACACTTGCAACACCAATGACTAACTCTTTATAGAACTTAAAAAACTACTTACGTACCCTCTTAACAGAAACTGGACAATATAAAACCAATCTAGGTGGGGGCTATGCCCCCCACACCCCCCAATGTAGAGGCTGCACCCCCCACACCCACCCTAACTATATATACTAACTCCAGGATTGCACTACAGTTGGGAAAAGGGCATGTACCTTTTACATACCTTACAGTAGTCTACACTCTGCCACTATTGCTGGGAACACACAAAACATCCGCCATATTACTTGAGATACTTCCTATAAAAATTTAAACAGACATACCCACATTTAGAAGCACTACAACACTACTTTCTACAAGACTATTGGTATTCTGACAATCAGCACTATAAGTTACAGTAATTCATTTTATCACAAGCAAGTCAGAGGAGTAGGGGAACCCACATCATGTCTATGGCTTACAATTCAGTATAATAAGATTCAGTTAAATGAGTTTTCATTGTTTGGAAAATTTGGTATTATGGTGTCGGTCAAATGAAATTCAGTCAAATGAAATTTCTGTCATATGAAGTAGACCCATATATAAATATATATATATATATATATATATATATATATATATATATATATATATATATATACATATGACCGAGCGGCCGATAGTTGAATAGCGGTTCCCCTAACCTAAATGTCGAATCTCCAGGTGTCAGGTGTCGAATGGATGGAATTTAGTGATTGTTTTTTTATTTTCTTGGTGTTTGGAAATCTATGTCTGATAATCAGCCATTGCAGTGGATACCTGTTTGATGCTGACATTGGTATGTAGCAGAACCGGATTAATTTGTAGCATGGACACTTTGGCAACGAATAACTTTTAAGATTGTTATAGGTAGCAGTTATGAGTCTGCTACCAATCTCAGTGATTTATAATTATTTAAATATTTCCTAATTCATTGGAGATGATCTTTCATGGATTATATGAATATTGTTCTTTCTTTGAGGACTGGTTTGCTATTGCAATGCTTAAGACTTTTATTTACATCTGTAGTCATTTGTTTTTGGACAATCATTTGAAGTGTTTTTGTTTATGAGAGAGCAGATTAACTGAATAGCGGCTGAATTCAATATGTTGAGATGTTTAATGCTATTAAACTTTATTTATGTTACTGTCTGTTGGTACTTGTTTGCTTTATGCAGCCATGTTCTCAAATTAATTTTCTCTCTACATGTAATTCATTTCACTTGTTAGTTTTTAGGTATCATTATACTGTCAATTTTGTTGAGGTTTGTTTTTGTGAACTGCTTATGATATTAAGCAGTATAATAAACTGGAATATGGACTTGAATCACTGCTCATCTTATCACAAAGATATTCACAGCATGGTTTTTCATTAAATTTGCAAATTAATGACTTCACCAAGTACGTTTATTCTCTAGGTGTTCTTTGTACATAGTGAGTGTTTCTGTATGTATACTATGATGTGTTTCCTTTTTGAGAATCAGTTATGGCTTTCGCTTCATCCATGCTTAGTCCAAAGCATAACTATAATCCAGTTTACTTTCTTCAATAAACTAGTCCATAACTTAAAACAATTTCCCTATTTGTATAACTGAGAATATATAAGCATAATAAACTATCATTGTGTATTTATTTTTTACCTTGCATCTGAAAAACACTAAAAATTAACAAAAGACATACTATCATTAGATTCATTAGCTTGTAGTGCATAGTACTAACTGATAGATTCCTGAAAATAATGTCTGTTTTACATTTTTAGCCATTTCTGTGCTGCTACAATGAAAGGTGTTTTGGGGAGGGATACAATCCATAAATTTGCGTTGGCTGTGCAGTTCCTTTTGCTAATAATGGAATCATAAAGGTCTTCACTGTGGTCTAGTACCAGTTGTACAGCACCCAAAATTTAGTTAAGTAGCTTTATAAGCATTACACACTAGACAAAAAGAGACTGTCAGATTCAAACCTATCCTTACAGGGTAAAGCTCATTAGCAGCTCATTGCCTTAATCTTTTATGATAAACCGCCTTATTTTCATCTCCTCCCAAATTATTCTAAAGCACTAACATTGTTTAGCTTTGGGCCTCTTCTCCGTTTTCTTTTTCTTCCTTTTATGTAGACTATCACCTTCAGATTAATCTCCATCAGTGTCTCCCATGAAGCTCTCTTAATTGTTATTATCCAATAGTTCAAGATTGTTAAGATTCTGAAAACCCTGCTTACAGCAAGTTTCCTTATTTATTTTTCCCTGAACGATTTCAAATTCTCATTGCCCCACTGTCACAGACATTATCTGGCTAATTTACAAGTTTTTCTATGTTCTGTGGTTGAATGTTTTCTTTTATTTTCTTTTTTTGTTTTTTGGATAATCCATCTAGAACATGATATCCACTCCACATCTAATACATTTTAGTGGAGTGTTTCATCTGACCATTTAATTTACAATTTCCTTTTATTGAGTTCTAACGCGACCCAGCTGTTCACAGTGAACACGTTTTTCAGCTATCCTGCAAACTTCATTAAGCATCTGCTGTTGGCTGTGTATACTTACATATATACATACATACAAATATTTCAAGCACGGGCATAAATGACCTTCTAGCTTGCCAATATACCAAAAACACTTGTTCTCATAATAAGTGTCCAGGCTGTTTTTAAAAATATGTAAACTAGTACTTGCTTTAATGTAATTTGATAGTCTGTTCCATGCATCAGCTACTCTGTCAGAGAACCAATTAGTACACTTCTCATTCCTATACAATCGTCTACATAGGTTATCTGATGATTCTCTAGTACTTTTTGATAACCCCAAACATTCCCAGAGGTAGTTGTCTCTAAATGCCCTACATACCTGAATAAGATCTCCTCTTAGATATCTGTAAGAGACAATGTACAAGTTCAGATATTTTAGTCTTTCATAATAACTTAGATTTTCACATCCATGGATGTCCTTGTTATATTTCTGCTGTACTCTTTCCAGTTTACTCATGCTTGTCTTCTTATAGGGTTTCCATATTGTTATTCCATACTCAGGTTTGGGTCTAATATAACTAACAAACAATGACATCATTATTTTTAATTTCCTAGCCTTTATAAATCTTTCTATACAACCTATAGTTCTATAACTATCATTAACCAATTGGTTGATATGATTAGGAAAAACTCATAGCTGAATCTACCCATATACCCAGGTCCTTAAATGAGTCTACAGTTTCAATCACTGTGTGCTGTATTAAATAGTCACCTTTCAGTTTATGTCTCTCAAATCTCATATGCTTAGTTTTTGATGTATTTATCAGCATATTATTCTTCTGTGCCAAAATGGGGAATTTAATCAAGTTATATTGCAGACATGCCTTATCTGTAACACTTGTAATCAGTTTACCTAATTTCAGGTCATCTGCGTATAGACTGTAGAATACCTCGAATGAAAAAGTTAGGTCTGAAAGATACAATCTATACAAGTAAGTGCCTAGGACAAGCCCTGTGGGACACCCTGACTGTAACCAAAAGATTTACATGCCACAATTATTATTCTTCTACAATAAACAATTTAATAGCACCTCTTCCCAAGTCACTAATCCAGATTTGACTTTTATTTCCAATAAAGAATAGTAGGTACAATAAATTTTCTTCAACCCCTGTAGAAGTTGCTCTTCATTTAAGAAAACATTCTTTGTCATGACTTGAGCCTTACAATATTGATTTAAGTATAAGTCATAAATACAAAAATGGTTTCATGATACTTTTCCTTATTTCTTTCACATATCTTATAAATCTCAATCAGACATGGCTCTTTCTTTAAGCAAGCATCATACATAGGATCTCCAGTATATGAACTATTTGCCTATGGGATTATAATTCCCTGTGGCACAATCCTAGTGCCCCAAAACAGTATTTGTCCATTGGGACCTCTCTGAATGAAATAAACAGATTCTCAGTAATTGGGACTTTTGTTCAAGATTTAGTTTAGTTGCACTTTCAGTAGTCAGTGCCTCTGCAGAAGTTTTTCTCTTCGGTGTTTCCTCATTTCCTGGTTCATAAGAATCTCATTCTTTTTGAGATCTCATTGTAGCAGTGTTGTTTTCCTCTTCTATATTCTTCATAGAAGATGTTTGAATGGAGTTTGCAGTAATATGCAGCTCTAACACTTCATGTTGTAATAGAAATTGCATCACTTGACTAATCTAGAGGATTTTTCCTACTTAATACATTCTATAACATTCTATGGCATGAAAAAAACTTCTGCAATTCAGTAAAAATTATTCCTTCCCCAGTAAGTTCAAAGATCAGCTTCACTGTTTTCATTTTCACAGTATCACAGTCCATCACTTTCCTCTTATCCACTATGTATCCAGGTCCTCTCAGGTACCAGTCGCTGATTTTATGATTAAAAAATATCCAATACATATAAACCACATTTACCTAAAAAAATTATTTGTCAGTTCAGTCCAGTAATTAGAGGAAATTGCCAAGTATCCCAGCCAAATAATCCCTAGCCAGCATGAATACCATCTCAGGTCTCCCCTTAAAATATACTATAAGTGTTGATGGCTGCCATTCTATATGTATATTATTAAGAATAATCTAGTGTTACAGTTTATGCAGGTAAAGAAATTTTGCTCACAGAAATGCAAACTGGAGTACCATGTGTTAGAAATTAAGAAAGGTTTTCTGGGTAGTGGATATGGAGGAGCAAATAAGAAAATGGACAGGGTATTGTGTATGGCTAGATATATCTTGTATGAAAGAAAAAAAAAGAAGGGAAAGATGTGGACATAGTTTGAGATTTGTAAGTAACAAAATACACTGGTAAATAAAGCATGATCAGAAACAAACTGAAAGAGCAATTGTAATGTTTTGTGTGTGTGTTTGCTTTCAGCTGATTGTATAGTCCAAATTATGACAAATGTACCCAAAATATGTTTAGGAATGGTCCTACTCTTTGACACTTATTTTCATGAGGTCATAAGACAGCACATTAAAAACAATAAAAGAAGGAACTCCAGAGACAAAGTGAAGTAAAGACCATTTAATACAGCATAAAAGAACAGACGTAAGTGCTTTCGCACAAAATGTGCTTCATCAGACAATTAAATCAGTAAAAAAATCACATTTAAATAGTCATTCCACTACTTCATTAGCATATCAATACAATATATACATTATCTATGTAAATCTCTAGACTTCAATACTGGTTTTAAAGAAACCTTGTCATTTAACCCAGGTTTCCTATCTGCCTGTAACTTCAAAATCCAATGTAGCTCCCTCTCCTTGGTAAAATTCTTTACATCCCCACCATGCAAACTCTTATGTACCATCTCAACTACTTTAAAAACAAAACCATGGGATAAGTCATGTTCTAAAATGGCTTTTTATACTGCATAAATGTTCATGTAGTCTCTCATAAATAGGGTGATTCGTCTTGCCCAAATAGAAACTTTTACATACCGTGCATGTGGCTAAATAAACTATATTAGGAGTCTTACAGGTGGCATGAACTCTAAAACTGTGCTTCTGCTTAGATAATGGATGCTCAAACACATTTGAGCTATGTATATAACAGCAAAACTTGCAACTATTGCAACTGATAGTTCCTATGGGGTTAGAAATGGTTGTACTTCTCACCATATTGTCCCTATAACACAAATGCCATTTAAGAGACTTCTTAAATTTATATCTAAAGAAAGGTCACTCTCCTACAATTTCTTTAATCTGATCATTTATTGTTAAGATTCTCCAGTTAGAGTCAATAACATTACGTATCTGCCCAAATTCACTGGCATATGGCAAAACTATAGGTACACATCCTCTATTTTGCACCCTCCTACTAACCAAAACACTAGTGTGACTATCAGAAAAATATGGCTTAGCAACATTCCTTCTCAGATGATGGAGTTCATTAACCATTTTATTTACTTCAATATGGTTATATCTTCTCTCCAAGAAGTCATCCTGAAATGCTGTTTAATCCCTTACAAAACCATCTTCAGTAGTATTAAGACATGATATTCTCATTCCTTGACCCTTCAATATATTTTTATAAACATGGGGAGATGCATACTACTACGCTGGAGAACAGTATTCTTCCTACAGGCTTTCCTATAGAGCCTGGTACTAAAGCATGCCATAGCTTCTCTAGACAGTAAAACATCTAAGAAAGTGACCTTATCCATCGATTGGTCATAAGTGGACTTCAAAAAAGCAGAAGTAGTGTATAAAAAAGTAATGAAGCTCTCTAATTCCAAGTCACTATCCCCACATAGCAAAAAAATCATCATCAATGAATCTTCTGTAGAAAAGTACAAACCAGCAGGATGACAATCATTATTCAATATATATTGTTCTTCCCATGATGCTAAGACCATATTGACATAGCTATTGGCACATCACATGCGTACAGCTATGCCTTTCTTCTGCAAATAATATTCTTCCTGAAACATAAAAATATTATTTTTCTAATGCCACCTCCAAAAAAAGGCATATCAGGTCTATCTCTTTAGCATCATAGCTACTGTGTGCCGTTAGATAGTACTTAACCATATTTATTCCCTCAAAATGAGGAATGCAGGAGAATAAGGATTCAACATCTAATGTAACCATCAAGCAATCACTTTGAACTGCACCCATTCCATTAACAAACTCATGTAAATCATGTAAGAATTGTTTGTATCCTTCAACACTGTATTAGCTTTATCCAAAACGGGCTGTAGCTGTTTATCAACATAGATAGAGAATGGCTCTGTCATCCATCTTCTATTTGAAACAATGGGTCTGAATGGTGAACAAATTAAGCTTTTGTGAACTTTGGACAGCCCTTGGAAAATGGAAGTAACTTGATATTCAATAAACAAATACTCAGACAATTTTTCAGTAATCAAAATATTTTGCAGACAATCTCGTATGACTGAAGTAGTAGAACCATGCATAATGCGAATATAGTCAGAGTCAATCTTTTCATATACAATTCTATGAGACAACATGAATATATAGAATCCACATAAAACTGACGACCCAGTAGAACAATTGCACCCCCCTTATCTGCTGATTTATTTAATATGGTATCATCATTCTGTAAGTCAAACAATGCTTGCCTCTCAACTTCATTTAAATTATGGAACTTCCTTCTCAAACCACCTGCATCTGAAAACAGGCAAAATAAGTCATGTTCCACATTTCCTTCTAAACACTTCTAAAATGGGATCCAATGAAGGTTGGAATGTGCTAGGCTTTTTAAAACAAGGAACATTTTCATTAACAGATTCACTACATTCATTAAAAAACATCTTTAACATGACATTCCTAATAAAAAAATCTTAAGTCCAACAACACTTCCAAAAGTTCCAAACCCTGTGTGGGAATAAATGATAAACCATGCTGCAACAACGACAATTGTGTATCAGACAGTACCTTTTTAGAAAGATTGTAAACTATGGACTGGCAGTCCTTTTCCACATCCGTTTTAGTGTTGTCAACTGTGTCCCTTCTATTTGCCGTCTTCTCCTTTTTCTTCCACTGCTCTGGGACCTCTTTCTCTCATCCATATTGACTTGCTTCACTGGCAAGGTAACTTCAGTTTGAAAAAATCTGCTGGGAAGGCCCAATCTTCCTTCTGATATCAGGTTGGTTCAAACCAGATGTCACTCCTGCTTGCAGACCAATCACAGTTGGTCCTTGTGGTGACATATGGAATGAATCAGTGTTGGCAATGGTTACCTTAGAGACAGAGTCTTTATTAGCTACTGCAAGTGTTTCTTTATTCTCAGTGGGATTGTTCCATCCTATTTTCATGATTATCACTATGGCATGGCCAGGTGAAAACATGGCCCAATCTAAAATCATTAATATCACTCCCCAAATTCTTAGTCTTCTGCAATTTAAGGCAATTTTTGTATGCCAAAACATTGTCTATAATGTCATCAAATGTTTCAAGACATGCCTCCTTGTCCCAGCTATTGAGTAACTGCTGCTGCCTACTCTCAATAGCATTCAACAGTACATTCTCAATGGGACTAAAGATTTCTATCAGTAGGTGCATATAATTAAAGCTATGCTCAATACTGAGCTGCTGCCATTTAGACAGTAGTTCTGTATAGGTCTCACCATAAGTCGGCATCTTCATAATCCTTAAACCTCTCGGAATGACCTGATGGAAAAGGCATGCCTCCATATGCAGTCTCTGCCACTGCAAATGTTTTAGTTTATAAAGATCATTCTCTAGTATCTTTGGCTCCTCTCTAGGTGGTGCATTCTCCTGAGATGTTGAATTCAATACAATCTCTGTTGCTGAATGATAATAAGCAATCAATGGGTTATTCTCTAGACACACCAGTCTAAGACGCTTGTCACATCTACCATTTCTCCTTCCAGCACTAGCTGGTATATAATCCAATTCAACTACATCACTAAAACCTTCATTAGCCTATCAACACAAGATGCACATTATCTTTGTAAATCTCTGACTTCAATTCTTTAAATCCCCACCACGCAAACCCTTATATATCTACTTTGGTTGAGGGGATTTAAAGAATTTTACCAAGGAGAGAGAGCAACATTGGATTTTGAAGTTACAGGCAGATGAGAAACCTGGGTTAAATGACAAGGTTTCTTTAAAACCAGTATTGAAGTCTAGATATTTACATAGATAATGAGTATATTGTATTGCTAGGGTAATGAAGTAGTGGAATGACTATTTAAATTTGATTTGTTCTGATTTAATCGTATTATGAAGCACATTTTGTGCAAAAGCGCTTACGTCTGTTCTTTTATGCTGTATTAAACGGTCTTTACTTTGCCTTGTCGCTGGATTTCCTTCTTTTATTGTTTTTACTTTGGAAGGGGTGCTGTTCAAAGAGATTGCTTGATGGTTACATTAGATGTTGAATCCTTATTCTCTTGCATTCCTCATTTTGAGGGAATAAATATGGTTAAGTGCTATCTAACGGCACACAGTAGCTATGTTTATAGAAATATATTGAAGGGTCAAGGAATGAGAATATCATGTCTTAATAATACTGAAGATGGTTTTGTAAAGGATTTAACAGCATTGAGGGGTGACTTCTTGGACAGAGGATATAACCATATTGAAGTAAATAAAATGGTTAATGAACACCATCATCTGAGAAGGGATGTTGCTAAACCATATTTTTCTGATAGTCACACCAATGTTTTGGTTGGTAGGAGGGTGCAAAGTAGAGGACATGTACCTATAGTTTTGTCATATGCCAGTGACTTTGGGCAGATATGTAATGTCATTGAGTCTAACTGGAGAATCTTAACAATGAATGATCAGATTAAAGAGATTATAGGACAGCGACCTTTCTTTAGATACAAAAATAAGAAGTCTCTTAAATGGCTTTTGTGTTATAGGGAGAATATGGTGAGAAGTACAACCATTTCTAACCCCATAGGAACTATCAGTTGCTGAAGTCTAGAGATTTACATAGATAATGTTTATATTGTGTTGATAGGCTAATGAAGTAGTGCCATGACTATTTAAATGTGATTTGTACTGATTTAATTGTCTGATGAAGCACATTTTGTGTGAAAGTGCTTATGTCTGTTCTTTTATGCTGTATTAAATGGTCTTTACTTCACCTTGTCTCTGGAGTTCCTTCTTTTATTGTTTTTTACGTTGTTGCCTCACAGCAAGAGGTTCTCCTGTTCGATTCTTGGCTGGAGTGCCTTCTGTGTGGAGTCTGCATGTCCTCCCCATGGACAAGTGGCCTCTGAAAGAATGCATGAATGGGCGTGCCTTCACTGAGGGTTGGGAGTCGGGCTGGCAACTTGGCACCATTAAAAATCTACTGCCAATCATTAGCGGACCGGAGTTCCACTGTGGTGACCCCTAACCGGGAAAAGCCGAAAAGACAAACAACAACTTTGCTCTTGTTACGTTTGGAAGGAGCACCAGTTTTGCCCTTTGGAGGTATACTTTCTTTACAAATTTGTTTTTATAACACAGCATATATTGATAACAGTAACAAAATTATCACAAAAATAATTTTCAATGCGGGCATTGCTTATTACATATGCATGTCATGGGAGTCAAGCCGTGGGATTCATTAAAAATCATGTAGGCTTCTTGCTAAGCCTACTCGATGTATGAGTGTTAGCAGGATAAACAACAGGGCTAAACAAATATGCATGCTGCTCATCATGTCTACACATTTGCCAGCACCTTTCCATGGCCACAATAGTGTTTGCAGCCATAGAAAGGTACTTGCATTCATGAGCACAGAATGTAAACATAATGGTTTGCTTATAGGCAAAGTTAAAATACAAGCATAAATTGTAGCCCTGAAATATCAAGGAAAACTACAGTGAAAGAGTTCTGAAGGAGGAGAAGTGAAATGGAGGCATTGTGCACAAATAATAATGTTTGTAATGGTGTAATACAGAAGGGAACATGGGTAAAGTGTAGTCACATACCACAGGCAAATGTGCTGAAGTGTCAAAGAAATATTTCTAACATAAATCCTGCCACACCGATGTAATGATAATTAAAATGTCAATGGCAATACCTGTGTTCTGCACATAAATAAAAACAGATATGCCAGCAAAGGATGTGAGAGAGTTAAAAAGCTACTAAAATGTGATATATATATATATATATATATATATATATATATATATATATATATATATATATATATATATATAAAATGCTGAGTTCAGATAACAGTAAGGGCAGAAGATACATTTTGGGATGAATGCATAGACTGTAGTTATTACATTTGAGCTGTATATACAGGGAATTTATATATGCAAGCTGACACCACTGCTGTATTCTCCACCTCAGCATGTATACGCAGGAACAACTGAAGCTTACAGCGATAATATCATGTACATCAGAAATGGACACGTTTTTGCAAAGAAATGTCCGTGGCACTCATAGGAAAGGGGTTTATCTCCTGTAACCATGTAACAGATGAGCAAGTGCTGTATAGTCATGTAAATGCTAAATGGTAATCTAATAACACACAACATACATAAGTGACAATGGATAACACAGATCAGATGACATTTCCTGATTTCAGGTTTTCCATCTCAGGCATCATTATACTGGGCATGCTCACATGAAACTACAGAGAACAGCAACATAACAGCAATTCAACAGCACCATCATGCAAGAAAGGGTAACAGAAGACTAGTCACAGTTTCTGATGATCTGGCTGAATTTCATACAGTAAGAAAAATTTATGGAAGCCCTCATTTGCCATTAAGCTTTAAAGTGTGATAAAAGCAATAGCAGTAATAAAGAAATGCCCAAATGAAGACATGCAATGCAGAGCATAATTCTTTTGGGAATAGGAAATGCTTGTGAGCAATGAATGACATAAAATACATTTGCATCATGTCATTTCTGAACACATACCCAGACAGATATCAGAGAGATGCATACCAGTCATGGACTCCACAGAAATACGCATATCGGTTATGTCATGAAGGACAGCCTTGAAGGGCTTACAGCACTTTCCTATCTTAAGGGGTATGAATGCCCTAGATTGTAGGACAGTGCCTGAAAAAGGTGGCCCTCTGGCTGTGCCACAACTATTGCCTGTGTGTAAGCCACTGTTGTCTGACAGACCGAAGTTGAAAGATTCAACCCCCTACCTATTATACTAGGCAATCCCCAGACCTCTGTATTGACTGTATGTGCCACATCACATAGCAATGGAGGCTGTCACAAATAAATGAATTGGATGATTGCATTAAGAAAGGAGTTCTGAATATAACATGAACAATTAAATTTAGTAAGAAAGCTGGAAAGGAGCTTACACTTGTTATTGTCCACACAGCAGTGAGCAGTACAATGCCACTGCTTCTTTGACAAGGAAGCTGTTTGCATCATGTATTGCACATACTGTCCCAGAATTGAACCATGGTCTATCTGTGTAGGTAACCTATATAAACCAGCACTCAAACCACGTGTCACAGGAACCCGCATGACATGCCCAGAATAACCATTTCACTGCCATGCAATCACAATCTGTGAAGATGTATCATTGCCCAACATAAAAATTGGTAAACATAACTAGATACAATGATATTTATGTAAAATCAGTACATTAATATAATGTCACTCATTTAAGAATTGAACAGAAAGCTATGTGACTCTACTGACTAATGCTATGTGGATAAACCACAAGCACCACAGTTGAAGTCTTAACCCAAATGTGACACTCCACCTGTCCTAACTTATTACATTAGATGTGAGTGCTGTAGACAATTTATTTGAGATAAAAGGGATGGCAGAGGCCTCTCAAACTATAAATGGATACATTATAATGGTGGTGCATGCCATTCATGCATTACAGTATAAGACCCAACAATGCTAACAGGCACTGAATGAAGATGTTGAACACATGAGCATTTGATAACAAAAAATACATGATATTATACAGGATGAATGCACCACAGTAAAAGTGCCACTACACTTGTGAAATACATCGGTATGCCAAGGCATTATATCATGTTATTGCTGTAATAGGTATAAGGGCCTGAAATTGCTGTACAACAGCAACAACTAACAGAATATCATCTCATTGCTTTGTGCCAGAGGTTAATGCTTTCTTCATATGTTATGTAAGGGAAATTTAATCACATGTAATCATTACTCTGAATAAACGTATTGCATAGCTTTAAGAGGAATCAACACCTATATGTGTACACAGTAGATGTCCTTGACAACAGAATTAGTGACATGTACAGTCATAATAAGATTGACAAGAATGAGCAGTAATGGCTGGATTTGAACTAACTACCTAAGATCACAAACTACAGATTAGTGCCTGAATTGCAAGCACCACACAACAGTGCACAGTTAAATAGATGGCATCACCACTGTTTATTAGCTGGATGTTTATGCAAAAAAGTGGTCAAAGTACACAATAACAATGTACAGCTACACATCATCTATGTACTTGAAGAGTAGTATACACAGTTTAAGGGTGAAAGATGCACTCACAGCTGGCCTCAAACATCCTACATATGTAATTATACAATGTACAAGCACAGTATCAAGGTCACACAACACAGGAAAATTTGCAATTCAGCTGTGAGATAGTGCAGTTATAAAAGTGCTATCTTATCATTGTGTGGCCCAAAAGTTATTTTCCCTAGGGATGCTAGCATTTTATAGTGCAACACTATGCTACTGTAAATCTATCTCATAAGTGGAAGTATGCATAAAGGTGGAGGTCGGGTGGCCAACAGTATATGATAATAATCACAAGCACACTATTTAAGCAGGGATGGACTTGAACCATCTATCTACTTATCTATTTTCATCATTTATACAGCACATTATCAACAGGAAGTGACACAGAAAAATACTGATTACAAGTGAGGCATCCAGCATCTATGAACGGATGACATCAGCAGTGTATTACCATAGCAATGAGATGTGTCTGGCAAAATGACATTTCAGCCATCTGGGTTGCAATAGTTGCCACTGCAAATGTGTGTAAACCAATCCTGAATTCATTTACAGTCCCACACACACTTGTAGAAGTTAAGCACTAGTATAATACATCGCCTACCTATCTATTTACACAGTCTAGAGAATAGTGCAGGAAACGCAAGCACCACAGGAGAAGTCTGACTTTTAAGGGGAGTGAGCACACTTTTATCAGGATGGCCTCATCACTGTGTGGAAAAGAGGATGTTTCTGAAAACAAATGGAATAAACAATCCAACAACTCACCTAGATAGCTGAAGGACTTCAAAGTACACTAAATCAGTAGTAAAAAAAACAAACACCTGAAGTCCACCATTCAGTATATATGTTTAATAAAACATAACATAAAAACACAAAGCTTTTGAGTCAAACTCTTTTTCAATGTACTGAAAACTTCCAATTATCATCAATTATCAACTTAAAGTACAAGAAGCATTATACATACCAAGTTAAAAAACTATATAAAAACTAATTAGATCACATCATGCTTATCTTTTAAAATAGGTTTAATATTGTTGCTACTATTAAGTCCTGGTAAACTATCTGCCATAAAATAGTTAATCCATTTGTACTCAGTTAACTCTGTTTTATTTACTATATCCCCCCCACTATCACTAGAATAAATGATCTGTAAAATTCTAAATTTAAATGTATGTTCTGTCCCGTACATAGATATATGTTTTGATAGAGCATTAGTACTGATATTCCAATGAATATCAGACATATGTGCACTAATTATTTCTTTTAATTTTTTATTAGTCTTACCAATATAGAAACATTGGCATTGGACACAATTCACATGATAAACCACATTTTCTGTACTACATGTACCTGAAGCCTTAAACTCAAACATTTTTTGATTACTAGGATACCTAAAAGTTGTATCTGTATTGTTCCTACAACAGACAGGGAATAGTTCCAGATTTTTTTTCTTATTCTAAAGATTAATATATGTCTTCCTTTTAATTATATCTTTATAACATAAATATTGTTTCAAATTATTTTCTCTCTTATAAACAATCCAAGGTCTTGCACCTATTATCTCATTGACTTTTTGAATGGAAGCCAGGATAGTCCAGTTCTTTCTAATAATCTGTTGTACTATTTTGTTATGTCTATTATACTTCATCATATAACTAGTTCTAGCTCTATTTCTATTTTCAGTAATAGCATCATTCAAAACATCACTGTTATCTCCAGATAAATATGGTTTAGCCACATATTTTCTTAGCTCATTCACCAAACGTTTTGTTTCTTTAGTAAGTACATTACTATAGCCTCTACTTAATTTGTGTACATATGTCTGATATTCATAGGCATATCAGTACTAATGCTCTATCAAAACATGTATCTATATATGAGACAGAACATACATTTACATTTAGAATTTTATAGATCATTTATTCTAGTGATAGTGGGGGGATATAGTAAATAAAACAGAGTTAACTGAGTACAAATGGATTAACTATTTTAGGGCAGATAGTTTATCAAGACGTAATAGTAGCAACGGTATTAAACCTATTTCAAAAGATAAGCATGATGTGATCTAATTAGTTTTTATATAGTTTTTTTAACTTGGCATGTATAATGCTTCTTGTACTTTAAGTTGATTATTGATGTTAATTGGAAGTGTGAATTGTTTGGCTGTTTTTATATATAAAAGGGAGGCACTGTCCTCATGTTCAGTATATTGAAAAAGAGTTTGACTCAAAAGGTTTGTGTTTTTATGTTGTGTTTTATTAAACATATATATTGAACGGACTTCAGCTGTTTGTTTTTTTACTAAAAATGGAATAAGGGTGCTGTGTACAAATTTAAATACATTCTCCTCAGGAGAAGTGGATACAGCAAAAAGTATTACATACACACACAAGTTTTCTTTGTTGAGCACCAAGCCTCCTACCTATCTAATTACTCAATCTAGAGAGCAGTTTATTAATCACAAGTGCCACAGAAGTCTAACTCTTAAAGGGAGAGAGTGTACTTTTGTCAGGATGACCACATCAGTGTATTTCAGAGAGGATATTTCTGTAAAAACTGGGATAAGGGAACTGTGTGAAGAGTTAAATGTATTATTTTTAGGGGAAGTGGATCCAGCATCAAGCGTTATATATACTCACAACTTTCCCATGCTTGAGCATTGAACCTCTTACTTATCTAGTTACACATTCTAGAGAACACAGTATTAGTCACAAGCACCACAGGAGAAGTCTGAATTTTAAGGGGAGAGATTACACTTTTGTCATGATGACATCATCAGTGTGTTTCAGGGGGGATGTTTCAGGAAAAAGTGGGATAAAGGAGATGTGTGAAGAGTTAAATGTACTCTTCTTAGGATAATTGGAGATAGCAACAAGTTTTACACACACTCACACAGACATACACATGCACACACACACACACACATACACACACACACACACACACACACACACACACACACACACACACACACACACACACACACACACACACACACATTTCCCAAGCTGAGCATTGAACCCTCCTACCTATCTAGTTACACAATCTAGAGAGCACAGTATTATTTGCAATCACCACAGGAGAAGACGGACTTTCACATTGTGAAACAACACATCTGTATTTCTTGAAAATTCACTGTTTGGAACTGATAGTACTGTGCATCACAGGTTATGCAACAAATGCATATGTGTGCACAGGACAATGTAACATCATTATGATTGTCAAATGTAATTACATACTTCTTTACTAACATTTAAATATTGTCCTTCATGTAAATTGCATTACTGTGAGGTATATTGACATGTTTCACATTATGGGATGCCATCAATATTCACTGTTGCAAACCAGTGGATTATCAATCAAACTTTCCTGCAACTTCATGGTGGAATGATTGCATGTTTGTATTGCCTCATATTTGCACTATGTGCATTGGCAAGACAAAAATGCAAATCATACATAGGACAGTACACTGCAGAATGACAGGGATGGATTATGTGAGAATAGGTTAATCAAACTTGTAACACAGTTGCAAATGTAAAAACTGTAGAGCAGACATATATTAAATGACTGAATTAATTGTGTCATTATTATTCTGAAATCAAGATAACCTGTTGACAAAATTAATACAGACACACAAATGTAGTGTAACCTAAAACAATAACTATTTGATCATTTTTTATGTTACTCTTTGAGAGCAGCACAGCCAAGCCAAATTGCGCTGCTGATGGCAAAGTATTGGCGCATGCATAATCATATCCTGAAGTGCTGAACTTAGAATGGGAAAAAAAGAAGTAAGTAGCGTCACCAAAGGCAGAGCACATCAAAATATAAAACTCCAAAAACACATGGTTCTGCCCCCAATTCAATTTAAAAACACTTGAAACTTGAAGGTATTTAAGAGGAAGTTTCACTGGCAAACATTTAGGATTCGAAAAAGGTATTATACCAAAAGCAATTTTCCGGTTTATGAGCCAGTGTGTTTATTATATTTTATCTTATCATTGTATATTTTATTAAAGTTTTCAAGTTTCAAGTGTTTTTAAGTGGAATTGGTGGCAGAACCATTTATTTTTGGAACTTAGAATGGGAATCAGTACTCTCTGTTGTGCTGTTCCAACTTTCCCACAAAGATCAGTACAATACAGGCTCCACAAAACGAAGCAGGCACAATAATATAGCAGTAGGATAATGATGTGTTAAGGAAAGGTGTAGCCAACATTTACAGCCACAGGAGTCAGACAAAACATCCTCATACATTTTTTCATCCATCTGGATTTGAAACTTTAGTCCATTGCAAGAAAAACTTGATACTTGAGTATTATCTAAGCACGTCATTTAGGAAGTCATACTGTGGTGCTTGTGACTAATACTGATAATTCACCTTTGACAGCAGATTTCAGCAAATGTGAATGTATTTATTCATCTTCATTACCCTGTTGACCACTGTAATCTGTACATCCAACGTTTTAACTTGCTGAAAAGTACATTTAGCTGAATATACACAGCTAAGCACAGAAGCACAACAGAGTAATGTAGCCGAAGGCAATAAAATCACAAGCTTGGCATGCACCAGACATTGTGCAAATACAGAGTTGGAAAATAATGAAACAGTAGGGATTAGGATACATCAACAAGATGAGATGAAGGCAGGGACAAAGTAGCTTATGACAGAAGAAGGATAATGTTGGCACATAACAATATGTAGCCAACAAGTACACATAAAATAGTTCACCAATAACAGTAACACTTAGCAAATGGCTGGATTAGAATCCTTGAAAGAAGTAAAAAATCTGTCTATTCATGTGAGTATTATTTCATCAGATCACAAAATAATTACTTCACAATGTTTATATACCACTATTGAAGCACAGTGACAACTTACCAAAGCCAAAGGGGTAAAGAGAGAGAGAGAGAGAGAGAGAGAGAGAAACAGAGAGATGAAGGAGAGAAATAGCAACAATTTGTTGTATTGTACATGCAGGAACATCTGTATGGTGTTTTACTCTTACTGATACTCATTACATCATCATTAATATGTCATTCTCTGTACAATGCAATGCTTGAAATAGAGATAAATAATGGGTAGGAGAATGCAATGAACATGAAGACATAAGCAGGATAAGGTTGACCTCATAAGTCTATGTGATGGGGCTGCAATGTTTTTGCAAATTATGTCTTGCTGCACTATTCAGATGGTATGTTTATGTAATGTTGTATATGGAGAGAAATACAGACATTTGCAGGTAAATATAGGATAAGAATATGGCATATCATGAATTTATAGACTGACCTACAGCTGTAATCAAACCCATGACACTATGCAAAAACATCAGTCTATGAAGAGGGTAAGCATCTCAACATGCCACAGAGGAACTCCTACTTTATTATACCCATCTGCCTAAGAACTGTCACATTAATTGTATCACAGCAATACCTTTACTCTGTATTCCTATATTGCATTGGATTTAAGCATATTTGTGTGAAAGTAACCTAACCACTACAGATTAAAATGAAATCATCAGCTTTTGCAAAAAGATGTTTGGCCAACCTGCATGCAAATATCAAGGACATAAAGTGAAGGTGTTTCCTTGACCCATTTCTGACCATGTGTGTTATATGTAACTCTATTTTTGACCAGATTAAACATGTACAAAAGGGGTGGATCAGACTGTGGTGAAAATGGGGTTGGCAGGCAGAAGGTAGGACATGGGAAAAATACAATAATTTGTTGAGTGTTGTGGGAAAGCACCATAGATATCCACTTCTTCACTGCATAAATATACAATTGTACACACATTTCCATGACTTTGCAGAGTCACTATATCAATGATGGGTGGCAACAACAGAATAATATTGTATGTCCAATTGGACCAAATCAAGTGTGTCAAGATAACACATGGGTGAAGTGGACAGCTATGTATGAGGCATAATTTTTATCTAATTTACAATTTTAATTTATCAATAAACTTTGGCAATATGTAATCAATTATGATGATTTATTACTGTACACCTTTGCTACATCCATATATAATGGAAAGGTATTAATGTGTCATAAAATAAATCTCACTGCTATGATATAACAAAGCGCAGCCTTTACTTCCCTGTCATGGATAAGATATATGCATTCAAATGTAATAATTGCAGTTACCATAACTGAATTGTTCCTGACATATTTTTGCTGTTAATATATTAAAAGTGAAAGTTGACAGACAAAAGTTCACATGTTGTTAGCAAAAGTGACAAGACTTGCTTTTTTAAACAACACAATGGTATCACAAAATGTGATTAAGTATGACTATAGACCACCCTCTGTAAAATTGTCAGTTAAGTGGATTCAAACCACACATCAGTTGCCCTTTTTCTCTAAGTTTACTGCAGTTATACCTTGTGTCACAGAGAAAGTTACCTGACAGATGTTTTTTCTTCACTGAGTACTATCCAGAGGGTGGATGCCTGTGCAATTCCGCCAGTCTTGTGTGTGCTACATAACTAAATTTTTCACTTTTTTCTCTAATCAGTGAAAGAACATTTTGCTGTGCTAAGTGGCATGCAAATCCAGAAGGCAATATTTACCAGAAGCATTCACATAACTTTTTGGGATAACAGTTTTGAAGGAACATGAAATGAATCACAGTGTATATCTAATGAGCAGAGCTGCTACTGCACTACACTGATACATTGCCACATCAGTATTGTCAAGTATGTCTCACAATATACGGACTTTATCTAATGCCATAGGAATGGAGAAGAGCACAGGGGCCAGCAGAAATGCTTTCATTGTTCACATAGCACACACAATTAATATTGATATAATTTGAAATGACTTATCTGTCTGTCACTTTTAGTTTATACTGACCTTACCTGAGATTCCCCCAGCAACACATTCATCTACCAAAAATGAGTGCCAAGATTCATTATGACCTCTCTCAGTAAAATGATCTGTGAACAGGTTTCAGACTCTGCATTACCTGTACTGTTTCTCTAAGTTCAATACATTTATACATTATAGTACAGATAGGAGTATGACAACTTCACTCAGTACTGTTCAGGCTGTTGAGGAAAATGCAATAATGCCAGTCTTAGTTGTGCTATTGATGGCAGTCCAAACAAAATGTGTTTTTCTGTGGCTAGTGAACACTGCTGCCAGTCAATGTACCATAATGTCAAATGGCATGCAAATAATAAAGGAAACAAATTTGGAAACAAGTACTTTAAATAAATATTCTTAATGTTTAATCCACTTTGTTATCTTGCAACAGGAACCTGTATGGATTTGAACCCTCAAATGAAGGTATTAAGAACAATTATTGAAGAGTATTTCCCATATTTGCCACAGACAAAGACATGCATTTGCAAGGCAAAAAGTGTTAGATATACTGATATTCTGACATTTTATCAAGCCATGTTGAAAGTGCAACAGAAACAAGTTATGAAAGTTGCCTTTCTCATTTGACACTAAATGTCTGGATGACTGTGATATTGCCAACAGTTAGGATAACTATGTACTCATACAATATTAAACAAAGTCTAAAACACAAAAGGTGTATTCCTCTCTTTCTTTATGGTCCCTCATTCCACTACCTATGCTTTCTTCAGAGCAATTCTATCTAATTTTATTGCATATTTTATCTATATCAGTGATTAAAGTACTCCATTGAATATAAGTTCATAGGTTCATAGAAGGTCACTAGGCAAATGGCCCTAGAGCCCTTACAAGCCTAGCCATATGTATTCCCAGTTGCCCAAGTTGTCAGTGGTAAGGTGAGTGAAATTTGCAGAAGTAAGGGTCTATGGTAGGTAATACCTGCTTCTTCTGTCCAGAAGGGACATGGGTGCCACTCCAGGAGTGAATTTGCGGTCACCCATCCATTGATCTAGGTTGCATTTGAAGAGGGTCAGGGAGTCCAATGTGAATTGTAAGCTTGTTCCAGAGAAGTGTCAGTCTGTGGGAAATATATCTGTCTCTCCAACATGACCTGTTCATGTCAGAGGCTAGGTTAGGATATCTGCAGTGAGTGACTCTCATGCAGTTTGATTTATGAATGTGTAGCATTTCCATCACGGATGGGTCAGAGACTGCCCTGTAAGCCAGGCACAGGCCACTGTAGGAGACAGAATACAGTGACAGGGCTTTCAGTCTTTCCATATGAGACCTTTTTTGTATACCCTGTAATTTCTTGGTGAGAAACCTATGTAGTGTCTCCAATTGATGCAGGTTTCTGATGAGGTACAAGCAAAAGAGAGCATTGTACTCAGTTATTGGTCTGATGCAGGCCAAGTATAATGGAATTATATCATCCTTAGATCTAGATACCATTTCCTTATGACTATGGATACAGGGCAGTCAAAGTTCAGATTGTTATCAACCTGAGTACCCAGAAAATGTACCACTGGGTCTACACCTGGGGGGTGCTGTCTATAATGTAATTAGCAGGGATGTCAGCTTTCCCAAAGGGACTAATAATGCATTTTTGCATTTAACTTTAATCTATGGCTTTGGCACCAATCATTTTTCTGCGTTAGCCCTGTCTGCAGTATATTAACATTGTTGGAGGACTCAATGATTGCTTCCAATTTGCAATTGTCAGTGAACTTGGTCAGCCACAGGCCATCCAGGTTTGCCTGGACTTCTGAGAAATAAATTCTGAACAGTAAATGGCCCAGCACAGAACCCTGTGGTATGCCACTGGTGACAGGTCTTTTGCTAGAGGTGAAGTCACCTACTTTGACCTCAAATGTCCTGTCGGTGAGCCAGTTGACTACCCATCTGGTAATGTAAGGGTTAATTCCCAACTGGGAGAGTTTCTCTATAATACCCAAGTGAGTGACTGTGTCAACTGTCTTGGCTAGATCAAGATAGGCAGTATGCACTGTCTTTCCCTCGTCCAGGGCCTTGGTGACTTTCTCAAAGAAGTCAACCATGTTTAACAGGCATGATCTACCTTTAATGAATCTGAACTGGGTTGGGTCCAGAGTTTGGAGATTATTTATGTCCTTGTTAATAAGGTCTCTCACATTTTCTAATTTTTCCAAATCTTTTGAGTTTCTAATACTGTAGGCTCATAGGTTTATAGGTGTGTACTAGGCTAATGGCCCTGGAGCCTATATAAGCCTAGCCCAAGAAGATTCCCTGGCATCATGACAGGAATGGACCCCACTTGTAAGTCAAAGTATGATTAAAGTTCATGAAATCTGTATTGTTTCAATCTTTGATGTCAGCCAAAAGTGCTCTTTGCAGCATCTGCAGTGTGGCCAGTAATGACTCCTTCTGCAATTCGTATGGGGTTACATGGATTGGTAATATATCTAAATACAATTGTAGATCCTTTTTTATAATACCCATTGCTCCTACTACTATTGAATCTGTCTGAGTATCTTTCTTCCACATTGCTCTTGTTTCTGCCTGCAGATCCTGGTATTTTATGACTTTGTGTCTCTCTGTACGCAAGACACTGTAGTCACTGGGTGTGGCGATTTCAATGATCAAAGCTACTTTTGTCTTCTTTTCTTGGACCAGTATATCTGGTTTTCTAGCATCTATCTTTTGAACTGTTGGTAATGGGTGATCCCATGTGATATAAACTTCATAATTTTCTTTGATGCTTTGTGGTTCATGTTGCCAGTGTTTTTCAGCCACTTCGATACCATAATGTTTGCACAATCCCCAGTGTGAAAACACAAAAAGTTGCTCCAAGGCACCAGCAGTCACTTGTAAAACCAAAAGGAAACCTTGTAGAAATGGCAACGCCACACAGAAGTGCTTTTCTTCAGTTTAATAGAACACAATAAATAATGCAGTTAAACACATAAAATATGTTTTTGCTTCAAAAAGACTTCATCAGTCGCAGACTGGACAAACCAAGGACATTTATATAGTTCCCTCCCCATTCAAAAGTTCATTACTTAGCCAATCACCCACAGAAAAAAGTTAATTAGACAATTAATTAACCTAAGCCAATTAAATGATGTTTCTAAAAAACTTCATTTCTTATGTTCATTAAACTGAAGAAAAGCACTTCTGCATGGTGTTGCCGTTTCTACAAGGTTTCCTTTTGGTGTTACAATCCCCAGTGTAACAGTCTCACCACATTATTATGCCTTTCAGTATACAGTCCTTCTGCCATTAGTGTGTCACAACCAGCAACAACGTGTGTGACTGTTTCCAATTTGGTTTTACAAAACCTACATTTGTCTTTCTCCCACATGTTCAATGGACTTTGTAAACCAGCGTGTACGTAGCCCATTATTTTGGGCTGCCAATATTAACTTTTCATTTCTTGGTTTGAATTTGCCTCTCATTAACCAGGCTATATCATATGAGCGAATCGCACAAATTCTGAACTGTCATAATATTGAATATGCTGGACCTTGAAGTGCTTTTTCTGAGATGGCGGTAAAGTGAAGAAAGGGTTATTTGCCCTTTCCTCACTGTAGTGCAATCTCAGAGCTGGAATATATATTTAACATGGGGTGTGGGGGGCACCCCCCCCCCCACAATAGCAAGTTTGAGGTCTAGTACGTTCGATATTATGAGCATTTGCAATTTGTGTGATTCGCTCATATGATATAGACCCTCCTTAACAATTCCTGCGTTTGTTCCTGATCAACATGAGGTTCTTCCAGAAATTTTCTATACTTGCAACTATATTTATGCTTTTTCCACATTTCTTGCCTTCTCATCTGGTCCTTCAACTTATATTCTTTCTTTTGTTTTTTGGCACATTCAGTTGCTGCCCGGTTTTTATCTACTTCTGGTTTGATATCATTCCTGCTTGACGCTGATATGCTTCTGCTAAATTAAGCAGAGAAGTCGACTTAGATTTATTATCCTCATGTTTCAAAACTTTCACTACATTTGGATCTTGTGAGGTCAGTAGACATGTGTGGAGTCCCGCGATTGCAAATCTATACATGTAATCAATTTCAAGGAGGCCCATCCCTCCTTCGGAACAAGAATATATAATCTAGTATACACTGATTTTTTTATAAATCATTTGGTGAGCATGAAGCATCCTTCTTGTTTTAATATCTACTCTATCCAACACTTTTTGAGGCCAGTCCATCACTCCAAAACTATAAGTTAGGACAAGAAGAGCAAATTGGTTTATAGCTTGGATCTTGTTCCTAGATGTCAATGCTGTTCTCAGGATTAATAATAAGGTCCATAATGATTCTTTCCATGGCCTTGCAGATGAGGCTAGTCAAGCTTATGGACCTATAATTCCCAAGGTCAGATGATGGTGTCCGTTTGTGTAGAGGGATTACTATTGCTGTCTCCATTCTGCCAGAACATGGCCAGTTTGCAGGCTGTGGTTAAAAGGGATACAAGTAGTTCGGCCAGGTCAAGTTTTAGATTGTTTAAATGCAACCTGTGATATTGCCTGGTCCCACTGATGCCATGTTTTTGCCTTAGAGAGCACCAAGATGACCTTCTCTCTTGAGATAATAGGCTGAGGAATGGTGGCAGGTATACTTTGGGGGATGACTGGAGGGGACAGGGGTGAAGTTTGCTCCAAATCTGTCAACTAGAAGGTTGGCTATTACCTCTGGTTGAGAATGGGTGGTGCCATCCACAATCAGTTCAGTGCATAGCTGGGTATTCTCTTTTAGATTTTGGATGCAGCTGAAGAATACCTTGTGATTATCCTTAGCTAGGGAGGCTATTTTCTGCTTTGGAATTAGCTTTGGAGGATTTGACAAGATCTTTAATTTGTTTCTTTAAGCTAGAGAGGGATTTTTTCCTCTGATGCGCCATTTCCTTCTTGTTCTTAGACATTAATTTCTTTCTCTTGTTGTATACCTTGTTTATACCAGGGTGGCTTGTTTTTTCAGCAAGACCTGGTTTTAATCTGGTCCGGTAAAGCTTATTCTATACAACTACTTAAGTGAGTATACAGGACATTGGTGTACACCTCTGCCTAGGTGTCTGCGTTATCTGCATTCAAGGTGTCTTTGAAACTCCTTATATGTACCATCACTTAGTAGGAGATAATTTGTCTTTGAAAAATTCATAAGTGTTTTTCAGCTTGATGGGTTATCTTGGCTTATAATTACATCAGCAAGACTGATTTATGGTCCAGTCTTACCAGGGAGGATATCATGTGGGTGGGTGTAGGGGGGGTGCAATGCTCTCCTGTGTTAGTGAGTACTATGTTTAGGACATTTGAGCCTCTTATGGATGTGCTGACTAGCTGTTCCAGTGAATTTGCATTGACAAACAGAGCCAGCATGTTTGTGATCATGTATGTTTCCCAGTCAATGGTAGGATAAATAAAAATCACCCAAGAATAAGGTGTTGGGCTGTATGGCAAGTGACTCCAGTACATCCAGGTATGCTTTTCCTGCTTCATGGTGGAGGACATGTAGCTAGTTATGATGTGGTGAAGGGCTTTGCTTATAGTTAATTGGACATGGAGTAGCTCAAGAGAGTCATACTGTTTGACCAGTCTCGAGGTGTACTTATCCTTAATGAAGATGGATGCACTTCTTCCTGTGGTTCTTTCATGCTGAGTTTGTGGTCTGAACATATGGAGGCATTGTAGCCCTGCAAGGCTGAGGTGCTTTCCTCACCTTTGAACCATGTCTCAATGACTGCACACACATCAGCCTCTTTCCAAAGTAAAGGCTGCTTCCAGGAAGTGCAGTGTCTTGTTTAGACTCCTAGAATTAAGCATCAGTACCTTGAGTTTATCTAGAAAGGATTTTGTTATGTTGGGAGGTTGTTTATTTGGACACTACCTAAAAAAGGCACAATAGGAGTGGTTAATGCCTTTGCCAGTATCCAAAAGCTTAGAGGAAACAAGTGCAGACCATCCCTGGCAAAGCAGCATGGCCAGTCGACCATGTCTTCCCTCACTGACGCATAATGGAGCCCCTTGTACTGCCACTAGAAGCTAAGACAATTGTTAAAATCAATCAATTTTTGTTTGTATTCTGGCATTATCCATGGAGAAGGTAGAATGTTGCATAAGGCTAGGCTTATACCTGCCTGCGACACATAATCTGAGAGCTCAGTCATGCCTCTGTTCATATAGTCCAGTGAGGTACATCTCAATTCATTCACCCCCACATGGACTATGAGGGAGTAGAAATAGTACTTGTGGTTGAGTGCTTGAGTGACTTGACAGATCCTGGCAACTGACAGGCAGCTAACTGTAACCTGCTCCTTATCCATGCTGTGACCAATACATCAGGTTTTGCGGACTTATGCCTTATGTACTTATTTGTTTTGAAACTGGTGTGTTGTTATGCCTTGTGGTTGTTTGTTTTGCATTGTCATGTGTGTAAGTGGTTACCATTTGGGAGGCCTCTGATCTTTTGACAAGTTACTAGTGAGTACTTTTGCATATGTGGGTTTATGTGTCATGTTCTTATTTAGTATAGGAAGTGTGTGTGTGTGTGTGTGTGTGTGTGTGTGTGTGTGTGTGTGTGTGTGTGTGTGTGTGTGTGTGTGCGTGCGTGTGTGCATGCGTGTGTGTGTGTGTGTGTGTGTGTGTGTGTGTGTGTGTGTGTGTGTGTGTTGATAACCTGTTCGACATTTGATTTGTCTTCATGTGAGAGTTTTGCCTCCAATTTCATAGTGTAACTACATTTCTCACATGAAGTATTTGTTTCCAGAGTAAGTGGTTGTCAGTATACATAAGACAATTGCTAAATTGCCTTAGGATGCTCATGTCCATCAGGCCGGCCACAGAGATGATGGAATACTGCCCGTCCATGATAGCAGTCCGTTACTGTATGTTTTATTAGAGAAGGGAATGAGTTAATTTGACAGGACTATGCTGGTAGCACCAAGACTACAAGATTGACCTATACTTTGTGTAGGCTAAGGATGATAAGGCAACACTGCTCAGTGTGCAACTGAGTTGCTACTAGAGCAGCAGAAAAGATTGGGTGGGTTTTACTGACAGCTGTTTAGGAAAAAAAATTAGCTTCTAGTCTTTTGCATCTATTCGTAGGCATTGCTATGCAATGTGAGGCTTAAATACAACAAAAAGAAATAAGGTTTAAGCCTGCTACCAATCAGGAAAGAATGCAGTAAGCCTTCCGTCAAACTCAGACAGGATAGATCAGCACACTTCTGCCACAAGGGTGCAGAAGAACACCTTCTTAATGAAGAATAGCTGGTTTGGAGCCCAATTGTAACAAGATCACACAAACTGCTAATGGCGGCCCTACAACTAACAGATACAATGTAATACATTCTAATTAACTACTTAAAGCAGGAGCAGACAGTACAGTTTTTTTTGAAACTACTAAAGTACAGCCACTGTATATAAGAGAAGTGGAAAAAATACTTAGAGCCCTTTTGTGTGCTTCCCGGCTCAGATAGACCAGGTAAACACCTACTGCCACTAGATGAATAATCCCAATCCTCCTACTGCAAATGCACAGTAAAGGAGTGTCTGGCATGAAATACTACCACAAACAAACATAAAGATACAGATACAGCAGTGTACTTTAAACAGCTTATAAAATTGTGATTATTCAATAAAAGTACTTCACTTTGTATAAATGAGCCAAAAGCCTATCAACTGTGCAGAATTTATAAAGACACTAAGCTGATTAATAAGACCTCCAGCCAAGAAAACAACATGCAAAAATCTTAAGTGTTTCCCCAACCTAAACAGACCAGGCTAACTCCCACAGCACCAGATGGAAAACCCACTGACCTCTTGATGTAGAGTGTAAAAATACACTAGCTAGGTAATGAATTCAAAATAAGTAAATCAGTAGAAAAGACAATGACAGGCAAAATACACTTTTTTCAATATAAGCACAAGGAATGACAAATAAATAATGCAAGATATTAACAGCAGTGTAGAAAAGGAGGAGCTTATTAAGCTCAATTTTCAGTATGGGTGGGCAGCTTAAAATCACCAGGTTTTAAAAGCAGATCAATGAAGGGGAGAGGGGTGGAAAAAACTACTAGGGAATTACCAGCAGTGCTTTACTTTATGTAGACATCAAATATTTTCAGAAAAAAGACAAAATCACCATCAATTCACTGTGTATTTTAAGTATCACTCAAGAAACAATTTAACCAAAAAAAAAACATATGAAATATGCAGCCTAGATAATTTAGTTTCTTAATAAAGGACAATAACTGTGGTCATCAAAGCCAGCATTTGAATGTTGGAATGTTGTTCTCATAAATCAGTCAATGTACTTTCAGACTTTTTGGTAAGTTTCTTCTACCTGACAAGCTCTCAGTAAGTGCACATCAAAGAGGGGAGACAGGCAAAATTTTTCAATGCTCATCCTTGCAGTGTTAAGGCATGTACATTTAATCATGTATTTCTGTCCACCACGTTTACATTCCCTACATTTTAGTGCAGATTGTGGTATTTGGAAATGCTAATGATTTAATACCTCATTTATTGATTTATTTATTGACATTTGATTACCAGGAAATTACAACTGGGTAGGATCCCATTTTCTGTGGAGGCCCATGGAGAAAATCTCCTAAGTATCACAAAACATTTTAATAATAATAATTTTACGGTCTTTAACACAAAGCAATTAAATAATTATACCAAATTAGGCATAATGTGAAAATATTGGTTAAGAGTAGATACAAGTTATATGACAATGATTTAATAGAAAACATGTAACCACTTTATAGAGAAATTAAAGGTAAGTTAGAATAATACAACATTTTATACAAGGCCATGTCAAACCCAGAGCTGTTGGACATGCTCCACTTAAAGAAATCCCAATCCTTCAGAGCCACACACTCCAGGGATCTAAACCTTGTCATCACAATAAACAAAACATGCTGGAGGGATAGGTTCCTGACCCAGAGACTCCCCAGATTCTGAAATAGATTGCCCATACATGTCAAGCAGAGTGCCTCTTTGGCCCTCTTCAAAAGGAACCTTAATGATTGGATGGGAGAAAGGAAATTCACCCCGGGGATCATGTCAGTCGCCCTGCTAGACAGGGGTCCAGGGAAGTAAATAGTGTGGGAAGAAATAGCCAGGAAATTGTTATGGCTAGGCTTGTATAGGCCCTAGGGCCGATAGCCTAGTACCAACCTATGAACCTATGAACCTATAAGATTTGCAATAAGAATTGAGAGAAGAGCAAGTTTATGGTACATATAGAGAAGAAATCTGATGGGGGTTGATAGAAGTAAGAAAGTGAGTGAAGAAGGGAGAATAAGGAGATGTACAGCATTACTAGATATTTGTCCACATTTAGGGATAGAGCTCAAGGGGCTGGTTCTACACTATATAAAGGTAATTGTGTAGCTAATGCCCTTGTATTGTACTGGGGTGACTGTCTGGATTCAGACAGGTCTATACTGCTAAATAAACACAACTTTTGGAGAATTATCTTTTTTCTACACTGCTTTATTATCAAGGCATGTTAGCAGGCTATGGTGGTGCAGCATTAGCATTGTCGCCTCACAGCAAGAGGTTCTCCTGTTCGATTCTTGGCTGGAGCACCTTCTTTGTGGAGTCTACATGTCCTCTCTGCAGTCCAGTGATGTTAAAGACATGCAGGTAGATGCGTGCGTGAATGGGTGTGACTTGTTTGAAGGTTGGGCATCGGGCTGGCAACTCAGCACCGTAAATATTCATTGCCAATCATTAGCAGAGTGGAGTTCCACTGTGGTGACCCCTAACCAGGAAAAACTGAAAGACAGTTATTATTATTTTTTTATTATCAAGGCATGTTGCTATTTCCTACATAATGATTTTAGTGTAACATTAAATGATGAATTGCAATGCTTGCTTAAAAACATTTTTTATCTTAATGTTTTTTTTTCTTTTATCCCTTTCTTTTGGGGATATTTATGATTTATGTCTGTATTACAAAAAACATGCTACAGAATGCTATAAAATAAAACCAAAGCAATACATTTAAAAGAAAATAAAAATACAACAAAGACCACTGATATGTGCTGAAAACAATTTATAAAACACTTAGCACCTCAGCTTACACAGCGTTCAAAGAGTCTTTGAATATTAGTAGCCTCTGATGATGATGGTGGTAATGCACAGGCACAGTATGGGAGTGCAGAGGGTTAGTCTGACACTGAGGATGTGGCTCCCATATCCCCTGCTCATATTTCAATCAGTCAGATACCCATGACACGGTGACATTGCATATAGAAGAGGCTGAGGGTGACAGAGTTGATTAAGATGGTATGGTTACTCCAGTTGCAGAGCTGGTACATGCTCTACATAGCCATTGTGAGGGAGAGGTGCCACACAGAAGGCCTGCTGTCCACCCTCTTCCTGATGCTGGTGAGTCATTAGGTGTTGTCAGACTTGTGTGTATGGGCATAGTGGAGGCACAGACATGTTCCACCAGATTCTTGGAAATGATAGTGCAAGTACTAAACATTGTGCAGTCTGATGTGCATGACTCCCTGAATCATATGGGCAAATCCTTATACAGGATCAATGACACACTGGATCAGGCAGTGTCTGTGATGGAACATCTATTGGATGAGGGTGGGTATCCATGTGCCTTGAAAGCCGCTACATCTTCTGGTGTTAGCAGATGTGTCCATGCAAGATCCTGCTCCAGTAGTGAGTAACACTACTTCCACTGATCTGAAAGCGATTGTGGTGTCCACACCCAGATGTGGTAGGCCACAAGTTCATAGTCCAGGAAGTAGTCATGAGGGAGACATCAGTCATGTTCAGGTAGCACCCGACTTCGTGCCAGGGCCATGAAAGAAGCAGTGCAACTCCTGGCAGTGGTGATTCTCATGGTCGAGAGTGACAAAGCTAAACTGACTAGTCTACCATGCAAGGCTCACACCTGTCTGAAATTCTAGCACACAGTGATAGAACAGTGCCTGAGTGTGTTCATGCAGATATGCACACATAGGAAAAAAAAATCACTTGCCCATACCAGCTCACGCACGTGCAAGCTGTCTAAACAGTACTGTTGAATGCTATGCATCTGTTGTTAATGGCCCTGACCACTGTATACTTTCATAGATACATGTGTTTCTTACTCACACACACTCATTTCTTTGGTGTCAGCTTAGCTCTCCTACCACCCTCACCCTGTACAAATGATGATGACTGTGCCTTGCCCTTTCCACATGTCTTTGTGACTTATGGTTGCATAGATGTCTGATGTACACAGTGGATAGCTCATGCATGCTTACTCACAAGCTTGCATTTATCAATATTTATTGCAGAAGAAAAGTTTTTGATTTATTGTTTCTACTCATTTGTGAATGATTCTTTATATAATTATTTATATAATTGTTAAACCCCATTGTATTTTGGTTACTATTGTAAGTAAAGCAGTGGAAGCTTTTGGTACTTCAGTCTTGCTTCTAGGTATATAACTGACAAAAAATAAAACTGACAACAAATAAATAAATAAACAGGCTAATGACCAAAATTCCAAAAGCTTTAATAAACACTAGCACCTCAGCTAACAAACCTTCAAGGTGCTAGAGTTTATTAAACCTTTTGGACTTTTGGTCAGTAACCTGTTATTTTTATTTGCTTCTAGATATAGTTGCACAAATGAGTTTGTAATTGAGCTGTTACATTTTTTTATAGATGGTGATCAATTGAAATGTTTGGTGCACAGTAATGGCTCTAATACATAACTGTATATTGTAAAAATTTGACATAGGAGAAATTATTGATATAGTTGCACACTTCAGACAAATGCTCTGCTTATGGGCATATACATATCTCCATATGACAGTAATCAGTTATATATTTTTTTCTTTACAAGTTCTGCAAATACCTTGCCATTACTGCTGGTAACAATTGCATCCTTGGGGGTTGTCTCTGTCTGATGCTATCAGAACAAAGTCATTACATAGTCAAATAAAGGTGGAGTTTACAGGCATCAGTTTTCCTATGTGCATGTGCATGGTATCTTAGGCTTTGACCTAGGTAGTGATTGTGTGTATATGTACGATCCTCTGCCTCTTAGCTAGAGCCAGGGAATAATCTGCATGCCCCCATCTGCAGCATCACCTGCAGCCAGTGGTTCTCCCTCAGACTCCTCATTTGTATCTGCTGCTGCTGGCCCTGCCTGTGGTACTTGAAACTGTGGTCCTATTCTTTGCTGTCCTTGTTGAAATTATTTCCTGAGAATTATATTAGGTAACATGGCACAGACATGTCAGTATTTCAGCACAGGTGCCTTGGTCATACTGATGTGTCCAGACACCGGAACCTTGATTTAAGCAATCCAAGCACACATTCTATGGCATAACTAGTTTGAACATGGGCCTGGTTGTATCCTTGCTCAGTAGGGTTGTATGGGGGCAAGTGCATAATTAGATGCCCTTGAATGATGTCACCCCTATCAAACCTAGTGTACAGCTTGCAGATGGACCATATGTGTGAGTTGTGAAACTACCTAGGTTACCTGTACAGACATTGTAGATGATCCCCTGGGCATTACAAACAACCTGACAGTTTATAGAATGGAAACCTTTTCTGTTGATGTACCTCCTTCCTTATTCCCCAAGTGGGGCTTTTATTTATATGTGTGTGCAATCTATGCCCCCCAACACTTCAGGGAAGTGTGCTACTGCAAATAATTCCTGCATGGTTCTTGGTCTCCCCCTGGGGTGTATGGGAAGCAGATGTGATCCCTTGCATGTAGTAGCATTGCATTTAAAAACTGATGTAATATTCTTCTTGAGACTGATGTGACACCCCTAACATATCCATTGTGGGTCTCTTAAAAGTACCAGTAGCTGGTATATGTAATGCTAAACATTCCATATTCCACTGGGATGGGTTCTCCATGAATTCCCTGGGACATGAGATGGGGGAGGCTGAGGTTGCATATTTCCTCCAGAGTTAGACTGTCCACCCTGTATTTCTTAGCAACTTCTGTGTCGTGCAGTCCATGATAAGCCAAATAGAGTCTAAACACCCGTCTTCTTGTTGCCTGAGGTCTGGCAGCAGCTGCAGCAGCACCCTGTTGCACATACAGCATAAAAATACCAGCAGCAACCCTTAACATGCTTTTTTAAGTGTAATCCTGCTGTATTCCTAAGTGTCTTGTGTATGGGGTGTGAGGATATTAGATATTGTTATCTATGCTAGCATACTGAATGAAGTTTTGTAAATACTTGTAAATAATTGTAAATTGCATTGTGTTATATATACCTGCATGACTGGCTATGATTTTGGAAATAAGCTTGTGTTTTGTGTATATTACTTTGATTTATGCAAGATGTTTGACTCAGACAGTATTCATCTGGTTAACCAAATGTACATGCTTTCTAAAAAGAATTCTGAATGCAGGTTAAGCCAGTCAGCTGACCTAGATGTGATATCATTGTGTGCCAGAGCAGAAAGGAACAGATTCTCCACAGTAGCTGTTTTATTTACTTTCTAAAGTCTGATATGAGAGAGTAGAATTCTCATAACAGCATCCTGTGACTTTTAAAAGATTCTGCTATAAAAGCAGGTCCTGAGTCACAGTTCAGTTTTTGCTCAATAATTGCTCAGTTGTTGCAGTAGCTGTAGTAGTAGTAGTAGTAGTAGTAGTCAGTTGTTGTTTTCTAGATCAGTCATTATCATTCAGAGTTTCCAGAGCTGTTCAGTAGAAATAGTAGGAGCTGCTATTCCAGTCACTGAGGACCAGACAACAGCCTGAAGTGTGGACATATATTCTTATATTGCCTTAAGTAAGAGTATCATCTTGCCTTGCTGAGTTAATTAGATTAGACAGGGAGAGTTAATATTTAGACAGGTAAGGGATCTACAGTTATATAGTTAGAGGTTTTCTTCAATCAGTGTGAAAACTATCCTACAGTGTTATTTTCATAATTCCTGTGTGTCAAGCTCTGTGATTTATTAGAAGCAGTTATTCAGTGTATATATGTTTTAAATCATTTTATGTATTCAATATTTTTACTACCTTCTATTGTGGCTGGTTATTTAAAAAATACTTTTAGTAACCTGAGAGTGTTTATGCTTATTAGGTTCATAGGTTCATGGGTTCATAGGTGTGTACTAGGCTAATGGTCCTATGGGCTTTATAAGCCTAGACATATGATTACCCTGGCATTGTGCCAGCTGATCTTAGTTCCCAGTGCCTCTGTTGAGTAGAGTCACTGGAGTTATCCCCGGGGTGAATTTTCTATTTCCCATCCACTCATCGAGATTTCTCCTATTCCATAACATGGGCAGTCTCTGGGTTATGAACCTGTCCCACCAGTACGTTCTGTTGATTGTGGTAATGAGGTTGAGGATTCTGGAGCATGTGGTGTGGAGGGACTGGGATTTCTTTAGATGTAGCATTTCTAACAGAGCTGGGTCAGACATGGCTTTGTAAGTCAAGCAGAGATAACCTCTAAGTAGGCGACATGATACAGAGAATAGTTGTAGTTTTTTGAGTCTGGCCATATAGGACAAGTGTTTAAGGCCTAGGATCCTCTTTGTGAGGTACTTTTGTGGCCTCTCCAGTTGTTGTAGGTGTCTAGTGAGGTACATGCCAAATGGGGCATTGCACTCGATGATTGGCCTAATGAGGGAAGAGTAGAGGGAGACAATGACATCTTTCTTCCTGGATGCAAAACCCTTAGTAATGAGATGTGCCACATAGAAGGACTTTCTGACTGCAGTGGCAATGTGGTGATCAAAAGAGAGGTTGCTGTCAACCTGTGTTCTCAGATCTCTTATAATGCCTTCTGTGTCGAATGGACTACCATCGATGTGGTAATTCATGGGAACCGAGTTTTTCCCAAAGGGGATGACGATACATTTTTTTGGCATTGAGCTTAAGGCCATGGTTCTGACACCAGTCGTTGGTCTCAGTTATTGGGGAGTTAATAATAACTCCCAACTTGCAATCATCTGCAAACTTTGTCAGCCAGAGTCCCTTCGTGTTGGCCGGGACTTAAGAGAAGTAGATACCAAATAGGAGAGGACCCAGGACAGAACCCTGTGGGAGTCCACTCGTGACTAGTCGGCAGGCTGACTTGGAGCCAGCTACTTCCACACTGTGGGTTCTATCTGTGAGCCAGTTTGCAACCCTCCTTGTGATATAGTGATTGATGCCTAGCTTAGTGAGTTTTTCTATGATTCCTGAGTGAGGAATGGTATCAAAGGCCTTGGCCAGATCAACATAGGCTGTATGAACCACCTTGCCTTCATCCACAGCTTTGGTGACTGACTCAAAGAAGTCGACCAAGTTGAGCAGGCATGAGCTACCTTTCACAAAACCAAACTGTGTGGGATCCAGAGTTTGGAGATTCCATATATCTTTGTTTATTAGGACCATGATGATGCGTTCCATAGCTTTGCATATCAGACACAGTCAGGCTAATGGGGCAATAGTTCCCAGGGTCTGTAGTTGCTCCTCCTTTGTGGAGAGGGATGACTGTAGCAGTGCACTATTTGGTAGAGACAAAGCCTGAGGTGAAGCTGTGATTGAAAAGGGCACACAGATGAGGTGCCAGTTCACTTTGTAGTGTTCATGTAGAACACAACCAGGGATATTGTCAGCTCCCATAAAATCTGTATTATTGGCCTTGGACAGTGCTGTTTTAACCTGTGTAGCAGTAATACCTGGTGCCTGGCAGTCTACTGGTATTGTGATTGGCCCTTTGGGGGGTAAAATTGGCAATGAGTCTGTCGACCATTATATTGGCAATATCTGTTGGCTCAGTATAGGAGGTACCATTGTGTAGTAGCTCAGAGCAAATCTCGGTATTGCAGTGGAGATTCTTTACATAACTATAGAAGGCTTTGTGATTGTCTTTACTATCTGCTGCAATTCTGTTTTCATAGCTATCTTTAGGGGATTTGATGAGGGATCTCAACATTTTGTTGAGGCTGATAAGGGAGTTTTTTAGTCTTGGGACATCACCTTATTCCGTATTACTTTCCTCCTTCTGTTGTACAGTTTGTTTATGGCAGGGGACCACCAGATTGGCTTCCTTTTTTTGGATAACACCAGAGCCACTCCAAAAAACCTTACTGCTTGGATTGCATGCTACCTTTTTATATCAATATTTATTTCACTCAATATAATTGAACACCCCTTTTGAAGGGTACTGTGGTATTTTGACTGGTGGTAGCTGTTAGTGTAATTTGGGAAAGAGGACATAGCAGGTAAATCTGTGCCATTCTCTCCCAAGAGTGTTTGTATGAGTGAATAGCAAATATTTATGAGTGATGGTGTCAAATACCTAAAACTGGAACACAGTGCTCTGCAGTGCTTAATGTGAAACCTCACTTAGGGATCTGGATTGAAGCATATAGTCCATTCGCAGGTTTGGAGTACGTTCTACTGTTTCTGCTTGTTTGGTGTGTAGAGCCAATTAAAGAATACCAACTAGCACTTTATTTTGTTGGCGGTGTCATAGCTATACTTCATCTAGCTGTTAATGAATCAGGCCGAATAATGAATACTTAAAGTAAATGTAGGGTCAGATTGTTTGACAGCTGTCAAAGTACCTATGGTATTTATTGCACTGATTGTAAATGTGAAGTTTTTATGATGTATGTGAAACTACAGGAAGTCTAAGTACTATGATAGTAGAGCATTTGCACTTGATTAAGACCTGGATGCAAATTCATTGTTTTGAATATCTTAAACAACTTGGTTGTGGCTGTCCATTTATGTTTATGAACAGAGGCACATTGTATAGACTCATCAGGGGTGAAAAATGTGGATAATATGTTAAGTAAGAGGGGAATACTTTGATTTTTAAGTAAAGAAACGTGTAAATGAAGTATTGGCTTTAAAATGTAAAACAGTTTTAAGACTGATATTGCCATGCTGTTTGGGTTGTATGAGTTACAGACTGATTTGATTAACTACTTGACTATGTACTGGAAGGTGATTGCTTAACTTGTGAATGTTTAAAAACAAGTGATTTCATACATGCATTTTATCCTCAAAATGTTATTTTGTTAACAAAACAGGACGTCTCACTATCCCTAGTTTAGAGGAATAAAAAACAAAGTGTTTTCAGTGGATTATTGAAGGTCCTCACAGTACTTGGTTCCCTAGTTCATTTCCTAGCTGGGATGCTGGCTGCAGGGAGGAGCCTTCATGTACTTCCTTTATCTGCATGGGATTTCACTGGCTACTGAGATTTCTAACAGCACAACAAAGATATAAAAAAGTTGAAATGGAGAATTTTCAAATTGCTAATGACTGTGTGTGTGTGTGTGTGTGTGTGTGTGTGTGTGTGTGTGTGTGTGTGTGTGTGTGTGTGTTAGTGGTCGTGTGTGTGTGTGTGTTAGTGGTTGTGTGTGTGTGTGTGTGTGTGTGTGTGTGTGTGTGTGTGTGTGTGTGTGTGTGTGTGTGTGTTTGCATTGTACAAGTCTTGAGTTCTCAGCAAATAAATGATTGAGTGAGTGAGTGAATGAGTGAGTGAGTGAATGAGTGAGTGAGTCGGTGAGTGAATGAATGAATGACTGACTGAAGAACAACATTTTGCACAACATTCTTATACTTTGTGGATAGTTTGTTGCCTATAGTCTGGTGCCAAACTCCATCTCATCTTTGAGGTATCCCAACAAATTCACTTTTTTTAACAAGAAACATCTGTATTAAATTATCACTTATGACATAGGAGCTCATACATTTATATAAATGAAAATAAGCCATATTGGCATAATCTTAATTGCAAGTGTTATATACCACAAACCATATTGACATACATTTAGTTGCAAACATGATACATCATTTATAATCTACCCAATCATTGTCAGTCAGACATTACATAGCTCATTCAAATTCTGCATTCTTTTAAATCTGATTCCTTCCCTGTATGTATTGTTACCACAATTCCCATTTTTCCTATATAATTTGTTCCTATCCTTTTCTAAAGATGCCAATTGCAGTTGTTTTATCTTCTAGTACAGTTGATTTAGACTTTGATTTAAATTTTCTAGTAATTGCTTTTTTGGCAGCCACCATAATTAGATTTAGCAAGGCTGTACTATGTATAGGCAATTCCGATTCTGCATCACAGCTCAGAAAAATTAATTTCTCTAGTTACACCAATTTGCTCACTCAGTATCTCTGACAGAGCAGTCGCAGGGAATCTTTAAAGTCTGCCAACTCATATGTTCCAAAGTACTTCTTTCTTCCCCATCATACCTCCAACATTTGCTGTCTACTTGAGAAAAAATTCTCTGAAGTCTACTTGGGGTATAAAAACACCTATGTAAATATTTCCAAGCAAACATCCTAAACCTTCTAGATTTTGTTGCATATTTGAAAATATGTTCCACCACATTTGTGAGTACCAAGACAGCAAAGTGACTGAGAATAATGACACTTGCACAGAGTGATGTGATATTCTTCTATGTTTTTACAGTGTATTCATTTTATTGGTTAAAGTTCTTAATGTTTGTTTTGTGGTTTGTTACTGTTTTATTGATATAAGAAGTATTAGAAGAAGAAGTATCAGTCTCTGGTTATGCCCATGCACAAATCCCGACTAGTAACCTTCCTTTTACCTCCCCTTCCTCTCACCACCCCTAGCCACCATGCCTCACACCATCTGATCATTGCATTCCTTCCTCTGCAGGCTCTGGCTGACCCTTAACCCTCTTCTTTCCTCCTCACTCAGTCTCTCAGACCTGTTATAACATACTTAACTACCTTGCTTCGTCTGAACTACTCCAAATACATATCCAACTGACTTACACCTAGCTTCCTCTCACTACCACATATACTACTCACTCAGTCTCCTCTCTTACTCTTCTATCTTCCCCTTCCATCCCGTTAGCCCTTCTAGCTTGTCCCACCTTCATGTGGAGCTTCTGCTTTATATCTGCTTGAGTTTAGTGCAATATTTGTATATAAGATTTAGGTATATGAGTTTAGAACAGTATCCTTTTGAGCTTAGTACTGTCTGTATATACATCCTACCTTTATTCCTAGCCTATGGTTAGATATTGGTATGCCTGTTCATTACTATGTTTCATGTTGTATGTATAGCTAATGTTTGCTGCAGTGTGTATTATTTGCTATTGTATGTATATTTAATTGCTCTTCAGGTAATCTCCTTCTCATTTATTGTTCTGTGGAGCTGTTCTCCTCGGGCTTCCACTGAAAAAGGACTCGTGTCCAGCTGGAATTTCCTGGTAAATAAATAAATAATACATTTGGGAGGCATACATATATCGCCATTGCTCTTTGTGAATTGCTTATCCAATCTCTCTTCTCAATCCTTTCTAACCTCCTCTGATTGATACTTATAGTTATCATGCAATATTTTATATGCTCTACTAATTACTACACACACGTGCATGCATGCACACACACACACACACACACACACACATATATATATATATATATATATACATATATATGTGTGTGTGTGTGTGTGTGTGTGTGTATGTATATATATATATATATATATATATATATATATATATATATATATATATATAAAAAAAATACATGATATATATATATATATATATATTTACAATTATTTAATTATATTGCACACCCAAAATTCTTCAGTAGACAAACTTGCTTTGTCTTCCACATCAGCCCCAACATCAACAATGTGAGAACAAGGCAGTTTACAACACCACCTTTGTATCAGCAATACTCAGAGAGTACAGGTAATATTTATATAATGTATCAGACTCTTTGGCCTGTGTCGTTCATATACAGCATTGGGTGTCAATATTTATTCTGAACTCAGTCATTCACAAATATCAGTAACCTGGATTTCAGCCCTTCATTATGTGGCCTCTTACTCTAAGCTCACTGCACTTACACCTTGTGTCACAGAGACAGTTACCTGACAAGGGCATTTTCTACACTGAATAATATCCAAAATGTTTATAGCCATGCACCAGTGCCAGGCTAGTTTATACTTCAGAAGGCAGACCAAAGTAAATTATTCACTTTTCCCTTAGGAAGTGAACCATGTTTGCACACTCTAATGGGAGTGCAAATGTAAAAGTCATTATAAAAATTCAAGCTCATATTTCTAGCTTGACTTTTGCAGACATGGCTGCTGAAGGTAGGGATGATGTTCCATTTTGTGCACAAAGGTGGGGTGCTGAGAAGCCCAGGATTTTTCTGGCAGTCCTCATGAAGCACTACAGCCAGACACTACTCCAGTAGGATAATACTGGTTCCCAGTATAAGGCTGAGGCTTGGAATAGTTGGCCAAGGTTGCCTCCAGTGCAACTGGCTTCACACACAGTGGGAAGTAACGTCATCGCCACTACAGGTAAATGAAGAGGAACAAGCAGTACCTCTTGAGCTGATGCGAGTAAGAATTTAAGACTGCAAACACCCCTGAGTTGTGTAACTATTCTGGCCCATAATCTGTCTATGATATGGCATTAATTAGCCAGCCAACCCAGTTATTCATTATGCTTTCATAAATCTTGTTTTTTTTTACTTTCTGTACTGTACAGCTACAGCAGAGATAGCAGAAAACCACGAGACACATCAGGAGAGACTAACTCACCTCAGAGAGGCATGGGGTAAGTATGCATCAGGTTTGAATGCAAGGCAGAGAAGTATTTTTAGTCCATCACTGTATATAATCTTGAATAGGCATGCCTTAAATTTGACATCAAGTATACATGCCTCTACCAATATCTCTTGGCTATTGCATTAGGCAATAAGTACATAAGCTTAATTGTTTGTGAGTTCAATACCCAGAAGCATGCATTAGAATTTTTTACACGGTAGTACTTTTCAGATATTAACTGCAACACTGCATGACATTAACAATTACATTTTCAAGAGACAGCAAATACAAACCGAAGGATTGTATTAATCCATACACAAAAAAAAACAAAAAAAAAACAGTTTAGTATTTTCATCCTTTCTAACATATAGGACTTCACCAGAACTTGTAACTAACAAACTGACAAGCCTTATATAACCTCACCTCATAACAAAAATGGTGGTTTTAAAGTTATGATAAATGTTTAAAACAGTCTGTGAAAACTCATACTAAAAAACACCAAAATCATCACACAGCCACCTACATTTACAACAAAATTAATTAAAAAATTAACTTTATTTCTTGTGTAAAAAAAATCACCTTAAAATATTTACATCAGCTATATCATGTGTATTAGTATTATTATTAAGAAAAGATATAATAATCTTACAATTTAGCAGCACAAATATGTAGGAATGACGTTACTGAAATATGTTCATTCAACCTGAGTGGTGTGCAGGCACTTATCCTAAATTGCCATAGTAATTCTTTCTACTCTTATTTGTTCTCCCACATACCACCCCTGACATTAGGGACCATTACTTCTAAAATGGCAGACAGAAACTTTTTAAATCCTTTATACACAATTGGATTTTTAAAAAATATATTGTTTACATTCTCCTTTTCAGTTTCATAAAGGTGTTCATACATTTTTTATGGGACATCTTGTCAGTTTTTCCCCACATAATAACTTGAACATGTGTTAAAAATGATCAAGTAGACCAAATCCTTACTAAAACAGTTACCCTTTTGTGGAAGAATGACCCTTACATCTATGTTCTTCAAATGCAGTTCATGTCTGTGTAAATAAATGGACATTATAATGCCCATATATTTGTGTACCTTTCATCTAATCACACCCACTGTCTATACAGGTTTGCTTTCTTTTCAATAAATTATTGATATTGTCTGTAGTCTTAAATATAAAATGGGGGTTTTCACCAACAGTTTTTTATCATAATAGCTTTGTATGTTGGTATACACACTTTTAGTTTTACAATGTACAGTATTTATAATAATCAGATGGAAAAATGTATTTCATCTCGCAAACCAACATCACTAAATTTGTGAATATGAGGGCACAAGTAGCACCCATTTTGACACCCTTATACTATTTGAATGTCTCCCTTCAAAGTATATAAAATTGTTCCCTAAAAAACAATTCACTACATTCCATAATAACTTTAGTGTTACGTCCACTCAGAAAATGAAAACTCAAGATTCCTTCTTGAAATAAACTCATCCCCTCATCTTGGGGATACAAGTAAAAAGATTGATCGCATCATTGATAAGAAATCTGATATCTTTTCTATATAAATCATTAGTCTGCCCAGAAAATCAAAAGGGTCCTTAAGAATGTGCTTCACCTTGTTAAAAAAACTGGTTTTAACAGTCTGTTAATATATACTGCAAAGGGGGTATGTTTTGGAGCAGTGTGCTGCTATGATAGGTCAAAATGGAGGATTGTAAATACTTTTATGTACCTTAGGTATCCCAAATATAGTTGGGATCACTGGATGTGAGCTCCTCAAAAAATTATAAACAGGTCCTTCAACAAACACCTCTCATAACCAATCCTCAAGTAACAAATCAATATCTTCCTATAACATATTTATTTAATTCCTTGAAACCTCAAGATAAGTGCTGTCATCATGTAAAATATTAAAAATAGAGCTAATGTAATAAATAGACTCAGAAATCAGCACACCTCCACCTTTGTCTGGTTTTATTATTCTGAGTGTTTTTTCACCTATCATTTTTTTTATTAGCATAAATTTGTCATGTTCCAAGTTATGTTCTACATGTACTTTGCACCTTTAATTTTGTACATTTCAGAAATAAATGCTGCTTCAAAAGCCAGAACTAATGGATGTGTGGGCAGGTTAAAAGTGCTTTTATTTTACACAGACCCTACATGTTCATTAAAGTAGAGAGCTAAATTTATCTTCCCTGAAAATAAATTGAATTCAATAATATAATCAACAGTATCATCATTTTTACTGGGTACAAAGGCAAACTGTCTTTGAAACAAAAAAAATATTCGAGTAATTTCAAGGCTGCAGCAATTAAATGTTTAAAAACCTTTATGAGAAACTACTATACCCTTATGTTCAGTCGCCAAATAATTAATAGTTTCATTAACTCCAGTTAACGTGTTGTTTCCCATTCCCTGTTGGAACTATTTTGGGGTTACTGTTGCTTTTCCTTGACTTGAATGAACAGTGAAAGATGAAAAGTTGTTCCCTCTCTTCAAAACCTTATGGTTCATTAACCTCTTGGATCTGTGAGGAGGGGACTGTGTAAAGAGACAATTTCTTCAATATCTTCCTGCCAGTTAGAATATGTATTGAAATCAAGATGTTCTGTTTCTTGTTCCAATACTTTTCCTCTGCCATTATCAGAAAAAACAACGTTATACCTATTAATATTGGTCCTAGCAATTAAATCATTGCGTCCTACCTTCAAGGTAGGATAAGTTGTTTTGCTGTTGTATTGTCTGTCATGGACTAATTTCTTTTTCATCCTATTCCTCACAACCTCAGAATATCTATTTACTTTGTTGATGGCCTGGTGATACTTGAATTCATGTGTGCAATTTGCAAAATAATACATCAGCCATTATTCTCCTTTTTAAATCACCAATTTCTGAAATTAGGTGTGTGATTTTACTTTGATTGAACCTAATACTCACCTGCATCAACTCATACCCATGCCTGTTAAATGAATCTACCAATTTCCTATACAATACTGTGTTATAATGAACATTACTGGGGAATTTGTAGCACTGTAGCCCTTGAAGAACAAGTTTTACAAGACATTCAGACAAATAAGCAGTCTCAATTTGTAAACTATGCAATTTTATAAGTCACTTTTCAAAAGACAGTATGACATTGCCCAATGAAATAAAATCAGAACCACAGGTGCCCTCAATGTGCAACTGGCATCCCAAACACACTGGCAAGCAATATCATTGCCACTACACTGACATGAAGAGGCACAAGTGGGACCTCCTGAGCCAATAAGGGAATACATTTAAGACTGGAAGCACCTCTAGTTGTGAAAGTATACTGGCCCATAACGTGTCAATAAAATGGCAGTAATTAGCCAGCCAATGCAGTCATTAATTATGCTTTCATATACCGTTTTTTTTATTTCATGTAATGTACAGCTGCAGCAGAGATAGAAAACCATGAAGTACATCAGGAGTGACTAACTCACCTCAGAGAGGCATGGGGTAAGTATGTATCAGGTCTGAATGCAAGGAAGAGAAGTTTTTTTAGTCCATAACTATATATCGTCTTGAGCAGGCATTCCTTAACTTTGTTATCAAGCTTACACGCATCCTCCAATAGATATTTGATAATATTTGAAAATAAAAAAAAAATTAACTCATTATATTAACCCCCTCCTGATTGTAATCCATGATATTAAATAATTATAAAGAATATTTAAATAATCCCCAGCATAGATCATTAATGTTAACACCATTACAGACCCTCCAGAAGCCACTTGGGTTCCACCACTAGTGTAATGAGTATGGACAAAATGAAAGCTCACAGATACCGGAAGTAACTTTAACACTGAGAGATACACCCCTCTCCTAACAGTGTGTTGTATAAAACAGTGTAAGAAAAACACTGATTGCTCCCACTCTCATAGTAAATAACACTCACATTAAACCATTCTCAAGACAGTACTGACAGACCCTAGAAAGGTTTTTCTTTAGACGGGACTGATAATAACATTTTATATAGACAAATCTGATAAAGACATTAAGTGAAAGCACTGAGACTCTGCATTACACCAACAAATTTTGGTTTACTGACCCCAGCATTTTTTCCTTATATGTTAATATTTTCTTAACCTCTGAAACTCTGAATAGCCTTAGCTAAATTTATTTTGGCCCCCTTTTCCTGAATTTTGTTGATGGTCTGGTGATAACAAACGTTACAAGGAGGCGGGGATTGAATGTAAAGTAGTAACTGTAGAATTGTCTCAACCAATAGGTAATGCCTTAGGTAGACTACTCCCAGCACATGCCCCTTCTGTATCTGTAATTGTAATAATTGCAATAACTGTAATAAAAGCTTCACTTCTGACCTAGTCAATATTCAAGTATTGTGGAACAGTGCTCATCTGCCAGCATACTTTAAATAAACAACTTTAAAGAACCATGGCAGCCCGAGACTTTGTTCTAACTTTGCTAAATGGAGTAAAAATGCCCTTTTTAGGATGAATTTACAACATTAATCACACAAATGTCCTTATAAGGACAGCGACCTTAACATAGATTTAGCCTTTTCAAATGTCCTTAGGACAACCAGCAACCAAAAGAAAAATACTGAACTACAAATGTCCTTATCAGGACAAAGAAAACAACACTGCTATCACAAATAACCCTAAAGGTCAATTCATCTTACAGAGATTTTGCCTTCTAAGTTGGGAATTGCTGATTGAAGGCTCAGTGTCTGTTATACTAAAAGTGTATTAGTTCTGGTTAAAGCACTTGGGCTTCAGGTCAGTTATTTTTCATTAAGATTTGTGGTCTGCACTCTTGTGGGATAAGAGGCTAGATTCTGCCCTTCTGAGCTGGAAATTTCTGGTTAAAGGCTTATTGTGCCTGCTTATTTGAACTGTTTCTTTCTGAAATTGGTGCACCTTGGTTGCTGTAGCATAGACTAGATTCAGGCATCCTGAATCTAGATTTGTTTGTATAACTTGAGGACTAATCCAGACCTTCTATTTTGGAGAAGGTTCTCCTGCATCCTAGTGGCAGGAGTGTGCAGTTAGAACTTGTCTGATTGAAGACTGCTAGAACAGGGCTAAGTTTTGAACTTTTTTACTGGTTAATTTGGTAATTTGTTTAAATCAGTTTGCTCATTTTCTATTTTTATATAAAAATGCACTTTATTCATCTGCTTTTACTGTATTTGTGTTTTTTCCTACTTTATTACTTTATTTTGCTTTTGCTGCTTGTTCTTAAAAGTACTTAATTGCATTTATTCTGCTCCATTTATTACTGCTTGTTAGTAGCCTGATTAAATTGTAACTGTTATTCTAAGCCTCTGGTTGAAGTACTTGGACTTCAGACCAGTTGTTTTATATTAAGAAGGTTTGTGGTCTGCACTGTTGTGGCAGGACAGGTAGCTTACATCCTTCTAAGTTGAGAGTTGCTGATTGAAGGCTTAGTGTCTGTTATTCTAAAAGTGTATTAGTTCTGGTTTAAGCACTTGGGCTTTGGGCCAGTTATTTTATATTAAGAAGGTGTGGTCTGAACTGTTGTGGAAGGACAGGGTAGATTCTGCCCTTCTGAGCTGGGAGTTTCTGGTTAAAGACTTATTGTGCCTGCTTATCTGAACTGTTTCTTTCTGAAATTGGTATGCCTTGTTTGCTGTAGCATAGACTAAATTCAGATCTGCTGACTCTAGCTTTGTTTGTATAACTTGAGCACTAATCCAGACCATCTTTTTTTGGAGAAGGTTCCCCTGCATCCTAGTGGCAGGAGTGTGCAGTTAGAACTTGTCTGATTGAAGACAGCTGGAACGGAGCTCAGTTTTTAGCTTTTTATTGGTTAATTGGTTAATTTGTTTAAATCAGTTTACTCATTTGCTACTGTTATAGTAAAAAAAAAAATATATATATATATATATATATATATATATATATATATATATATATATATATATATATATATATACTTTATGCATCACAGCTTAGCTAGGGTTAAACTATTCCCAGTGCCATAAAGTCTGCTCTTCAAATTTTCTCTTAGAATTAGCCAGTTTTTTAGTTCTAGCACTAAAATCTGTTTCTTTGAGCTCAGCACTTGTTCAGAACTCATAAGCACTAAATAAGCTACAAATTACTAAAGCACTCAACTTTCCTCACTTGTCTAGAGGAAAACAGTTTTTAGTAGTTAATAAATAAGCACCTATCCAGGCATGTCTAAGGGTCAGCAGTGTTTTCTCCTGTCTACCTGATGAATGTGGGCATCTTGGGGCAATACAGCAATTGCCTCATGTACACAGACAACCTTCTCCTCCTACCACCCAGCACTACAACTTGTGAGAGATGCACTTATATAGCCAAACTGGAAGCAAAGCTCTCTTCACCCATGACTGGGCTAGACAGTCAAGAGAAGAAGATAAACGCACCACACCACACTCATCACATAGTCCCTCAAAACCTACACCACCAAAACACACACATAGAAACATGAAACACAAACCTACATTCATGGAGGCTCTCATTAAAAGACCTCCAAAGCAGAAACACAAGCAACCTCCACCCCCCAAACACAACCCACATGACACATAGCTCACAAACTCAGTGTGCCACTCAACCACAGTCCATAAGGCATAACCAACGTACCCAACACTCCAGTCATAGGTGATGCTATAGTCAGGCACACTGATATTCCACTCACCAGGCTAAACAAGGAGGAAGTTACTGTCAGCTGCATGTCAGGTGCCAGGATCTACCACATAATGCACACACTCAGGCCACTCCACAACAAGTACAAATATGACTCTGTCATTGTCCATGTTGGTTTGAATGACCTGAGATGTACCTCCATGGACTACATGAAAAGAGACATGGAGGAGCTCTCTGATCTTGTAGCCCAGGCAGATATGACCCTAGCCCTGAGTAGCATCCTGCCATCACCCAGAATGATATCACAGTACAAGGACAAAATGATTGAATTCAACAATTGGCTAAGCTTCTGGTGTCATTCTAAGGGGATCCAGTATCTGCCTGGGTTGACATGCTTGACAGACCATGATGCTTTGCCAGAGATGGCCTACACCTGTCGCCCTTGGGATTCCGGAACCTGGCTAAGGCTCTTGCCACCCCTATAGTGCCTTTTTTTAAGCAAGGTTCAAATGACAAATTCACCACCTTAACAGGTACAAGCAAGCAAAATCTAAGGGTAATGCTACTCAGTGCTAGTCTAAACCTCAAAATGCATTCACTCAAGGCACTCCTTAAAATGGAGAACATCGACATCTGTGCAGTGATAGAGACCTGGTTCAAGGCTCCAGAGAGCACCCCTGCATTACCAGGCTATAATTCATTCCACACTTTTCGGCCACCTAACCTGGACCAAAACACTAAAGGTGGAGGCATGTCTATATTCATTAAGGCTATCCACACCTCCAGGCTAGTTGCTCAGCATAATGCATCTGAGATTATCCAAGTGCAACTAACTCTGGGCAAGACCGCAACCCAAATTGTAACTTGCTACAGATCCGTCACTATGCCCCAGGATTCCCACTCCTCCTTTCTTGATACACTGGAAAATATTAGGGTACAACCCAACACCCTAATAATGGGTGATTTCAACTACACCACCATTAACTGGGAAAACTACTCATTTACCAACTCTTTTTGCTCAATGTTTTCTGGAATTCATAAATTCCGATGCATTGGATCAACTTTTCCACACCCCATCAGGGGAAGCAATATCCTAGTCCTGGTCATTTCCAACATGTGCAACCGGTGTTCCACAACAAAGGTCAATTCCTTGTTGGTCAGATCTGACAACAAGCTAAACACTCTAGGCATCCACATCCCGCCCCCACCCCCCTTTAGGGAAACCACCATAACAAATTTCTCCAAAGCCAACTTCACGCTTCTTAAGACAGAAGTGGAAAACTTCATGACACCCATGCAGACAGATAATAGAGGTACGTCTGCTGAATCCTACACAAATGCACTTTATAAGCACTTACACGAGTGCATGGATCATGCTATCCCTAACAGAACCAAGATGCTATCCTCCAAAAAAAGGAAGCCAATCTGGTGGTCCCCTGCCATAAATAAACTCTACAACAGAAGAAAGAAACTGTTGCAAAAAAGAGTAAATTCCCATGATTGGAGGAACTCCCTGGTCAGCCTCAGTAAGAATCTGAGATCCCTCATAAAATCCTCCAAAGCTAGTTATGAAAACAAAATTGCCACTGATTCTAAAGACAACCACAAAGCATTCTATAGCTATGTCAAGAATCTCAATGGCAACAATCAGATCTGCTCTGAGTTACAGCATAATGGCACTAAATATACAAAACCAACTGATATTACCAACATCCTGGCAGATAGGTTTGGTGCTAACTTTATCCCACCCAGCCCCTAAAGGCCCATCTCTATACCTGAAGAATGCAAAGTTCCTGTAATTATGGCTGCACAGGTAAAAACTACACTCTCCACAGCCAAGAACACAGGATCCATTGGACCTGACAACATCCCAGGCTGCGTTCTACATAAACTGCAGAATGAACTGGCACCCCACCTAAGCAACATGTTCAATTATAGCCTCACCTCAGGCATTATGCCCACTGAATGGTGCACAGCAACAGTTATCCCACTCAACAAAGGGGGAGCCACCACAGACCCCTGAAACTACCGCCCCATTAGCCTAATGAACCTGGTCTGCAAGGCCATGGAATGTATCATCATGGATCTTATACACAATGACGTTGGTGATCTCCAAACTCTGGACCCCGTCCAGTTCGGGTTTTAAAAGGCAGATCATGTCTCCTAAACCTGATAAGAATTCTTTGAAGCAGTCACCAAAGCCATAGATGAGGGTAAGGTGGTTCATACAGCCTATCTAGATCTCGCCAAGGCTTTTGACACCATCCCCCACTCTGGAATTATAGATAAACAAACTAAACTAGGTATAAATCCCTATGTCACAAGATGGGTTGCCAACTGGCTCACTAACAGAACCCACACTGTGAAAGTAGCAGACTCCAAATCCAACTTCAGACCAGTGACAAGTGGAGTACCACAGGGTTCAGTCCTGGGTCCTCTCCTGTTTGGTATCTACATTTCTGAATTACAGGCTAACACAGAAGGTCTTTGGCTAATGAAGTTCACAGATGACTGCAAACTAGGAGCCATAATCAAAACTCCTAACGATGTGGACATTCTACAAAAGGGCCTCACGAAGACAGATGCCTGGTGTCAAAGCCATGGCCTCAAGCTCAATGCCAAAAAGTGCATTGTCATCCCCTTTGGTAAAAACTTTGTACCCATGAGCTGCCACATAGGTGGTAGTCTACTTAACACCAAAAGTGTGATAAGAGACCTTGGGACACCGGTGGACAGTAGTCTCTCCTTTGATAATCACATTGCCACAGTAGTCAAGAAATCCTTTTACGTGGCACACTTCATCACAAAAGGTTTCTCATCCAGGAAGAAAGGGGTCTTTGTTCCCCTCTAATTGTCACTCATTAGACCCCTTATAGAGTACAATGCCCCTTTTGGTATGTACCTCACAAGACATCTACAACTGGAAAGGCCGCAGAAATCCCTCACAAAGAGGATTACTGGCCTCAAACTGATGCCCTACACAGACCATCTCAAAAAACTCCAGCTTTACTATGTCACATATCACCTACTCAGAGGCGATCTCTCCCTAACATATAAAGCTATGTCAAACCCAGAGCTGTTGGAATGCTCCTCTTAAAGAAATCCCAATCCCTCCGAGCTACATGCTCTAGGGACCTAAACCTTGTCACCACAATAACAGAACATGCTAGAGGGATAGATTCTTGTCCAAGGGACTACCCATACTCTGGAACAAACTACCTATCTATATCAAACAAAGCTCCTCATTAGCACTCTTCAAGAAAAATCTTGATGATTGGATGTGAAATAGGAAATTCACCCCAGGGATCACCTCTGTGGCTCTGCTCGACAGGGGCACAGGAAAATCATTTTCTTGGGTGGCGAAAGCCAGAGTACCTTTTTGGCTAGGCTTATATAGACCCTAGGACCAATAGCTTAGCACTTACCTATGAACCTATGAACCTAAAAGAATTAAAAACTAAAAAGTCAGAAAACATTCTTATAAGGACAGAAAACTGCTTTCTTATGCCAGAATCAGCCACAGTTCTTTTATTAGTTGAGACTGCACCTCACCTTAATTTTGTTTTTATGAACCCAGCTACACAGCATTAAGTGACCTGGGTCTGCGAATTCTAGTTTATCTGTGGGTTACACTTAATTGTGTCTGGGTTCAATACCCAGAAGCATACATTAGATTTTTTTAAAGGAAAGTATTTGTAAGATATCAACTGCAGTACTGCATGACATTAACAATTAAATGTTGGCAAATGCAATTATTTGCTTTGAGAGCATATATTTCATATGGCATAGTGAAACACATGATAGTTTTCATATCAAACCATCATGACTAATTGATTTTATGACACATTAAAACCTTCCCATCATATCTGGAATTGGCCATAGTGTATTCATTTATTTATCAGAGTGGTTTATATGTTATAATAAACTAATGTGACATGCCATTGATTTAGGTCTCTCTTTTTTGTCTACCTCACCCTATCTCTCTTCATTTATTTATTTATTTATTTATTTTTGCTATTCATATATAATCTTTTAATACATTGCTGTTGATAAAGAATGACAATCAGTCCACAGAGCTAGACCTACCACTGCAGTTTGGCCCTCCATACCTCCACAGCTGAGCTGGCCCTCCATACCTCAACAGGTGGTTGCAATGGCACCACCAAAGGCAGCAGAGACATCCAGCACATCTAAGTTGCAACCTGTCAGTGCTGCCTGCACAGTTCCTACCTTACCTGCTCCACCTGCATCAGGTAGCTCTGCCTTGGCTCCTCATGTAGTGGTACCCTCCAGGAACAGTAGTAGTAGTGGAGGTGATGATTGTGTCACCCAACAGGAGTTGACAGGGTTTGTGAAGGGCATTATGGAGATGGGCCTCAATGCCTGAATCAGCAGGGTTGAAAAGGTCCTGTGTGATATTGCCAAAATATTGTCACATCTGACCAAGACAGATGAAACAGGAAACAGTGCTGACAGTACTCAGGGTGAGGACAAGATTCTCACTGTTCTCAAGATGGATAAGGATGCACCTCTGAGATTCCCTACCTATCCCCAAACATGGTTTCCCCCAACTGTTTGTGTCCATTACCATCCCTCTCTGTCTTGTATGTCCTGCATGTCTATGCCTGTTACCTACCCTACCCTACCTACCTGACCCTCATTCCTAATCACATTCCAAAACATACCTCTCTTTCAAAAAAGCTACTTTGCTTATGTGCCATCTTGACACACTTGATTTGGTCCAGTTTGATTTGTATATTGGCTATACAACATTTTTCTATTGTTGTCACCTACCCCTTGTGTGGTGACTCTTTAAAGTCATGAACTTGTGTGTACAATACTACGTTTAAGTTCATAAGAAGTGGATGGCTATTGTGCTCTCCCACCACCATCTCAAAAATTATATTCTTTCTTATGTCTTATCCTCTTGACCCCTCCCCACCAGTTTGTCATCACTGTCCTTTCAACCCCTTTTTCAAATGCTTAATCTGGGGAAAAAGAAGAAGCACAAACCACACACACACACACACACACACACACACACACACACACACACACACACGCACACACCAAAAATGGCCCATCAAAAAACCTTCACTTTTTGTCCTCAGCATTTGTACAGAGCTTGGCGTTGTGCAGCATTGCTGAATGATAGTGAATGGGTATTCAAGTGTTACGGCAAAAACTGGTGAGTTTTTAACTTCAGCTGCATTACCGTGGTGCCCTTTGTGCCACTGTGCTTAACCTCACTGTGCCATGTACAGTCAGGCTAAACTTCTCTTAAGCAGGCTAAATAGTTGAATGTGCATGATATAGGATGTTCCAATTGCAAATATTTTAGGAAGCATGCAGGCCAAAAATTCCTGGCTTCATGACAAATATGTAAATCATGAGATATATCACCGTAACATATCTCCATTTTGCAGTGGATCACTGATTATGCTGCTAGCTTTAATGTACACCTTATGTCAGGTTAAAATGGCAATCACTGTGATGAGACCTGATGCTTACATTCTCCTTTGCCTCATTGTTTGTGACTGTTCCTTCAAAACATTAAAATTAAAGTTGTAAAGTAAAATTTCCTGTGTGGGATGTTGACATCATTCACATGTCTGTAAAATGTTTTGTATTGTGTCATGGGTTCAAATCCAGAAATATGTGAAAGTCATATTTAATGTTTTATTTATATTACTATTATGTGGTGTAAGTGTTGTCTGCATATCTTAATAACCCACCATTATTCTGCTTACATATTGGTCGTGTTTCTACTTTTCAACCCCTGCTTGCTTATTAATGGAACAATTGATGGTATATAGCATCACAGATGACTTACAAGACAAAACTTAACAGTAACACACCAAAAAGATGCCAGAAATTGTCTGTCTCTATCCTTGTCTCTGTGCCTGTATCTGTTCCCACTTCTTTATCATTACTTTTTACTGTTTCATATTTTTTCTGCTACTGGATGTAATGTACACGTTACAAAATTTTATAATTGTCAGACGTGAAACAAAGAATAATATATACGTTTTCCTTTACTTCAGTCTATTGTCAGATGTGAATCCAGATGTATGCCTAACTGTTTTTGAATGTTTTGTATGACTCCTTTGGGTGTAAGTGCTGGGTACACATTTTATTGGGAATACTGTCTTGTACAGATCTTGCCCGTATAATTATGATGACAAAATGAAGAGTCACACAACACAACTATGTGCAGAAATGAAACATAAACTAATCTCTTAGTATGGGACCAGATAACATCCCAGACTGTGTACTACATGAACTACAAAATGAACTGGCACCTCACCTACGTGTCATGTTTAATCATAGCCTCACCTCAGGCTTCATGCCCATTGAGTGGTGCACAGCTACAGTTATCCCACTCCACAAGGGGGGATCCACCTTGGATTCCGGGAACTACCGTCCCATCAGTCTGACGAGCCTGATCTGCAAGAGCATGGAATGCATTGTCATGGAACTTATAAACAAAGACATTGGCAACCTTCAAACACTGAACCCCACCCAGTTTGGGTTTGTGAAGGGCCGATCTTGTCTCCTGAACCTGATTGACTTCTTCAAGTCAGTCTCCAGAGCTCTGGACAAGGGTAAGGCTGTCCACACAGCCTATCTGGGCCTTACCAAGGCCTTCGACACCATCCCCCACTCTGGAATCATTGATAAACTTACTAAGCTGGGCATAAATCCCTACATCACTCGATGAGTTGCCAACTGGCTTACTGACAGAACACAGACTGTAAAAGTAGCCGACTCCAAATCCAGCTCCAGACAAGTAACAAGTGGAGTACCTCAGGGTTCAGTCCTGGGACCACTCTTGTTTGGCATCTACTTCTCTGAAGTACAGGCCAACACTAAGGGAGTCTGGTTAACAAAGTTCGCAGATGACTACAAACTGGGAGCCATTATTGAATCCCCAAATGATGTGGATATTCTACAAAAGGGCCTTACAGAAACAGATACTTGGTGCCAGAGCCATGGGCTCAAGCTTAATGCCAAGAAATGTATAGTTATCCCCTTTGGGAAAAAAACATGTACCCATGAATTACCACATAGGTGGCAGTACACTAAACACCAAAAGTGTGATGAGATACTTAGGGCCACATGTGGACAGTGGTCTCACCTTTGATAACCACATCTCCACAACAGTCAGGAAATCCTTCTATGTGGCACACCTCATCACTAAGGGCTTTTCATCCAGAAAAAAGGAGGTCATTGTCCTACTGTACTCATTCCTCATTAGACTCATTATAGAGTGCAATGCCCCATTTGGTATGTACCTCACAAGACATCTACAACAGCTGGAAAGGCCGCAGAAACACCTCACTAAAAGAATCACAGGCCAAAAGCAGATGCCCTATGCTGACCATCTAAAAAAACTCCAGCTATACTCTGTAGCATATCGTCTACTCAGAGGCGATCTCTGCTTAACATACAAGGCCATGTTAAACCCTGAGCTACTGGACATGTTCCACTTAAAGAAATCCCAATCCCTCAGAGCCACACACTCCAGGGATCTAAACCTTGTCATCACAATGAACAAAACATGCTGGAGGGATAGGTCCCTGACCCAGAGATTCCCCATACTCTGGAATAGACTGCCCATACATGTCAAGCATAGCGCCTCTTTGACCCTCTTCAAAAGGAACCTTGACGATTGGATGGGAGATAGAAAATTCACCCTGGGGATCATGTCAGTCACCCTGCTAGACAGGGGTCCAGGGAAGTAAATACTGTGGGAAGAAATATCCAGGTAATTGTTATGGCTAGGCTTGTATAATCCCTAGGGCTGATAGTCTAGTACCAACCTATGAACCTATGAACCTATGTCTGCATGTCTGTATGTATATTCCTGTCACCAGCTGTCCAACTCATTCCACCCCTTCTGGGTCATCAAATAAACCTAGTTGATTCAAAACTGTTTCCATAAGCCATGTTTCCAACAGCAATTACATGCTTTGCCCATCATGAATCTCATAATACACTTGTATCATACATACAAGGGTTGAAGAACTACAACTATCATGACAAATGTGTAAACCCTGACACCTGAAACATGGCCATAACACATATCTGTTCTATATTCCATCAAATTTAGACATGGTTGTATGTGTATACTGAATATTTGTGTGAAGGTCTGCATGGAACACCAACCATTGACTACTGCTAATTTCCATTGTAAGTTTAACTCCTCAAGTTATGATTACTTATGCGCTAATACTTAGGTTCATAGGTTCACAGGCAGGTACTAGGCTATCTGCCTGAGGGCATTTATAAGCCTAGCCAGAGTGTGGCGGCTTTCACCACCCCATTGATTAATTAACTGATCCTCTGTCAAGCAGAGCCAATGAAGTGATCCCAGGGGTGTATTTTGTGTTACCCATCCACTCACCAAAGTTTCTCTTGAACAGTGTTAGTGAGGGGCTCTGCCTAGTGTAGTTTGGAATTTTGTTCCAAAGCATGGGGAGCCTCTGTGATAGGAATCTATCCCTCCAGCATGTTCTATTTATTGTTGTGGTGAGGTTTAGCTCACTAGAGTGCATGGCTTGCAGTGACTTGGATTTCTTTAGGTGGAGCATATCCATCAATTCTGAGTTGGTAAGTCAGGCAGAGATCACCTCTGAGTAAGCGATATGCCACTGAATACAGCCGGAGGTTTTTCAGTCGGGCTGCATAGGACATATGTTTGAGGCCAGTAATCCTCTTGGTGAGGTACTTTTGTGGTCTCTCCAGCTGTTGGAAGTGTCTTGTGAGGTACATCCCAAATGGGGCATTGTACTCTATGATGGGTCTGATGAGTGATGAGTAGAGGGGTAGTATAACGTCTTTATTTCTAGATGCGAACCCTTTAGTAATTAGATGGGCCACATAGAAGGATTTCCTAACTACTTTGGCAATATGATTGTTAAAGGAGAGATTACTATCTACCTGGGTCCCCAGATCTCTTATTACCTCTTCTGTATTAAGGGGGATGCCACCTATGTGGTAATTCGTGGGTGTTTTGTTTTTCCCAAATGGGATGACTATGCATTTTTTGGCATTTAGCTTGAGGCCATGGCTTTGACACCAGGTGTCTGTCTCAGTAAGGCCCTTTTGGAGGATGTCCGTGTCAGCCGGATAGTCAATTATGGCTCCCAGTTTGCAGTCATCGGCGAACTTGGTTAGCCATAGTCCTCCTGTGTTTGCCTGTACTTCTGAGAAGTATATGCTGAACAGTAGGGCACCCAGGACCGAGCCTTGTGGGATACCACTTGTGACTGGTTTAGAGTCGGACCTGGAGTCCGCTATTCATACCGTGTGAGTTCTGTCTGTAAGCCAGTTGGCAACTCATCTCGTAACATAGGGGTTTATGTTCAGGCTGGTGAGTTTTTCTGTAATACCCGAGTGGGGAATGGTGTCGAAAGCCTTGGCAAGGTCAAGATAGGCTGTGTGAACAACCTTTCCCTTGTCTATGGCCTTGGTGACTGTCTCGAAGAAGTCAACCAGGTTTAGTAGGCATGATCTGCCCTTAACAAAGCCGAACTGGGTCGGGTCAAGTCTTTGGAGGTTCCCAATGTCTTTGTTAATGAGTCCCATGATGATGCACTCCATAGCCTTGCAGACCAGGCTAGTCAGGCTTATGGGGAGATAGTTACTAGGGTCAGTTGTGTCCCCTCCTTTGTGGAGTGGAATAACCGTTGCTGTACGCCATTCTATGGGCACGTAGCCTGTGGAGAGGCTGAGGTTGAACCGCGTGTTTAGGTGGGGGGTTAGTTCGTTCTGTAGTTCGTGCAAGATGCAGCCTGGGACACCATCTGGCCCCATTGACGCTGTGTTTTTGGCTTTTGAAAGGGCTATTTTCACCTGTGCATCTGTGATTTCCAGGACACTACACTTTTCCGGTATTGTTGTGGGCCCTTTTGGGGGTGAGAGGGGGGTGAAGTTTGCACTGAATCTATCTGCCAGGATGTTAGCAATATCAATAGGTTCAGTATATTTTGTGCTATTTTGCACTAGTTCAGTGCATATCTGCGAGTTGCCACTTAGATTCTTAACATAGCTAAAGAAGGCTTTGTGGTTATCTTTTGAATCCTTGGCTACGTTTCTTTCAAAGTTGGCCTTGGATGATTTTATGAGGGACCTTAGTTTTTTCTGATACTGATCAGGCATGTCTTCTTGGGATTTGCTTTTTTTCTGAACTAGTTTCCTCCTTCTCTTGTATAGCCTGTTTATGGCAGGGGTCCACCAGACTGATTTCCTTCTCTTAGAGGATTGAGTCTTGGTTTTGCTAGGGATGGCACAATCCATGCATCCTTGTAGGTGCTCATAGAGTGCATTTGTAAAGGTTTCTGCATCTTGGGCAGCGTTATCCTTTAGCGTGGGGGCTGTGAAACTTACTGCCTCTGTCTTAAGTAAGGTGAAGTTTGCTTTAGAAAAAATTTTTACTGTGGTTTCCTTAGTTGGGGGTGGTGGGGGGGTGTGGACATCCAGAGTGATTAGTTTATGGTCTGATCTAACCAGTGACGGGTTGACCTCCGGTGTGGAACACCTGTCGCCCATGTTTGTGATGACCAGGTCCAATATGTTTTCACCTCTGGTAGGGGAGTTTACCATCTGATCCAGGGCATCTGAGTTGATGAATTCCAGGAAGCACTGGGCCTGGGAGTTTGTACTCATGTAGTTTTCCCAGTTAATGGTAAGGTAATTGAAATAGCCCAATATCAGGGTGTTTGGTAGGACCTTCATGTTTTCCAGTGTATCCAGAAAGGTGGAGTGGTAGTCCTGGGTCATGGAGGGTGATCTGTAGCAGGCCACAGTTTGCATTGCAGATTTGCCCAGTGTAAATTGCACATGGATGATCTCATAGGTATCATGCTGCGCCACTAACCTGGAGGTGTAGGTATCCTTGATGAATATGGATACACCCCCTCCTTTTATGTTTCGGTCTGTGTTCTGTGGCCGAAACGTGTGGTATAAGTTGTAGCCTGGTAGTGCTGGGGTGCTCTCTGGAGCCTTGAACCAGGTTTCAGTTACTGCACAGATGTCAACATTCTCCATACTGAGGAGTGCTTCAAGCACGTGCATTTTGAGATTTAAACTCCTGGCATTGAGTAGCATAACCCTCAGTTTTTTGTTAATTGTGCTGTTTACAGAGGTGGGTTTGACTTTTGAGCCTTGCCTACAAAAGGCACTATGGGAGCAGCAAGAGCCTTGTCCAGTATTCGAAAGCCTAGGGGTGACAGGTGTAAGCCGTCTCTTGCAAAGCAACGCGGCTTGTCGAGCATGTTGTCTCAGGCTGACAGACACTGGATCCCCTTTGAATGACACCAGAAGCTTAGCCAATTGTTGAAATTGATCATTTTTTCTTTATACTAAGGTATCATTCTTGGTGAGGGCAGGATGCTACTCAGGATCAGGGTCATACCAGCCTGGGCTACATGATCATAGAGCTCTTCCATGTCTCTTTTCATGTAGTCCAGGGAGGTACATCTCAGGTCATTCACACCAACATGAACAATGACAGAGTCATATTTGTACTTGTTCTGGTGTGACATGAGTACTTGTGTTATGTGGTGGATTCTGGCTCCTGACAGGCAGCTAACAGTAACCTTCTGCTTGTCCAGCCTAGTGAATGGGACGTCAGTGTACCTGACTATAGCGTCACCTATTACTAGTGTGTTAGGTATGTTATTTCACCTTAAGGGCTGTGATTGTGCGGCACAGTGATTTTGTGTTTTATGTGTTGTCTGGTTTGTGACGGGAGGTGCAGGTTGTTTGGGTGTCTGCTTTGGAGGTCTCTGATGCTTTTGCAGGTTTTTATTTAGAGCCTCTGGGTATGATTTTGTGTATTTATGTGTATTTTTTGCCAGTGCTGGTTTAGTAGGTCTATGTGTGGCTCGAGGTGTGGTGCAAGTGTTAACCTTCTCCTCTTGACTGTCTGTTCCAGTCTTGGGTGGAGACAGCTTAGCCTGCAGTTTGGCTGTATAACTGCATCTCTTGCATATGTTAGTGTTTTGTGGTATGAGGAGAGGGTTGTCTGTGTACATGAGGCAGTTGTAACATTGCCTCAGGATACCCAGATTCACCAGCTGGACTGGAGAGTACACCTGAAATTGCCCTTTGGTCATGCCTGAATAGTAGGGTGAACTGCTTAGTCGATTGGTTGGTGAGGGGTGAATAAAGATCCTTGCCCTGCTGGGCAATCAAGTGTCAGGGTATATTAGTGCTTGCTATTAGATCTGAGCAAGTGATGGGCTGTCGGATGCCTTTTGATTGCTTAGGTTGAGAGTTAGATTAGTTTCAAGGGAAAAACTGAAGAGGAGACTTAGTGGAGCTGAGAATAATTTAACCCTAGCTAACTGGCACTGCCAGGCGCACAAAACCATGCAAACGCGGTTTTTATAGCAGGGAAACAAAAGAGATAGAAATTAGCCCAAAATGGCCAATAAACTACTAACTTCTGGGCTGGAACCACTCCTCCAGGGACAGATAGGCTGCTCAAAGCTCCCCTCTCTCACAGGTGAACAGAGAAACTTCCTTCTATCCAAGTAAGGTATGGGCAACTCAGAAACTTGTAACACAGCCCTGAATTCAGCACTAGCCTGAAAACTGGACTATACTAGCTTAGAAAGGTGGGAAACAAGGACATTTTTTTTTTGTTTTTTTTGAAAAGATAAGGCAAAAACAGTAAAAAATACACTTAAAGCAGCTTTAAACGACTACAAACGATCAGAAGAGGCTATCGCACTTTAGTGTGTAGCCTACAACAGTTAAACAAATTATTTAAACAAAAAACAACTTTTTAAAAGTGCATACAGTCAAGTAAGTACAATATGTGAAAAAAACAAGCTTTTGAATCACAATAAACTCTGGAAAATCAGCGTTTAGGCAGAAAACAGTTAAGTACATCAAGAATGTACAGAAAACTGATACTTAGTCACGCCAAAGTCTCTCTTCTAAGCTAGAAGGCTTGTATCAGTTTAAGGCTTTCTAGTGCTTCCCAGTAGGTTAGTTACATGAAAGATGGGAAACAAGCGCAGATATGGTCTTTTAAACCAGCAAGTTGAAAGAGATGGACAAACTGGACAAATGGTCAATAAACTTTGCCATTAGTTACCCAAATAAGGTTACCAGTGGTGCAGTTCATGGAGAGAGAGATAAAATAAAGTACACTAAAAAAATGTGAGTAGGTTGTACAATTTCTATATGCGTTAATGGAATTTTGAAAACAAGTTATGCGGATTTCAGAGTGATGTTGAATCAGTTAATTCAGTCTGTTAATGTATGTCTGCACTCCAGTGGTTAAGCTTGCAACAAAGGGCGCCAGGGTAATGCAGCTGAAGTCAACTATTATTTGCTGTGTTAAATCAACAAGAGAACTTCTGAAAATAACCCAGAATGCTTTGACTGCTACTGAAATGTGGATGGCCAATAATCAGCTAGCCCTAACTCCAACAAAACCAAACTGCTACTATTTACTTCCAAGAAAAACTCTCAGTTAACAAGTCATATTTCACCATTCATTCTCAAAACAACATCATTATAGACATTGTCTCCCACACTAAATTACTAGGTGTTATTCTAGATAAAAACTGACATTTGACCTCCATATTCACAATAATATAAAAAAAAAACTAGGCATCCTCTACCAACATAAACACTTTCTTAACTGCTCTACCAAATCAACTCTGGCCTTAACCTTTCTCTTACCCTCTCTCTTGTGTGGTGCTCCTCTCCTTATTAGTATGCAGTCCTCCCTAAAAAACAGGTTTGAGTCCTGTTACAACAAAGTTGCCAAGTTTGCAACCAACACAAAATACTCTTCCTATCACTGCATCTCCCTACAATCACTTAAATGGCTCAAACGTCCACATTACCTAACCTACCTACAACTAATCACAACACACAAAATCATTTACAGACCCTCAGACTGCCCAGCTCTTTCTTCAGTTTTAACCCACTATCAACCAAACAGGGCACTCAGATCTGAAAATTAACTTTTCCTGCAAGTAGACAAACCAAAACTTCAAGCTGGTGATATGCTGTATTCCTTTACTATTGCCAAGCTATGAAATTTTCTCCCAACAGCTATCAGAAGCTCCAGCAATATCTCTTCCTTCAAAAAATCTCTGCATCAACCCTTCTCTACCATTTGACAATACATATGTCATAGTTCTCATCCACCCATAACCTGATTTCCCCACACCCTAAGTCATATTCACCTTTATTGATATCTGCTCCTGTTCAATCTTCCTTTATCACTAATTAAATCACATATAAGTAATCTATCTATATTTCACTATATATGCCTTACCATCTATCTATGACTCACTAACAAGTATTATTTCAATTACACACTACCCTGCACTGTTGTGCTGGCTGATACTCTTATACTACCATGTAAATATTTCTACAAGACTGCTTTTATCACTATAGTATCTTGAAATGTGCAAAAATATGTTTACTTAGCTGTATGCATCTTTCAACTGTATTATTCTGTATATGAAATGTTTACACATTTCTGATTCTGTTTTTATATAATACTTTAAGTTTTTTGTGTAATACTGTTTGTATATTCTGACTCTTAGAATTTTATGTACTATTATACTATCTTGTGGAGCTTTTCTCACTGGGTCTCCACTGAAAATGGGCTCTATTGGCCCAGTGGACATTCCTGGTAAACAAATGAAAATAAATAAATAATAAATAAATTGTTACAATGGTGTGTAACCTTTCCACACAGAATCCATCACTGCTATTCAGAAGTGTATTATAATATTTAGAAAGTGTCTGTATTGTTAATGCAAGTTATGCAAGCATGAGCCACCACAAATGACAGCGACACAATAAATGTTTCCTGTTTGCATGCAGTCATCCTGGTATGAACTATCATGAATGCTTGCTCACTTGACAATCCACTGTTTTACAATTGTGGTTGCCATTGACATCTCATACTGTGAAACAGGGCATGCCACTCACAATAACACAATGTACATGAATGATAGTATATAGATGTTGGAGAGAAGCATGTAATTACATTGGGAAAGCAAAGTGCCATTAAGACACATGTATTTGTCCCTCAACATGTGATGCAGCATTGCTGATATTTCAAACAGTGAAGTTTTAATACTTAAAGATGTGTGTTTTCACATCATTAAAGTCAGACTTCTCCCGTGGCACTTGCAATTTACATTGTGTTCTCTAGGTTGAATAGTTACTAAGTAGGTGGTTCAAATCTGACAATGTTTAGCGTGTGTGTGTGTGTGTGTGTGTGTGTGTGTGTGTGTGTGTGTGTGTGTGCGCACGTGTGTGTGTGTGTGTGTGTGTGTGTGTGTGTGTGTGTGTGTGTGTGTGTGTGTGTGTGTGTGTGTGTGTGTGTGCATTTGTGTATGTGAGTGTGTGTGTGTGTGTGTGTGTGTGTGTGTGTGTGTGTGTGTGTGTGTGTGTGTGTGTTGTTCTAGTGACAGGCAAGTAAAGCTTCAGCAAGAGATATGCTTTGTCCACTTCCACTCAGAAGAAAAATTTAAATTTGGATACAGCTCCCTCTGCACTTTACTAATGAGATCATCCTTTTATAGGTACACACTCTCCCCTTTCAAGTTAGACTGCTACTCTGGCATTTGCAGTTAATGCTGTGTTCTACTGATTGTACAACTAGATATGTAGGTGGTTTCAATCTGACAGTGGTGAACTTTTGTATGTGTGTGTGTCTGGCTCTACTGACCGATAAGCAAAGCATCAAGGGTCTATATTACGTGATCGAACAGTAAAATTTTGAACATGTAATAATCAACCCCTAAATGTTAAACCGTCGGAATGTCGAATGGTTCAATGGAGATCTCTATACAGTGTGGACATGAAAGTTTTCCATTGGCTGCATTGTAGTGCTATCTCGGAGTTGGTATATTTAAGTAGCGGGGATGTGGGGGGTGCAGTGGGGCTTGCCTCCCTCCTTAGAGCATTTTTATGGTTTGTTTGGGTTTTTTTATGTTTTTTTTTGCCATTCGACATTATGGTGTTTTGAAATTTAGGGGTCGATTATTACATGTTCGAACATTTCACTGCTCGATCACGTAATATAGACGCAGCATCAGTAAGAAATCTGCAGTGCCCCTTCCACTCAGGAGAAGAAGTTAACATTAGACACAACTCCCTCTGTACTTTATTCCATGTTTATCACAAGCACTCTCCCTGCAACACCCTGATGAATTCCTCCTTTCATAACTGCAATCCCCCCTACAAATTAGACTTCTTCTCCTGTGGCATCTGCTGGTAATACTATGTTCTATAGCTTGTGTAACTGGATAGATAGGTTCATATCTAACAGTGTGTGTGTGTGTGTGTGTGTGTGCGTGTGTGTGCGTGTGTGTGCGTGTGTGTGTGTGTATGTGTGTGTTTATTTTACAGTGTGTGTGTATGTGTGTGTGTGTGTGTGTGTGTGTGTGTGTGTGTGTGTGTGTGTGTGTGTGTGCGTGTGTGTGTATCTGTGTATATGAGTGTGTGTGTGTGTGTGTGTGTGTGTGTGTGTGTGTGTGTGTATCTGTGTGTGTGTGTGTGTGTGTGTGTGTGTGTGTGTGTGTGTGTGTGTGTGTGTGAGTGTGGCTTCAATATCAGGTATATATATATAGCTTCTTGAACATATGTGCTATATCAGCTTACACTTATGGGAAGAAGTTAGCCTGGGACAGGACTCCCCTAGCCCACTTTTACCACAAACATGTTCTCTGCAACACACTGATGAGGTCATCCTTTCGTAAGTGCAGTCTCTCACCTTAAACATAAGACTTCTAGTGTGGCACTTGCAGTTAATACTGTGTTTTAGATTGTGTAGTTAGACAGGAAGGAGGTTCAAATCTCAAACATTTAACCTGGGAGACTATTATATCGTCTCCACCCCACAAGCATCCTCTCTGCAACACACTGATGAGGTCATCCTTTCATAAGTGAACTCTTTCCTCTTATAAGTCAGACTTCTTATGTGGCTCTTGTGGCTAATACTGTGTTTTTATATTGTTTAACTCGACATAAAGGAAGTTAAAATCTCGCAGTGGTGAACCTGTGTGTGTGGGGGGGCTTCAATATCAGATATAGCTCCCTTAACAGACATACTGCATCTACTTCAACTCAGGGGCAACATTTAACCTGGGACAGGATTCCACCTCTTCCACTTTTAACACAAACATGTTCTCTGCAACACACTGATAATATCATCCTTTCATAAGTGCAGTCTGTCACTATAAAAAGTCAGACTTTTCCTCTGGTGCCTGCAGATAATACTGTGCTCTCTAAATTGTGTAAGTAGATAGGTAAGGGGTTCATATCCATTATTAGTTAACTAGTGTGACTCTGTCTACTGCCATGTACACTTGGCTCCATGACAACATTTCTTAAGTGAAGTTCCACTTAGGAAACCCAGTTTCAGAGGGAGAGGGCTGCCCTACTCCTACATATCTAGTTACATAACATATATAACAAAGTATTAACAGCAAGTACCACAGGAAACATCTTACATTCTTTCAAAAATGAACTGTATTGCAGTTGTAGTATGGCTTGTTCTGTGTTGTTGGCTATTGATGCTTTGCTCTCTATATTGCATAACTAAATAGGTAAGAGGTTTGAATCTAGCAATGATTGACTACTGTGAGTGTGTGTTTGCCCATTGTGCTATGTAAAGAAGGCTTGTAATGCATATATGTGTAGCTGTGTATTGTAGCTATGCTATACAACCACCTTCTTATCTTTTTAAAAGAACATCACCAAATTAAACAATGGTGATGTCATCTATTCAAATGCGCACTGTCACAATTGTAAGCTAACATCTTTTGCAGCTTGTGTGATTCACGCAGTGTTCTGTTTCTTGTGATCTTAGGTAATCAATTCAATTCCAGCCATTAATCCTTCAACTGACTTATATCGGTGTGACTGCGAATGTACATGTAGGTAACAATGTTGTCACACAAATATTTGCTGTGTACATGTATAGCCAGGAATTCCTATTACAATAATTTCTGCTCATTTTTCACACACAAATGTTTCATTGGATAATGATGATGGCACTGGGTGAAATTTGGCTTTCCTAAGAGAATTGCTAAGGCTTTTCCTATGGCATGAACATATAAAACATGTTCTGCATGCTCTTGCCTTAGTAAAGCATGTGTTTGGATCTATTGTTATCCACACATTGTGCATAATTTTCATTCTCCTGCTATAGTGATAACTGCATTATGCATCACGTGTGTTCGGGTATACCTATTAGCAGGCAATGTTGTGTGATAAATAAACATATAGCAACAGTGATGACATGACTTCAAATACCCAAATATACCACAATTTATGTAACACTTGCACTGTGGCATGCTCATTCTTCACAATATCATGTAGCTTCTGTCATCATATAGTCTGGTGTTCAAAACCCATATTGACTGATTGTAAGCACTGTGTGTCCTTATGCTGTTTTTTATGAATGACATCCACATCTGTAATAATGTGTATAGTTGCAGTGGGAGAGGCCTCTCCATCCCTTTTATCTCATAGAAATTGTTTGCAAGACAATTGTATTATGTAATGACTTCATATAGGTGGAATGTTACAGCTGTGTTAAGACTTCCACTGTGACCCATGCAATTCATACATGTCATTACTCGGTGCACTTACAAAGCCTGTGGTTCAGTTCCAACAAATGCTAACATTATCTAAATGTACTGACATTACATAAACAACACTGCATGAAGTTATTATTCTCAATTTTAACTTTGGAGAAAGAAATATAAACTCATTTTGTAATTTACTGCCAGTGAAATAGTTGTTCCGAGAATGTCATGGTGAGAGTGATCCTGTGGCACATGCATTCAGTAATGACTTGTATAGCATATCTACACAGGTAGAGTGTGGCTCAATTCTGTGACAATGCTGTTGTATAAAACAGCAGGGACAGTTTCCTTGGCCAATAAACACTGATATTGCACTGCTCACAGCTGTGTGAACATTAACATATTGTACAAATTATCTCAAATGTCCTTTATTACGTCACACATTAATTTCATGTATTTGTGACAAGATTCATTACTATTTTATGTGGCAGACATAGACGATACACAGCTCAGTAGAGTGTGTAGTAAGATAGGCAGGGGTTGTAATCTGGTAACATCGATCTGTCAGATAACTGTGTCAGACAAGAAGGACTTAGGCAAAGAAAGTATTTATGGCACAGCCAGAGGGCAACATTTTAAGGCATCATCCTCCAAGGTAGGAGATCCATACCCATTACAATAGGAAGGTGCTATAATCCCTTCAAGTGCATTCATCATGACACACACAGTATGCGTATTCTGTGGCATCACAGGTTGATATGCATCTTTCTGACATCTGTTCTGGCATGTGTTAGAGTGTGGCAAGATGCAATTGCTGGGTATGTGATTGATTGCTCACAACCACTGCTTTCTTTCCAAATAATAATGCACTGTATTGCATGTCTTCCTCCAAACATTTATGTATTACTCTCACAGTTTTCTTCACACTGTACAGCCTTATAGGACATGATTATTTACCTAACATTTCTGACTATATGGCATTATTCAAGGTCATCATAAAGTGTGGTTCACCCTGTATTAGGACACTCTTGTGTGCTTGTGTTGTTTACCTGCTGTTATGGCAGTGTTCACTGTAATTTCTTGTCTTCTTTATGACATAAGCACATTTGACTACATTAACTGAGTACATTTTCTCAGTTTACCCTCCCAGCTTACTTACGTCTGCACTATTAACATTATACTCTGAACATTCTTCCCATTTAATATTCTCTGCATCTTAATTCTTGTAGTGAACTTGCCCTTACTTCGTATAAGCTGTCCAAGTGTACTCACATAATAGGTTTGCTTACAGGCAAGGTGTTTTGTTTGCATTGTTTGCTTGTACTTCCCTACACTTTTGTGGCCACCAGCACTGATACTGGCCACGCTTGTAAATGTGTAAACATGATGAGCAGCATGGTTATTCAATGAGCGCTGCTGCTGCTGCTCATTGCGCTAGCATCATGTTGACTTTGCTTGAAGCTTGTAAGATTGTTTAACAATCCTAGGGATCCTTTCTAGGATTAGTTCTCTGCTTAAAGCCCATTCATCAGAAAATGAATGAATGAAAATTTCCTGAAATTTTCACATATTAAGACCATAATTAATTCATACTGTGTTCATCCATACATTCATTTATTTATTTTCTGAACTGTTTGTTCTGGTGAGAGACATAGTGGTACTGAGCCAAGCAGAATAGTCCAGAATTTCCAACCCCAGCTATCATCTTCAAATTATTTTGTAGGATCCCAAGATATTTCCAGGCAAGCTGAGAAACATAATCCCTCCAATATTTTCTGAACCTGGCCAAGATTTCCCATTGTGTTTAGTATAGTCCTCAACTGGATAAGGTTGCAACATTTTTACATTCCCAAAGTGGGACATTTCTCAGTAAATCATACAATGTTGCAGGACAAAGTATATGCATAACCTCTGCAAAAGACCTGACTTTATTACAAAAATAATAGGTTAGTGTTATAGAATTTTAGCTGTTTCTATTGTTTGGTGCTATATAAAAACTATCAGGGCATTTGCCATTTTTTATCCCCCCCCCCCCAAGGACACAGCTGCCCAATTCAGGACTGTCCTGAGAAAAGGATAGATGGTAACCCTACCAATAAGAGATGTCAAGGAGACATCCTCGTAAGGGGCAGCGACAATCATGACAAACTTCTCTCAACCTGAAATAGCAGTGGCTGTTCTCTGACATCCTCTATGGTTGCAGAACACCTCACTCAGACAGTGAGACCAACTTCCATGCAGAGACTGACCCTTTCAATTAATCTCCGTGGTTTCAGGTGAGGATGGGGGCATAAACAAAACAATACATTGAAAGCATTATTTTATGACTCATTTCTCAATTCAGCTCTACAATCTCATACAGAACTGTAGTACTCGCACAACTCTAGCCATTCACTAACAAATCACCTGATACCCCTTCTTCACACATGAACACCACAAGATACAATAAGCACCTCTACCCAAGGTATCTGCTCCATTTTCACATACAAGCAATGACACAGTCTATTTTTTTTTTTGGGAGGGAAGAGACAGAACCATGGCCTTTCATTTGGAGGTTCTGATTTTCACCATCATTTACAGAGATGTACCCTAACATCTCCAAACTGTCCATGACTATTACTGTACACTGTGGGAGAAAAAAACATGTCCTTGGTGGAATTCTACAACTTCCCTGAATGTGTTTAACATAACTCAAGTATATGGACACAACTCTTCTCAAATATAGGGGTGGGAGGTTGGCATGATGGTTAAGGTATTTACCTTACAGACACAAGGTGCAGGGTTTGATCCCCCCATGGGATAATTGGCTAGGCTTAAAATAGCCCACAAGGGCAGTTAGCCTAGTACTAAGCTATGAATCTATAGGGGCCAAGTAGCATGCAGCAGCAGCCCTGAGACACTAGTACTGCTGCAGTGGTTCTCAGAATACATTTTTTAGTACATGATCATATGCCTTCCCCAAGTCCACAAAACACATGTAGCACAACTGATAAACATGACATATCCAATATCCGTGCAAGGACAAAAAGATGATCGTCTGTTCTATGGTCAGGATAGAATCCATACAGCTGTTCCTGTATGAAAGGCTCCACCCCTGGCTAAAGTCTCCTTTCCAGCACCATGGCATATCCTTTCCCAGAAAGGGTGATGAGTGTGGTACCTGTCTAACTGAAACACATCACCTGTTCCACCTTTTTGAAAATGTGGACCACCACTCTAGTTTGTCAGTTCAAAGGCAATGCTTCAGGCTTGCACCCAACATGGAAAATACTTATTAAACATGACAACACAACAATGCCTATTGCCTTCAACATTTCTAGCCATATTTCCTCCACCCTTACAGACTTACTTCAGTGAAAATGCTTAATTACTGTAGTGGCTTCATCTACTGAAATGGATTAAGTAGTACTCCACTTCTGGTACTGATTCCACAGAGAGCCATATGTCCATTTGATTCAGGAATTCCTAAAAATGGCCTGAGGCGCAGTGGCATAGCGATTAGTATTGTCGCCTCCTAGCAATAGGCTCTCTGGTTCAGTTCTCGGCTGGGGTGCCTTCTATGCAGAGTCTGTGTGTCCTCCCTGCGTTCATGTGGGTTTCCTCTGGGTGCTTCAGTTTCCTCCCACATTACAAAGATATGCGCGTCTGCAGCATTTCTCCCTGGACCTCCGATGAAAATTGCCTCGTTCCAAGTTGGACTTTCCCGGTAAGCAAATGTTAAATAAATGTTCTTTCAACCTCTTGATAATGCACCAGTCAAGGTTAGTATTTTCCCATTTTTGCTTAGAACAGCCTGGACAATATCCCACCATCCCTTTGTAAGTTACAGGAACGCTTGTCAGAACCCCTTTGAGGCAATCTGAATATCATTCTCCATGTCCTTGTCAAACTCCTTCAGTGTCCTTGACCTTTGCTTTGGTGATTGTTGTAGCTGATGCTGCTTACCTGGCTTGTCTGTATCTGTCTAAATCCCCCATCTCCAACTAACACCACATGATAGCTCTCCTTCCTTATCCTGACAGCTTCCTTCACCTCTGGTCACCACCAATGGGTTCTACAGTTGGCACCATGACAAGCACTGGCCATCTTTTGACCAAAGATCCTTGCTGATTTCTCAGCTGCTGAAATTTTCAGCAGAGTCTGTTCATACTCCATATTCCCAGCCTTCCTATGGGTAAAGCAGGAGGTCTTCTACCCGAAATGTTTGAGTTTCCCAGCTCTGTTAAACTGCTTCTCCATTCATTTGACCTAAATCACCATCAAATGGTGATTAGTTGGCAACAAAGTATCTCTTCTGAGCTGATTGTCCAGAACACGTGGCCTCTGTAGTCAGGTTTGGCATTATGGTTAAGGCGTTTCTCTCCCAGACACAAGGTACAGAGTTTGAGTCTCACCTTTGAAAGGGAAATAATCTAGGCTTACAATGTCCACAAGGGCAGTTAGCCTAGTACTTACCTATTAATGAACTTATGTCTGATGATGAAGCTACTAAGTCAGCCACTCACCTTTGGCCCAAGGTGTTCTTATACCAAGTAGCTCATGACCATCCTTGTACTTAACATAGTGTTTGCTATGAACAGGTCTGAATTGCACAGCAGTCCAAAAACAACCAACACTTTCATTTCAGATTAGGGGAAGCCATTCCTCCCAGTCACACCCCTCCAGGTATCTCTAGCAATCCCCACATGAGTCTTGAAGTCAAGCAGTTGAATTCCGGAACCTGTAATTAGTACTCTACTGTGCCCCATACCTGTGATCTCTAAAAAAAGCTGAACACTCAGAATACCTGTTAGGTGCCTACTCAGAATCAACAGACACAGTTTTTCTTTCATGCTGTTTTATATTTTGCTCTTTAAAACTACATTCTTTTACTATATGCTTGCCCTTTCTGCCTCATAGTACCCAGTTAACAAACAAACAAACAGTTATGCCATGACCCAGTTAAAAAGTATGTAAGCATTTTAGTGGAATTTTCAGACAGAAAAAAAATAATCAACATAATATTTGGACCAGTTCTGCCTTTAAATATATTAACTAATGCAGTTCCCAAGATGTTTTACTGGCTGGAAGCCTGGAATGCCAGAGCAGATCATGTTCACTCTGACTAAGGCAGGCATGTCAGCCTTAGGCTATTTGCTCTACCTTACTTTATTAAGAAACTCTGCAGGGTTTCATATTATCATTTTTATCTGTTGTGTTGTCTCTTAAAATAAATTGCTCATATTTAATAACTTTGGAGTCATGATCTTCATTTGCATACTGATAATGATCTATGATGTTTGTACACTCTTCATATCTGGCACTTTACTGCACTTCATATCAACACCTATATTTCTATTTTTTTCAAGCACTTTAATGTGTTGCCACATAAGCATTTCAATTATCACATTTGAATTGAATTTGTCTTAATGGGACCCCAGTGAATTTTCTTATTGATGTTTCATTTTCAAAGTTTTTAACAGTGAAGCTTGATCATCACTAGATCACATGACATTTCCAAACACTGTTATCTGAAGCAGTTGTAGATAAAGAACGGCTTCATCAGAAATGCAATATATATTTATTCACTTAAATGGAATGTTGCTGCTGGAATGTATAACTATTCTTTGCTGTGGTATCAATTTCTGGTGCATGCTAGCTAGAAGGGTGATTGATAAATACATGCATTATCTGATGGGATGGAGGATAATCTAGTTTAGGCCTTAATATAGATATACATGAGGCCCACTTTTGAAAATACCCACAGTGAATAATTTAAGGAGCTTTCTTGTAAGCTGGCATTATTTTGTGTTATTATTTATTTATTTTATTTATTTTTATTTTATTTTACATTTGTTAACCGGGCTAGTCCAACTGGATATGTTTCCATTTTCAGCAGAGGCCAGGGGAGAAAAACTCCAACAGTAACATATTAAAAGATTAACATGCACAAATATAAAATAGAATTATGTTAAAGATAACACCTTCAGGAATACATGGATCATGCAATCCCAAATAAAACCAAGAACCAATCCTGCAAAGGCAGACGTCCTATCTGGTGGACCCCAACCATAAACAAACTATACAATAGAAGGAGGAAGCTACTGCATGATAGAGCAAAATCCCAAAAAGGGAAGGCATCTCTGATCAGTATTAGCAAAAAACTACGGGCACTCATAAAATCGTCTAAGGCCAGCTTCGGGAGAAAAATTGCACAGGACACTAAGGATAATCACAAGGCTTTCTTTAGTTATGTTAGGAACTTGGGTGGGAATTCCCAGATATGCTCAGAATTCGTCCAAAATGACAAAAAATACACCGAACCCACAGACATTGCCACCATCTTAGCTGACAGGTTCAGTGCAAACTTCTCCCCCCCCTCCCCACCAAAAGGGTAAATATCTATCCCAGTAGAGTGCTGTCCCCCTGACATCTCAGATGCTCAGGTAAGAGCTGCCCTCTCCAAAGCAAAAAACACAGCATCAATGGGACCAGATGGTGTCCCGGGCTGCGTCCTACATGAACTCCAAGAAGAGCTAAACCCAAACATAAAACTACTGTTCAATCTCAGCCTTACTACAGGATATGTACCCAAAGAGTGGCATACAGCAACAGTGGTCCCTCTCCACAAAGGTGGTGCCTCAACGGATCCTGGAAACTATCGCCCATAAGCCTGACTAGCTTGGTCTGCAAAGCTATGGAAAGGATCATCATGGACCTCATAAATAAAGATATTGGGGACCTACAGACACTGGATCCTACCCAGTTTGGCTTTGTTAAGGGCAGATCCTGCCTCTTAAACCTGGTCGATTTCTTTGAAACAGTCACCAAGGCCATTGACGAGGGGAAGGTGGTCCACACAGCCTACCTGGACCTCGCAAAAGCCTTCGATACAGTACCCCACTCGGGCATTATAGATAAGCTCACCAGCTTAAATATAAACCCCTATGTCACTAGATGGGTTGCAAACTGGCTCAAGGACAGAACCCACATGGTTAGAATTGCTGGAGCCATGTCAGACTCCAAACCAGTTACAAGTGGCTTCCCATAAGGCTCAGTCCTGGGACATCTTTTGTTCGGTATATATTTCTCGGAGGTACAGGCCAACACGGAAGGACTGTGGCTGACCAAGTTCGCAGATGACTGCAAACTGGCGCCATAATCGACTCTCCAGCTGACATAAGCATCCTCCAAAAGGGCCTCATAGAAACAGACAACTGGTGCCAGAGCCACGGCTTCAAGCTAAACGCCAAAAAGTGTATAGTCATCCCCTTTGGCAAAAACAAAGTGCCCACAAATTACCACATAGGTGGTAATCCATTAAGTACAGAAGAAGTAATTAGGGACCTGGGGACCCAAGTTGATAGCAATCTCTCATTTGACAACCACGTGGCGAAAGTGCTTAGAAAAACATTTTATATAGCCCACCTAATCAAGAAGGGATTCACATCTAGATCAGGGGAGGTTGTCGTGCCTCTTTACTCATCCCTCATCAGGCTCATAATTGAGTACAATGCTCCTTTTGGGATGTACCTTACCAGACACCTGCAGCAACTGGAAAGACCCCAAAAGTACCTCACCAAGAGGATCAAAGGGCTCAAACAGATGCCATACGCTGCCCGGTTAAAGAAACTCCAGCTCTACTCAGTGGCATACCGCCTGCTCAGAGGCGATCTGTGCCTGACGTATAAAGCCATGTCCAACCCGGAATTAATGGACATGCTGCACCTCAGAAAATCCAAATCCCATTGAGCTACGCGCTTGAGAGACTTGAACCTCAGCACTGAAATAAATAGGACATGCTGGAGGGACAGATTCATAACCCAGAAGCTCCCTTCACTCTGGAATAAAATCCCAGTCCAGGTTAGGCAGAGTCCCTCATTGACTGTCTTCAAGAGGAATCTTGATGAGTGGATGGGAGATCATAGGTTTACCCCAGGTATCACTTCTGTGTCACTGTTAGACAGAGGCACAGTATACTATCCTCAAAAAAGGGCATAGCAAAATTCATTTAAAATGGGTGGTGAAAGCCAAAAACACTCTGGCTAGGCTTGTAAATGCCCTAGGGCAGATAGCCTAGTATGAACCTATGAACCTATGAACCTATAATCAGAGAGCATTCACTAAATAAAAAGAATGTGTACTATTTGTGCAACACAACATAAAAAGATTTTCATACACAAGTATAATAGAAATTATGTTAAAATAATCAGAGAGCATTAGCTAAACAGATAGTACTATTTATGAACCACAGTACCTAAAAGGATAAGACACTCTTACATAGCGATATGTGAGGTAGTTCACAATGCATTCACAATTACATTCATCACCTAGTTGTAACAGTAATTTAAGACAGTTAGTACTTCCCAAGGGGTAAGCATTATTAATTGGTGAAAGGAGGCAGTAAGGAGATAAGGCAATAGTGAAAGCAGAAGATTAGTCAGGGTAACAGCAGGGGCATAACCAGTGTGTTTTAAGATGTTTCTTGAGCCTTTGTTTAAAGAGTGGAAAGGAGGGTAGTAAAGTTAGATCTGATGGTAACAGGTTCCAATATTTTCCAGCGATATTAGAAAATAAGGCGTCACCTGCCAAGTTATTGGACTTGCTTAGGGTAGCCAGTAGTTTGGTGGACGAGCGTAAGGAACTGAAGTTTGTATAGGGGGTAATAAGGTTAGAAAGTATCGATGTGTTGTTAGGTTGGTACAATATCCTATGGACAATGGTAAGGTGGGAAAGTATCAAAATGTTTTTTAGTTCGAGCCAGTCTAGCTGCTCTAGGTTCAGACGGTGGTGAGTTCTAAATGGGTTCCCAGTGGCAAATCTGGCAATATTGTTATAGGAGTTGGCTAGTTTAGTGAGATTATTTTCTTTAGGTTAGTATAAATGGGAGAAGCATAAAGTAGAGTTGAGATTAGATGGGAGTGGGCAATTGTGGTTCTGGCTGTTGGTGTTAAGAAGGATTTTATTCTATTATAGGGAGCCCAATTTTCTATTTACGGTTTTAATAGAGCTGAAAGGTAATCAGTTAGAGTTGAGAGGTAATGAGTTATACAGTGAGACTGTGTTCTACAAGGCTTTGGGTAGGTAAAGCACTTTCTGTAATTACTTATCTTAAGGCATGCAAAGGGAGACCTATAGTCTAGGTGTGTAGGGTAGAAGGTAATTATTAATGAGTCCTGTAGCAGGAGTAGTAAGTGACAGTAGATTAAGCTGTCTAGGTTATCTATTTTTATGACTAAAAGGTTAATTCCTTTTTACTACCTTTCTGGGGGTGGGGGGAGGAAAATCCTGCTCTTTTTTTCTAGTGGCTCCTTTAGCTGTTTAAAACTTTCATTTAAAGGCTCACTGCTGCTTTTCAGCTGGGAGTAACACTTCTGCAGTTTGTTTCCCACCCTCCCTCCCTGTTGGTATAGTGTTTTTATAGTTGGTGGCTTTGCAGTTGCCCGCCCCTAGTGTAAATTTGATCTGGGACCCTCCTCCCAGTCTAGCGTCATTACCTCATTCTACCCAGTACAGGGAGAGCATTTGAGAAGGCCAATCAGCTTAGTTTCTGCTACTCCTTTCTCTCTTTCCTTTCTCTCTTTCAAAAAAAAAAAAAAAAAAATATATATATATATACTGTATTTGTGTTTTTTCTTACTTTATTTTGCTCTTGCGTCATCTTAAAAGTACTCAATTGTATTTATTACTGCTTGGTGTAACTCATTGTAAGCCTTTTAGTTTAAGCACCTGGGCTTCAGACCAGTTTTACATTAGGAAGGTTTGTGGTCTGCACTGTAGTGGCAGAACAGGTAGCTTACATCCTTCTAAGTTGGGAACTGCTGATTGAGGGCTCAGTGTCTGTTATTCTAAAAGTGTATTAATTCTGGTTTAAGCACTTGGGCTTGAGGCCAGTTATTTTACATTAAGAGGGTTCGTGTTCTGCACTCTTGTGGGAGGAGAGGCTGGACTCTGTCCTTCTGAGCTGGGAATTTCTGGTTAAAGCTTATAGTGCCTGCATATTTGAACTGCTTCTTACTGAAATTGGTACACCTCGTTTGGCATAGACTAGATCCAGACCTGCTGAATCTAGCTTTGTTTGTATAACTTGAGCACTAATCCAGGCATTTTTAAAGTATTCAGTTGTATTTATTACTGCTGGTAGTAACTTGATTAAAGTGTAGCTATCATTTCTAAGTCTTTTGGATTAAGCACTTGGGCTTCAGACCAGTTGTTTTACATTAGGAAGGTTTGTGGCCTGCACTGTGGTGGCAGGACAGGCAGCTTACATCCTTCTAGGTTAGGAACTGCTGATTGAGAGCTCAGTGTCTGTTATTCTAAAAGTGTATTAGTTCTGGTTTAAGCACTTGGGCTTCAGGCCAGTTATTTTACGTTAGGAAGGATTGCGGTCTGCACTCTTGTGGGAGGAGAGGCTGGACTCTGCCCTTCTGAGCTGAATAAGCGACTTTTCTTGATACTAAGTATAATTTTTGTTGCTTTCCACATCTGAATACCTAGCGACTGTATTTCGCCTGCCTTTCTGTTACACTGAAGCTGTTTTACTGCATTTAACTTAATATTGCACTTGGAATCCTTGTTTGTTACTATTTGACTGTATTTGTAGCAAATTCTTCTGTGTAAGCTGTAGTAGCTGATTCATAGCATTTATAAGTGTTTGCTGTACCTGTTTCTGCCTGTTCTGTGAAAAAAAAAAAAAAAAAAAAAGAAAAAATATCTCTTGTTTTTCCTGCTTTACTAGTTTAGTCCAGTTTCAGAGTTGCTGATTCCTGGGCTTTGGTTGTAGTTCCTGTGTACTGTTTCCTTGCCTTATTTGGGGGAGAGGAAGTTACCTTGCTTACCAGTGGGAGTGGGAAGCATTGAGCTGCCTTTTGTCCAGTTTTGTGAGGTTTCAGCCAGTAACTAGTAGTTTATTGGTCGTTTTGGGCCAGTTTCTAGCTTTTTCCAGCCCCCTGGTATAAAGCGTAAACGCGTTAGCGATTTAAGCGGAGCTGCCACTGTTGCACACTAGGGCAGCGCCCGGTTAGGCAGGTTTAAACTATTCGGCTACCTAAAGGCCACTCTTCAAATTTTTCCTTAAAACTACCTTCCTCGAACTATACTACTGATCTAATCAGCTTATCCTATAACTAAAAAGATCATCTCCACTTGACTCCAAGTAGACTATTCTCTATCTGTTAAACCTAGCACTTGCTCCTACAGTACTATTACCTTGATACGGCACTCTTGTCATAGATAGTACCCCAAAAGGTAACCCCCATTTCTCGGTCACCCACGTCCCCTGAATCTTTTTAAAGTTTTTGTCTATCCTTCTAGCATGTCGAGGGATCAGTTGCTAGTGTCCTCTCCTGCTCAGCTGGTGAACCTGGGAATACTGAGGCAATGTTACAATTGCCTCATGTACACAGACAACCCTCTCCTCCTCCCACAAAACACAAATACATGCGAGAGATGCAACTATACGGCCAAACTGGAGGCTGAGCTCTCTCAACACAGGACTGGCAAGAACAGTCAGGAGGAGAAGGTTACCACACACACTATAGACCCAGTCTCATATAGCACCATTACAACCTCAAATCATACACATAAACACACAAAGACATACTCGGAGGCTCTGATCAAAAATCTACCAAAACAGCAGAGGCCACCAAAGCAGACACCCAAACAACCACCACCTCAGAACACAACACCTGCAACACATAGACCTCACAGTCAGAGTGTCAAACAGTCACAGCCCTTAAGGCCAAACACAATGCCAGACACACTAGTCATTGGTGACTCCATAGTCAGACACACTGATGTCCCGCTCACCAGACTGAGTAAGGAGAAGGTCACAGTAAGCTGCCTGTCGGGCGCTAGAATCCGCCACATAACGCAAGCACTCAGGTCTCTCAACAGCAAGTACAAATATGACTCAGTCATTGTCCACGCTGGTGTAAACGACCTGAGACGTACCTCCTTGGACTACATGAAAAGAGACATTGAGGAGCTCTCTGACTATGTAGCCCAGGCAGGTATGACCCTGACCTTGAGCAGTATCCTACCTTCACCAAGAGTGATGCCACAATACAGAGATAAGATGATCAGCTTTAACAATTGGCTTAAACACTGGTGTCATTCAAAGGGGATCCAGTATCTGTCTGCCTGGGATGACATGCTGGACAAGCCACGCTGCGACGGCTTGCACCTGTCACCTGGGATTCCGGATATTGGCAAAGGCTCTTGCCACCCCCATAGTGCCTTTTTTAGGCAAGGCTCAAATTCTAAACCTACCACCCTAGAACACAAAAAAGGAAAAAAACTAAGGGTAATGCTGCTCAATGCCAGAAGTCTCAATCTCAAAATGCGAGGCCCTTCTCAGTATGGAGAACATCGATGTCTGTGCTGTGACAGAAACCTGGTTCAAGGCTCCTGAGAGCACCCCAGCTATCAGGTTTTACCTCATATCATGCGTTCCGCCCCAAAATCCAGACAATACCAAGAAAGGAGGGTATCCATATTCATTAAGGACACCCACACCTCAAGACTGGTGGCAACGCACGATGCATCGGAGACCATCCAGGTGCAATTAACCATAGGCAAGACTGCTCTGCAAATTGTAGCATGTTACAGGCCACCCTCACAAACTCAGGAACCTCACATGGCCTTCCTGAAAACACTAGAGGATAAATGTATCACCAAACACCATCATACTAGGTGACTTCAATTACCCTAATATAGACTGGGAACACTACTCAAGCCCAAACACCCTAGCCCAAAAGTTCCTGGAATTCATAAACTCAAATGCCATGGAACAACTAGTCACCATCCCCACAAGAGGAGATAACATACTTGATCTCATCATCACGAACATGGGAGCACAATGTTCAACACCGAAGTATACCCCTCACTGGTGAGATCAGATCACAAACTAATCTCGCTGGAGGTCCTCATCCCACCCCACCTGAAATAAAAAGACCACAGTAAAGAACTTCTCAAAAGCCGACTTCACACTTCTAAAGACTAGTGTGGTCTCCTTTAAGGCCCCGAGCTGGTGGAAAACAGTACTCAAGCCGCTGAATCACTTACAGACGCCTTCTACCAGCACCTGCAGGACTGCATGGATAAGGCAATCCCAAACAAAACAAAGACTCTTAGTACCAAAGGCAAGCGTCCAGTCTGGTGGACCCCAGCCATAAACAAACTCTACAATAAAAGGAGGAAGCTACTACAAGATACAGCAAAATCCTTAAAAGGTAAGACACCCTTGATCACTATAAGTAAAAACTAAGAGCTCTCATAAAATCATCCAAAGCAAATTTCGAGAGAAAAATAGCTAAAGACTCAAAGACAATCATAAGGCCTTCTTTAGCTATGTTAGACACCTAGGAGGAAACTCCCAGATATGCTCAGAACTAGTTCAAAATGATGTGAAGATTACTGATCCTACAGACATTGCCAACATACTGGCTGACAGGTTCAGTGCAAACTTCTCCCCTCCCCAAAAGGAGAGATATCTATACCAAACGATTGCAGCCCCCAAACATCTCCAGCGCCCAAGTGAGAACTGCTCTCTCCAAAGCAAAAACACAGCATCCATGGGACCTGATGGTGTCCCCGGCTGTGTGCTCCACGAACTCAATGAGGAATTAAACCCACAGCTAGGACAGCTGTTTAATCAAAGTCTTACCTCTGGATCAGGAGTGGCGCACTGCAACTGTGGTCCCACTTCACAAAGGCGGTGCCTCCACCGACCCTGGAAATTACCGCCCATTAGCCTGACAAGCCTTATCTGCAAAGCCATGGAGAGGATCATAATGGACCTCATAAATAAAGACATAGGGAATTTGCAGACTTTGGATCCAACCCAGTTTGGCTTTGTCAAAGGCAGATCATGCCTTTTAAACTTGGTTGACTTCTTGAAACAGTCACCAAAGCCATTGGCGAGGAAAGGCAGTCCATACAGCCTACCTCGATCTGGCTAAGGCCTTCGATACAATACCCCACTCGGGTATCATTGAAAAACTCATCAGCTTAAATGTTAACCCATACATCACAAGATGGGTTGCAAACTGGCTGAGTGACAGAACCCACAGGGTCAGAGTTGCTGGCGCCATGTCAGACTCAAAACCTGTCACAAGTGGTGTCCCACAGGGCTCAGTCCTGGGCCCACTCTTGTTTGGCATCTACTTTTCAGTACAAGCAAACACAGGAGGGTTATGGCTGACAAAGTTTGCAGATGACTGCAAACTCATAGTAGAAAACACATCTGACACAGATATCCTTCAGAAGGGTCTCACAGAAGCGGATAACTGGTGCCAGAGCCACGGCCTGAAGTTAAATGCCAAAAATGCATAGTCATACCCTTTGGGAAAAACAAGGTTACCCCTAGCTACCAAATAGGTGGCAATCCACTGAGCACAGAAGAAGTTATCAGGGACCTGGGGACCCAGGTTGATAGTAGTCTGTCATTCGACACCCATGTAGCTAAAGTAGTTAGGAAGACTTTCTACATTGCCCACCTTATCATGAAGGGATTCTCATCTAGATCAAGGGAGGTCATAGTCTCCCTTTACTCATCACTCATCAGACCAATGATTGAGTACAATGCCCCATTTGGGATGTATCTGACCCGACACCTGCAGCAGCTGGAGAGGCCACAAAGTTCCTCACCAAAAGGATAAAGGGTCTCAAAATCTGTCCTATGCTGCCCGACTGAAAGAACTCCAGCTCTATTCAGTCTGCTCAGAGGTGACCTTTGCCTAACATACAAGGCCATGTCAAACCCAGATTTGATGAATATGCTTCACCTCAAAAATCTAGATCCATCAGAGCCACAAGGGCGGAGACTTAAACCTCGACACGGCTATTAATAGGACGCGCTGGAGGGATAGATTCATTACCCAAAGACTCCCTATGCTGTGGAACAAAATCCCGGTACATGTGAGGCAGAGCACCTCGCTGGCCTTGTTCAAGAGAAATCTTGACCAATGGATGGGAGATCGCAGATATACCCCAGGGATTACCTCAGTGTCACTGCTCGACAGAGGCACAGCAAAATAATGGGTATAGTTCCCCATACTAAAGGGGTGGCGTAAGCCACAAAACGATGGGCTAGGCTTGTAAATGCCCTCGGGCAGATAGCCTAGTATAAACCTATGAACCTATGAACCTATAATGTTCCAACCGGGATACCTGAGAATGGCTGTTGAACAGAGCTAGTGGAGTTTGGCCAGCAGTAAAAATACAGCTTTTCATGCCTTATGTTCTTCTGCCCTCTGGTGGCCTATGTAGGGAATTACACTAATTCACTAAGCTAGTTAGGAGGTAAGGAGGAAAAGTAAGAAAGGGATGGACGGCCTCGGGGTAGGTCCGCGGGTGTGCAGGCCCTTACAAAATAGGTCTACCACAAGCACTCACTATTATATAGTTACATTTCTAAAAACTGTAGGTTATCACCTACACTGTAAGGCTGAGCGAAGCACGTCTAGGTAGTCCACGCAGGGCTTACAAGTTGGGTAATTCCTTTCAGTTCAGTTGGGATTTAATTTATCTTGCTAGGTTGTTGATAGGGGGACAGCCTGTATCTCAGCACTAGGCTTTTAAGCTGAAAAAGAGACAGAGAGAAATAAATATAAAATGGCAACTAGTTTAAAGTCTATGCAGGAGTGGGAGGTAAAATGGTGGGGAGGAGTGCAAGTCAGTAGTTGAGTGGAGCGTAAGAAGCAGTGCAGTTTAGACATAGGTAAGCAACATATAGACTTCTGAACACCTAATTGTGAGGCACATAGAATAAGCATTAGCCCACTAGAGTCTCCTTCAAATAATTCATATTTACTATAAAAGCGTAGATAAAGATAAAAAAATAAATAAAATAAACTAAACAGGTTTAACAGTTGGTACAAACTTCACAGCAATGTAAATACTATATTCTGTTAGAACATTTCCTGTGGACTGGAGCTCATAATGCACAGAATATAAGCCTAAACCATTTCAAAAACAACTAGATTGTTAAACATCAACCGGAATTTACATGTGGTAAGGAACGCTAGGGTGATTTCTTATAGATAGGTTATTTGTACAGGCTAAAACTACACAGAAATGTCAGCAAGTACGTTTTGCTTTGCTAGACATAATAAGTTAAGCTCTACAGAACACAGCTTCCAATTTACTGTATGGGCCTGGTGCAGCAAGCAGGTCGAGAAAAAATAGCCCTGACAGCAAAAATCCACATTTTTGTGCCTGGGAAAAGTATCTGGTTGTTGGAATAGGTGATAGTGTACAGCACTCAGCATTAAAGGAAGGCTGTAAGCAATTTATAATTAAACTTCACTGGATATCAAGTAGAGTAGCTGCTACGGAGGACAACTCCCTCTATAACGTATTCAGAGTTTTATAGTGCTATCCGTTTGCCAGAGCAAATATTAATATGTATTCTCCAGCTGTTATATGTATGTTATGAGCCAGGACATTGATAATAGTTCAGTAAAGCACAATCAATTCATCACTATCATGTACGTGTTTTGTAAAAAGTAGATTGCTGTATTACCTAATCCTGCAGTTAGTTCTCAGATTGAAAAATATCACTAATGAAGAAGCATCTAGAATGATCAATAATGAATGAAAACAATTATCTTTTTCTTGTTAAGGTCAGGGAGACGTTAAATTGTTTTCTTTTCAAGGAAAATATAAACATTTCCATTAACAAGTGCAGATGTCCCTCATTTTCTTGTTCCAAATTAGGGTTGATCTTCCTTGGTGATTATCAAAATTTAGAAGAGTCTGGTATCTTTTGTAACTGTCCTTTGCCATTTCATCTGATCTGGAATTACTTACATCTAATGTTCTGGCACTTAGCACACAGGATTAAAAATATGAGCTGCAAATGAGCTGATTTCCATAGTCCAGGATTTGGTTCCCTTAGCTTCCATTTGCTTACTGTTGCCTCTGAACAAGTCAACCAGACAGTGCTCACAAAACCCTAAAAAGCTATACCTATACCATTGGGCTTAACTGGCAATATCATTAGCTTTCGTTTCCTTAAATTTAGTAGTAGATTATGAAGACCACAAAACTATTTATTCTGACTCACTTTACCAGATTGTTACAGCTTCTTTAAGAAATGGGCTCAGGCTCTGATTCATGAAAGATAGTACAGAGCACAGCACCTCACCAGCAAACCACAGCTTCAGACATGCAAAACCTGAGGGCCATAGGGGCCATTGTCACTTAAAAACATATCATAATAACAGTAGGGTGTAGATGAAAGCTACCATGGAAATCCTGTATAAAAAAAAAGAATGCCAGGAACAGAAACATATAGTTTTAAATTGTGAAACATGCGGCATACACAAAATTGCATTTTGGGCATTACCCTACAACAAGATCAGCAGTTTATACCTCCAAGTCTCACTGGTTAAAAAATAAATAAATAAAACTACAGAACAACATAAAATTATAAAAGGAGCTATAGCATGGAAAAACCCAAAAAAGCTATGAAGCACAGAAAACAATAGCATTACAAGCAGTGCACATAACATAAGCTGGCATAAAACAACACTTATCTTAAGTATTGCACTCAGGCTGTAATGCACACTAATGGTGAACAGCGTGATAAGCACGGGCAATGCATTGAGGGTGACTAAGCTAGCACAGTCTCAGTATGCCAAAATTGTCCCCATCAGCAACACGATGCACACATGAAACATTATGTAAATCTGTGACAGAACATGGCCACAAATATATACAAAATGCTGGCAAGCATTACTGATAAAGACATCTGAGACATGTGAAAGTGCTCATTGTAGACAAATGAATAACAAGAACAGGCCCTGTGGAAAAGAAAACAGCATAAAATATATTTTGTGCTTATGTTTTCATTCATATATCACTAAGTCTCTCACCAGCCTTATGTAGAGATGTACAGAAATGAACAGTGCAGTGAGAATATATTAATAGTCTAAGAAAGTGGATACTATGGTTATATGAATCTATCATCAAATACTGAATGCTGTAAAGAAAATCCCAACAGAGTGCTCTTTTTAGATCAAAACTAAAAAGATGGAATAACCAAACAAAACAAAACAAAAAAATTTTGCACAGGGATAAGCCCCCCCTGCACCTCCACCCCTCCCTGTTAACTATATATACCAACTCTGAGATCACACAACAGTGGGAAAAGAGCAAATTCCCAGACCCAGCTATATCACAATCATGCACACAAAGCAACCAGCAGGCTGAAAAACAAGAGGAAAACAGCATTCATTCTTACTGCAACCAGTTATACATATTAATGACACTAAATACTATCAGGAAAGGGTTAATGCAAGTTCAACACCACATAAACTGTGTGCTTCTATGTGTATGTGTTGGTGTATATCGCATGGCACAAATAGGTCAAGCCACTTTGCTGCAAAGGAATCAGTCAACAGTACTTTCACATGAGAACAGAGACATGATATGAGTACATGTGCCACCAAACTGCCACACTCAGTTTAGTAATGCCAAGGCAAAATAGGAAGACAATGCTCTAATATTGCACACATACATACAACAGATCAGGACAAAGGAATACATACAAGCAGTGTAGATAAAGAACTTCTCTAGAAAAAAATGTACCTACAGCAATTATACGACAGAAAAACATTAATAAACTCCAAGGAGTATAATAACATATGCAAGACTATGGCAACGGACTCAGCAATAGTCATAAAACATCATATTCAGCTTTAACTGTTTACATGTGAAAATTATATTTCACAAAAGCAATAAGCTGTGTGTGGATTAAACAAGTAAGCCTTTGAATTTTCACCTTGAAACCTAAAGCTTTCGGAGTTTGAAACACATAATAACAGCAACCACATTATTCAGCAAAAAATACTCTATCAATAAATTCATCAGTAAGTAAGAAACCTCAGTATACTAGTCCTTGAGAAATTTCAGCGAATTAGTCATTGTGAAGCTTTGGGAAATTAGCTCGGTGGCAACTCCAAGATCTAAATTTGCATTGCCCACTGAACCAGAGTTGTACTTCTAACATCTCAAAAGGACAGAAAAGGAAACCTAGAAAAAATAAAGAATTAAAGGCAATATACACAACAGTTACAGAAACACCCTAATACATACAATAAATATGCTATTACCAACACATTATACCTACCTTACACCTGCAAGCTTTTGAATTTGAAGGTGCACATGCCTTTTTTTGATAGAAAGCATGAATAACACCTTTGACCAAGTAGCCATTAGCCATTTTCATTTAAACAAAGAACTTTAACACAGTCCCATCACTGCTATGATTCAAACTGAAATGTTTGGCAACAGGACTCCCAATGATCGACTTCTGATATCACACAGGTGTTCAGGAATACATGCCCATAATTTTTGGATTGTCTTGTGAAATACATATTATAAGGACAATACAGTGCATACCTTACTGAGATATGTGACAATTAAAGTCCATTTTATTCACACATCCCTGTCTTTCAATATGTATGCTCATATAATGTGTATTCAGAACATTGCACCAAATCAAAGGCTTGGTTTCCTGTATCTGAGACATGCATAGTCTTGGTAAGTTCCTGTAAGTGACTTTTCACATATTTATAAGAGGTCTGGATAAAACTCCATTGCTCAGAATTATAGATTTGTTCATCAGGTAAGCCCATTGGTTACAAGTGTCCCTTTTCAGGTCTATCTGGTTAAGTAATTTGCTCAGAGTCACACAGTTGGCAAATGAAGGTAGAAGGAATCAAACCCTGTACAGTGGGCTAGAAGAAGAGTTTGTTGACAGCTTAGAGCCTAAATCCTCTGAGAAAACTGCAGCATTTCTTGATTATCTCAGACACACCCTGCACAAATGGGGCATATACTCCAAAAAATGTTTCTCCTTTGATGATAATAGCTTCTTTGCTCTGACAATTCTATTTTGGACTTAAGCTCTGCATCTAATAAGCTTCTAAAGCTGATAACCTCTAACTTATAATCACCCCACAACTGCTTGATCCACTGTATGGACCTCTGCATCATCTTAGCATAGTTTCTATGCACTTAGTAACACAGATAAAGACTCAGTCAGGTATGACAGGTGGACACTTTCAGGCAGGAAAATTTGGGTTTTCTACACATTGTAAAACTGACTTCATTGGTCTCTATATACAACTTAATGTCCAAATAGATAATATGGTTTCACTTTGAACATAACAGAAGAAAATGACAAGGCTGTTCATACTCAGTCTCAGTAAGATTTTCAGATTCCTGCTGAGTGCTGCAACAGGCAATAAATGTATTATCTATGTATTATCATACATTTGAATATGTTCTTGAAACTAACAACCTACATAGATATGTCTCATCAAACAAACCCTTGAAAAGGTTTGTATAACTTGAACAAACATTACCCCTTTAGCATTCCCTGTTTTGTACCCCCAAGATGTGTTCAGTGGAAGTGTATAAACTTGTGACATTAATTGCGGCAAATAAAAGTCTAACAGATGGTAAAATAATTGGCCACTTTCCTTAAAGCCTGAGGGTGATTGTCTCACTTTTTGTTGCATATACTTATCAATTAATAGGCTTTCCATCTCTGAAGATCCAGCCATCCCAGAAACTGTGAGTCATCCCAGTGGATAAACATTTTTATGGATCTTGGGTAGCAAAGAAGGGGATCCTTAGGGTATCTATATTTGGAAATATTTTCTCTCTCTCTAAAGTTGTACGTGATATATGCACTTGGAACCAAAGCCATTTAATTTCATTTAACTCACACCGTGTGTGGGTCTGAATGTTTACTTTGACTTTGACTTTATTAAAAGTTCCACATCTGAAAGGTTAATATTTCATTGTCTTCTGTATTCTGCATGGCCTCTATGCGAAGAATGTTAAGCACTTCCAACTCCACTACCCGTAAGCATCCTTTGTGGATGAAAATGACTGTTGTTAAAAGGATATGTTCCTGTATTCATGGAAAAACTCATTCTCATATGTAGAGATTTCCACTGTACGTTCCAGTGCAAGAAATAAAGGCTTGCTTGTTTTATTGGTATACAGTGTGATGCCACAGGTAATGCCAGGCTAAAGGAAACTGGGTTAAAATGAAATAAATGTTTTCTTTTTCTTCTCTCTTGTTTATCTGCAATCAGCATGTTTGTTGTCATAGTTTAGAATGTATGATTTTTGCCTTTTTGAATACAAAAAACAGGTAACTGCTACAATCTCTGATGGACATAATGGCTTACATATCACTAAGCCACAAGGGTGGAAGTCAGGGAAGGAAGGAAGCATACTTAGATATGTATTGCAGGACTGAAGTGATTAAGCTTTTGTTCCTGAGAAACTTTGCTAGGACTTTGGTCAACAACAGTAAGATGACAACATGTGATCACTATTGGGTGAGGGAAAAAAAGCATTTTACATAACTTTGTACTATGTTATCATGATTTGTGTGTGTGGAGTGTCCATCTGTAAAATGTGTCTACTTGAAGATTCTTTATTAATCTAACTTATGACAGTTAGGGACAACATTTATGCAGTAAGAGATAACCAGGGGAACCTATGAATCTGGAACTTAGATTTTTCTGTATACATTCTGTTTATTGTCTGTTACTTTATTTCCCTTTGTGTGACATCTTATATATATATTTATCCGTATTTGCACTGTATTTTAATATTTAATTAAAATGTATATCTTCACCTTTATCTTTTTGTAGCTGACATCTATTATTTATTTATTACAAATACATTAATACAATGTTATTTATCTGTAAAGAGGGTAATCATTATTTACTCTGTTTTTTATTAAGCTGTATGGTACGTCTTCCATTAAATTACTTAGGCCTACTGCCAGCGAATGATATTAATTGGTGTGTTTATATTTGGCTTAATTAATAACATCAGCAATTGAATAGTAGTCTCTGTATTTTCCAGGGGTGGCAGTACTACCATTCCAGGAAGACATATGTAGGGAATTATAGAATTCTGCCAGCCTTCTCTGGAAAGTGTGTGTGTGTGTGTGTGTGTGTGTGTGTGTGTGTGTGTGTGTGTGTGTGTGTGTGTGTGTGTGTGTGTGTGTGTGTGTGTGTGTGAAAATAATCATTTGTGTAAAAGGCTGTTACCATAGATAAAGGGGCATTGGAAGACATCGGTTTACAGAGAGACAGCCATGAGAATGGGGTCTGGAGTTGCTGGGCAAAGACTTATCCGTGGAAATGTTCTGTGTGCAATTTAGTCTTTGTGTGCGGATGTTGGAAACCCTTACCTAGGACAGCAATGCATATTCCTTTTCAGTTCTTGGGGCCAGGTTGTATTTTGTGAATTGTTATTACTTCACTTTGGCTGGCAGGGGTGAGATTCAAACCCCATCAGTATCAACCATCTTGAATTCATCATGGATGGCACCCTCTCATCAGAATATCATATTGGTGGCAGTGGAGACATTCCTCCTGTCAGACACAGTTTATTGTTTCTGTGAAATATATGGTTGTAGAAGTTCAATTCCACAACCATGATCAGGCTGAAAAACTGAATGAGTTTAGAAAATGCGCTAGAGAAGATAATAAAGAGAGATGATAATTAATGGGTGGCATAAACAAATAACAGCAATGCATAAACAAACTCATTCAAATTATTCATACAGAAATATATTTAATTTTGATAATAAAATGTATGTATAAAGAGTACATACTGTATCTTTAAACTAAACTGAGTAATAATTTCAGATCATATATGGAAAGCTATAGTAGAAATGATTAAAAAATTACACTTAAACATAATCAGAAGCAAAGAGAGATTTTTATCCCCAAAGCAGTTTTTGAAACCAGACTCTATCCCAGAAAAAGGGGAAATTGGCTTTGTAGTACAATTAAAATTGTCTCCCACAAAGGGTGATACTTACCCAGTAACAGATATTTCAGTGTACAGCCTCTCTGAATAACCTAATTGGCTCCTGATAATCCACTTTGTGGCTCTATGTTGCTTGATAAACCATCTCCCTAGTACAAGCAAAGGCTATTGCTATCCCTCCCCCATTGGAACATGTGCAATATCCCTCCCTCCTCTGTAACCAACCAAACTCTACAAGTATAGGCTCTCATATACGGCACCATTTTAAAAATCCTATCCCCCTAATCAAGACGTCCCCTTGGTCGTCCGCGTGGTGTGCTGCTCATAAGTGCTGATTATTGTGCTAACTATACTGTAATTATGCTGAAACTGCTGTCTATTTTTAGATCTAGCATCTGAGTAGGTTTCTGTGTTGAATTTACAATTTGTTGTGTGTGCAATCTGCCATAATACTACCCACTTCATGCGTACTAGCGAAGGTCTTGACTCACACACACAGATACAGGAATGCTTGCATCCTAGCCCCATTTAATGTAGAATCTGTTGCTGTTACTGTATATAGCTATCTTTAATGATTTACAATTGTTCACACTTGAATTATTACCCTACTAACTGCCTTAACTGCGATTGAAGTTCTTAGCTGTGCACTGCTTTCTTTACTAGCGTAATGTACTGTAGAAGCCATTTTTTTAAGGAAACACTAACTTGTTGGTGTTAGATGTGTTAGTGTGTTTAGTGATATTGCCACTGTTATACACACTAGAAAGCCACTATTGCACCTACTTTAAATTAAATATAGCTTGGCATAGAACTATTTTAGTTAGCCCTGGTAGTCTTATAACAGTGGCAGTAGTAAACTAGATAATCACTGGTTTTCTATGCCTGTACTGCTCTGCACGCTGATTCTGGGCAATGCTGAGTTGTTAGATCTTCGAGTGAAGTTCGTAATTGTTATTTGCAAGTACTGGAATGGGAAAGTGTATGCATTTATCCTGGTGTCTATCAGAGTGATAAAAGCAGATTATGCCTGTAATATAACACATAGCAGGTGGGCAAGCTTAATGTTAATTATATGTTTGTAACACTGTGTGTTAACTGTACTGCCTCTGCACTCACGCTCATCTCCTCTCTTGCACTCTACCCCCAGCTTTCTCTCCATCCTTCCATTTACCCCATTCAAACAGTTATAACCTTCTTTTCTCTCTTCTCTTTTCAGCCCGGAAGGTCAGCGTTGTTAATCAGGCTGTCCCCCCACCTGCTTTTTTTTTATAAAACCATACTGAATTAACCTAACAGACTCCTAAAGTTGAGGGCACCCTGGACACATCCTTCAACGCCACAATGTAGGTTACAGCCTACAGCTTCTTGGCTTAGTAGTATTGCTATTGTTCTATTTGAACACTGTCATTGGGCCACCGTCATGTCATTGGGACCAGGATTATCACACTCGCGGACCTACCCTGAGGCCGTCCACCCCCCCCCCACTCCTAACTTACTTTTCTCTTAATTGTAAAAGAAAAGTAGTAAGCTAAGTTGACATTCCCCATCTTTGCCACTAGATGGAAGTAGAACACAGGGCTTAAAGGTCTTCCTTGGAGTGCAGCTCTTGGTTCTAGCTTTGCTTATTTGAACTAGGCCCTGCCTTCTAGCTTAAGCAATAGTATTATCCCCAAAGATGTTTTTGAAACCAGACTCTATCCCAGACAAAGGGGAAATTGGCTTTGTAGTACAATTAAAATAGTCTCCCACAAAGGGTGCTACTTACCCAGTAACAGATGTTTCGGTGTACAGCCTCTCTGAATAACCTAATTGACTCCTGATAATCCACTTTGTGGCTCTGCCCCACTCAATTCACCCTACGGGCTCACTCCACTCCCCTACCCTACCCCCAATTACCATCCACCCCCAGTGCACCTAAGCTTCTACCTCTCTAGCCACACCCACTTTCCCATTATCCAATCCAAACCTGCTCTTCTTTAATAGTATTCCCTAGGTAATCCATTCACTCCTCCCACATCATTACATACTCCACCTCACACTCACTGCCCTACAACTCTTACATTACAATGCCTACTGCACCCATGTTAACATACATTAAACCCTTACTCTTGTATTCATTTCTAACTTTCCTTTCCCTACCCTATTTCTTAACAGCCTTTGAACATCTCAACTACTCTAATTTCCACCAGCCCTCTAAACAAACATCCCTACCAGCTATATCAGCCACCCATGCGCACATCAACATAACATCAACAACCAGCTATCTCCTCCCAAAGTATCATAGAGTTGCCCATATTACCTATAAACATCTCCAAGCCAAGAAAACCCATAACATATTTTATCTACCTCTAATTCACACACACAGACTTCACCAACACCTCCTACTACATGGTGACATTCATCCCAACCCAGACCCCATCAATAACTGCCCCACTATCCCAGTTAGACCCTCTACCTTTCATACCCCTACAAGGCCTCTGAACTCCCTTTTTATAGCTTACTGTTAGAGAAATATGTATTTGAATATATGTGAAGTGCTAGTTTAAAAGCAAAGTAGTATGTAATGCATTTTATTCTATTAATGATATAACAAAAAGAATGAATTCATATATAATTGCAAGAAGTTTTTGAAACTGCAGTGTGGCTTGTAGCAAGTTGACCTCTGATCCTGGCAGCTGCTAGCTCAGCAAGTTTTAATGTTTATGCTTTTCACAAGTAATTATCTACTGGGTCAGGAAATTAAATATGTGAAATAATGAAATCTTCTGCTCTTTCCTGCTGGGATAATTTGGCCTTGTATATGTGTTACTAGATAACACGCAGCTGTTGGAAAAGTGTTACAGGGGAACAAAGAAGTGTATTAAAAGACTGAATCGGTTATTGTATTCAGACTAGTTTGAAACCTTGAAGAAGTAACTTTACAGAAAGACATTATGTCTGACCAGGTGGATAGCAAGGCTGTATTGTTACCAGAGGAAAACTTTTTTTAAATATACAGCATCAGCATTATTTAATGAATAGAAGACTGTAAGCTAAAGTGATGTAGATGCCCTGTGACATACCACCTCAGTAAGGTGGGCACAACTTGAATGTAAAGACTATAAAAATTGTGTACTTCCTGTTTCATGTCAGACAAAATTCTGTACTTGTATGTTTTTTGCCTCCTGGTGTACACTAGTAAACTTTTGAACCTGAACCTCCTGTGTATTGATCTTTTTATTTTATTTAATAGTTTGGTCCTTCGGACCAGAAATCCATCAGACAGCTGCAGATCAGAGTCTACCGGTGGTCGAATACTGCGCAGGAGAAGTTACCGAAACAGTTCTTCTTGGGTGAAAAAGACCTCCGACTGAATTGTCGTTTAAAGAGGCTGGCCACTTTCTGATCTGTGGCCGAAGAGCGGATCCTGGATGGCTCAATACCGGTGGCTCAGGTAGGAAGATTTTGCCTTTTTTCTGTTTTAGATCAGGGACTAGGTTACAGTAAATATTGTTGTCAAGATTTGTTATGCAGATCAGGGACAAAAGGAATTACTGTGTATTTGGTCATAGATCAGGGCAACAGAGTAAGGTAGGCAGTTATTCTAGATAAACTGTGAAAAGGAACTGAAATGTTGGTACCACATGATAAGAAGGGTTACGTAACATTTTCTTTTAACATGGGAAATCAGTGCACTAAAACATCGCGAGATCCGCCCCTAACCGAAGACGCAAAATATATGCAATCACAACATTCTGACAATGTTAGGCATTATACGAAATGGGTTAACAAATATGAATTTGATGGTAAATTAGATAAATCCTCACTGGTTAAACTCCTTAAGCAACTTAAATCTGATGCGGGAGGTCAGGCAAAAAAGCAACGCCAATTAGGCATTCCTCAGGCACACAGGTGGATTGAGGAAGTAAACCGTAGGGAACAGAAGACTAAAAATTCAAAGGCATTATTTTTAGACAAAGAAGATAATAACATAGTAATAGCAACAGCTCCTCCTCCCCTGCCCCCTCCGTTGCCTTTTTCAGGATATGAAGCGAGTGGACAGGCTGGTCCGCCTCCGCGTTATCCTGAGGTCTCAGCGAGACCACAACCGTTTGTTAGAGATCCTATTGAAACTAGGTCCCGAGCACGTAAGATACATGGGGACACAGAATCATATCAAATAGAGGGAAACCTACAGGATGAGAATGAGGAAGAGATATGTCCGCTTATAGAGGTCCCAAATCCTCAGGCAGGACAGGCAGGGCAGGACCCAACTCTCTTAGTATACAGACCATGGACACCGGAGGATATCCAGAAAGCTACTGAGGGAATCCCCCATCCGAAAGTTAATTTTACGAAATTTTTAGAAGATTTGCAAGGCATGAGGTTGAGTTACCACTTGAATGGGGAAGAAGTAGAAAAAGTAGTCAGACAAATTATAGGTCCAGATTGGCACATGATTTGTGGCACCTGGAATCCTCATATTGCAGAGCTTAAACCACTCCCACATAGTGACGCAGAACTAGACAACAGAGTAAAAGGTCTTACAGACCAAATCTCTGAGAAATGGAAACCTAGAGCAGACTGGACTTGCATTAAGCAATGCATACAACAGGAAAATGAGACGATAGATGGGTACTATGCTAGATTATTGGAATGTTTTAATAATCATAGCGGTATGACAGTTCCTGAAAATCAAGTGAATGATTCCCCGTATGAACAACAATTGAAGAATGCATTTTTAAAAGGTTGCATTGCACCTATCAGTAGCTTCATTATGAAGCATATGATAGACCATCGAACAGGTAGGCTACAAGCCTTACTTGAATATGCTAGACATGCTGAAAGACATTTTAATAGCAAAAAGAAGAAGAAGGCGCAAGTCTTCACTGCTGAAGATGGAGCTGAAGTATTTGTGTTACAGTCAGGCAAAAAGGGAAAGAAAAATGCCCAGGGAAATAAACAGTCTGACAAACGGTCAGAAGATTTTGAGGAAAGAAAAAAGAGAGGTGAATGCTTTAAGTGCGGGAAGAAGGGACATCTAGCAAGGGATTGTAAACAGAATAAGAAGGTAATCACAGAAGACAAGGGAGATGAGGACTGACTATATGATAGTGAAGATACATCATGCAGAAGTCAGAAATCATCAGGAGAAGTTAATAAACAGAGGACAAATGTAAATGTGATAGAAGGAATAGAGGAAGTGCAAGTAGATATGGAGGATTAAGAAAGTGAAATTTTGGATCTAGCATTATTGAGCCTAGAGGTCTACTTAGCAGACACAAAACCGGAAGTCACACTTCTGGTGGAGGGAAGGGAAGTCAAATGAATGTGTGACTCAGGAGCATCACGGACCCTGATACATCCCTCCAAGTTACCAGAACATTCTGAATCACCTGATTATATATTAGTGAAAGCTGCAAATGGACAGCTATACAGAGAACCACTCTCCCATGATATAGCAATAACTGATCCTGTTTCAGGTATGACCCAAAGAAGTAAAATTGTTGTTTCTGCAAAGTGTCCAGTGAACCTATTGGGTAGGGACCTTATGCAGATGTTTGGCATAGCAGTAGTTCCAACTGTACAGAGTATGGAGGCACAGAGACAAATGGATACTTTTGTGGTGTGATCGGAGGGTGAAACTTTTTATTGGTACAGCCAGGACCTAGTTATGACTGGTCCAGGGGCAGTAACCAAGGAACTGATGAATGTAGCCATCAGTAAAGTCCCCTCCCTTGACACTGATCGACAGCATTTGTTACACTGTACTCTATACTACTGTAATACGCCAGGACCTGATAGAGAATATGAGCAAGAATTGTTCAGAAATTGTGCAACTAGATTAGTATTACGTACTTTGTATTGGGATACTGAGGGGAACAGTGTAGTTAGCTGTTCATTACCTCAAGAATTCCTTGCATTATATAGGTCAAATCGATTGCCACATGTCAGCTTGACAAAGAATAAAAACGTAAAATGGGCAGACTTAGGAGAAAAGGTAACAAGATGGGAGAAACAGACTGACTTAGAATTGTCAGAACAGGGAATACAGAAACAGAAGTTGAATTGGTTGACGCAAACGCACCCAGCTGTACACTTGCAATCTAGCGAGGACAGCTGATTAGCATTTTTATTAGAAGAAGAAGAGAAAGTTTTATGTGAGATACCAACGACTCTTTGGTCAACAGGCAAGTCAGATGTAGGACTTATTCGAACAACAGGACCAGTTATAATTACACCGAAGTCAGCATTTAGACCACAGAAAACACAATACCCTTTGAGAAAAGATGCAGAAATAGGAATCAAGCCTATAATAGCAGCATTACTCAGGGAAGGAGTACTGGTAGAATCTCCTGATTCACCATGTAATACACCCCTATTTCCTGTTAAAAAAGCAAATGGGGAATGGCGGATGGTTCAAGATTTACAAGCTGTAAACAATGCAGTGATACCCAGAGCACCCACGGTGCCAGACCCACATACTTTGTTAAATGACTTAAAACCGCAACAAAAGTATTTCTCTGTGGTAGATATCAGTAATGCTTTCTTTTCAATACCTATACATCCTGATAGTCAATACTGGTTTGCATTTACATTTCAGGGTAAAAGGTATACCTATACTCGACTACCACAGGGATATTGTGAGAGCCCAACAATATTCGCACAAGAAATGGCTAGCAACTTGGCAGGGTTTACCCCACCAGGAGGCAGTCAAATTCTACTTTACGTAGATGACATTTTGCTAGCAGCCTCCACCCAGCAGCAATGCAGGGAAGATACTATAGCACTATTGAAATTCTTAGCAACACAAGGACACAAAGTGAATAAAAGTAAGTTACAACTCTGGAAAAAGCAAGTTAGATACCTAGGATATGTGAACTCTGGAAAAAGCAAGTTAGATACCTAGGATATGTGATATCCAATGAAGGTAGGATATTAGATGAGGATAGAAAGACAGCAATTTTACAAGCACCCAAACCAGCAACCAAGAAGGAAAAGATGTCCTTCTTGGGGACAACTAATTTTTGTCGGAGTTGGATACCAAATTATGCTTTGGAATCTGCTCCACTGACTGACTTGATATATAAAACACCAATGGCAGCGCAAGATTTGTTACAATGGACACCCGAAGCAGAAACGACTTTCTGCAGATTGAAGCAGTCGATAGCTTCTTCATTAGTTTTAGGACTCCCAAATTATCACAAACGGTTCTTTCAGACCGTAGATTGCAAGCAAGGATATATGACGTCAGTGCTGACGCAACAACATGGGGATAAGCAACGCCCCATAGCCTATTATTCATCACAGTTAGACCCAGTGGCGCAATCTTTGCCTCACTGTGTACAAGCAGTGGTTGCAGCTGCAATGGCAATACAGGCCTCGGCCTCAGTGGTATTATTCCACCCTCTCACATTGAGAGTGCCTCAATCAGTTGCAATAATTTTACTGCAAGAAAAAGTAGCATATCTCTCCCCTGCTAGATATCTTTCATGTATGACTATACTGCTGAGCCAACCTCATATGACAATTGAATGATGTACGACATTAAATCCATCAACATTACTCCCAACTCCTGTGGACAGCACACCGCACAGCTGCCTGCAGGAAATTGAACAGTTAACTTTGCCTAGACAAGATCTCACAGATATGCCCTTGGATAATGCCGTGGTGACACATTACGTGGATGGCTCATGCAGAAGGGGCCCTACAGGAAAGAATCTAGTGGGGTATACAGTAGTTACAGACACTGAAATTTTAGAAGCCCATCCCTTACCACATAACTTGTCTGCACAAGCAGCATAATTGATAGCTTTGACACGGGCATGTACTTTAGCAAAAGACAAATGTGTAAACATATATACTGATAGTCAGTATGCTTTCTCTACAGTACATGTATTTGCGCAACAATGGAAGAATAGGGGAATGATAACATCTAGTGGAAAACCAATTAATCATGCGCAATTTATTTTGGAATTATTAGAATCTATCCAGTTACCTACTAAAGTAGCTATTTGCAAATGTGTAGCTCATACAAAACAACAGGATAAGATTTCGAAAGGCAATGCGAGAGCTGATGCAGCTGCAAAGCAAGCGGCTTCAGACTCAGAAACTTTACTTTTGAATGAGGAATTACAACCCTCTGAGATTTTAGATTTAGACATGTTGAAAACAATGCAGATGCTTACTACAAAAGCAGAAAAACAAAAATGGGAAAAACAAGGCGCAATTCTTGAAAATGGACTGTACATTTCCAAAGAGAAAAAAAACGATATTGCCGTCTAATTTATTTAGATATGCAGCTTTGTTGAGCCATGGGCAGTGCCATGTCTCAACAGGAGGGATGGTACAGTTAGTAAACCGAATATTCTAAACATATGGATTCACAAATTACACCAAAAAATTTTGTGCAGCTTGTCATACTTGTAACAAGCACCATGCACACGGGGCATTTAAACCTAAGCAAGGAAGTTTTCCTATACCACCGTATCTGTTCCATACTATCTGTATGGATTTCATAGAATTGAATAAGTGTGAAGGGAAAAAATATTGTCTAGTCATTGTAGATATGTTTTCTAAATGGGTAGAAGCTTTTCCAACCAAAAATCCAGATGCAGCAACAGTGGCGAAAGCCCTGATAAAAGAAGTAATCCCTAGATTTGGCATTCCGGAAAGGATTTATAGTGACAATGGCACACATTTTGTTAATCAGACAATCCAGCAACTTGGAAGATTTTTTGGAATCTCCTTGAAAAACCATTGTGCCTACCACCCACAGTCTGCAGGACTGGTGGAAAGGTACAATGGAACCCTTAAGAACAAACTTAGGAAGTTAGTTGATGAGACTCAGAAGAATTGGATATACTGTTTGCCTTTAGCGCTGCTGAGTATGAGAATGGTTCCAAATGTGAAGGGTTTGACTCCCTTCAAAATGGTTTTTGGGAGAGCATATTATGTGCCTCAGTGGAAAGCTCTCATGCCTGCAGAGCAAGAGGCTGACAGTTCATTAGCTAGTTATATGAGGAAACTGTTAACAAATAAATCTGTTTTGCAGTTTAACTCTTTTTCAGATAAGGAACAGACCAGACCGGTGGAAGCAGTTTTGGCTCCGGGAACTTGGGTGTGGCTAAAAGTGACGAAGAGGAAGAATTGGGTGAGTCCAAAGTGGGAAGGACCGTACCAGTTACTGTTGGCAATGCCTACTGCAGTCAGAGTGGCTGAGAGGACGTCCTGGGTCCATTTGACACACTGCAAACTGGTAAAGAACTTTCAACTTGATAAAAACTTTGTGACTGATATACAACAAGGGCAAAATGGCCAAGAACAAAGCGAATAGAAATGTAGATCAACCCCAGAGATGTTGCATAATCATTTTGTTGAGTATACATTTATTGACTATAATTGTGACAATTTTCCTCTTGTTGTGGTTTTTCCTACACTCAACCACACAAGTGAAAGTGGGAAGACGTGACAAAACATCTATAGACTGGCATCCAAATTTTAACACATACCTAGCCATGAAACGTGTATATGCAGAGACTATGAACATTTCAAATTGCTGGGTTTGTACAGCTATACCAACAGCATATGGAGGACTGATAATGTCCGCTGTCCCTCTGGGGATAAATGAGACTTGGGAAAATTTGCTTTTTGACACAGGGACTGTGCGATCAGAGGACAAAGTAGCTTTGTTTTTACCTGTCACACAAAAGGGAATTGTATGTTTTTATAAAAATGATACTCTCCATGTGGGCTGGAGCAATTGTAATATAATGATATCTTATTGGTGTTATATTAAGACTAGTAATGGCAATACTTTTTGCAATACTAATTATGACTCATATTTGAACTCAGTGAAAACAACCATGAATGAAATTCGCAAGAATCCTGTTTTATTTAAACAATTGTCAGTTATAGACCAGAAAATGTTTCATGCAGGGTTATTGCGTATTAGTACTAAAGTAGAAAATTGTTATTTTATTTGTGGGAAAAAAGCATACAAATGGCTACCTGAGAATTGGTTCGGCAGTTGTTTTTTGGGTTATCTGGTTCCGGCTATAAGACATACTGCAGAATTACCTTTGGGTAAGATACGAAATGTGAGAGAAGCAGCCCGAAAACCTGAAGGTCCAGTTGAAAAACCTGTAAATCCAGTAGGACGGATCAAAGCTGGCTGGAAAGACCATAATAACGTAAAGGACAAAAGCAAATTGACTCATATGGACTTGAGTGACAGTGTTATATCTTGGGCAGGAATATTCCCAGCATATGGAGCAGTCAAATCAATCTGGGAGTTGAGGAAGCTGTCGAAACTTCTCGAAGTAATGAGTAATGCAACTTTCTCTGCCCTAGAACTGGTGACTGATGAACTGAATGCAATGAGAACTATTGTACTACAAAATCGAATGGCTCTTGACTTCACCCTAGCGGCGAGAGGTGGTATGTGTGCACTTATCAAAGAAGAATGCTGTGCGTACATTCCGGACAACAGGCATGAAATAAACAACCACCTAGAGGTAATTCAGCAAGTATCAGCCATGACTGAACCAGGCCCAAACCCACTGACGGACTTTTTCCAGAATCTATTTGGGGGGTGGGCTTCCATCCTAATGAATATTCTGATTGCTATTTGTGTGGGTTTACTCCTAATAGGAGCATGTGTTTGTTGTGGAATTCCCTGCATGAAAAGATTAATCAAAGATTTTATTGATGTATCTGTTACTGAAACTTTATACCAAGATATTGAGATTGAAAAATTGATCTCAGATGAAACTTTTTCTGAAGTATAGATCAAATGACTCACCTAGCTGAAATCCTTAGTGGAAGAGGTTGGGAGACGAAATGACATTATGCATACTTCAAAATAGAATAAAAAGTATTAATAGGAGGGAAAATGTTAGAGAAATATGTATTTGAATATATGTGAAGTGCTAGTTTAAAAGCAAAGTCGTATGTAATGCATTTTATTCTATTAATGATATAACAAAAAGAATGAATTCATATATAATTGCAAGAAGTTTTTGAAACTGCAGTGTGGCTTGTAGCAAGTTGACCTCTGACCCTGGCAGCTGCTAGCTCAGCAAGTTTTAATGTTTATGCTTTTCACAAGTAATTATCTGCTGGGTCAGGAAATTAAATATGTGAAATAATGAAATCTTCTGCTCTTTCCTGCTGGGATGATTTGGCCTTGTGCATGTGTTACTAGATAACACGCAGCTGTTGGGAAAGTGTTACAGGGGAACAAAGAAGTGTATTAAAAGACTGAATCTGTTATTGTATTCGGACTAGTTTGAAACCTTGAAGAAGTAACTTTACAGAAAGACATTATGTCTGACCAGGTGGATAGCAAGGCCGTATTGTTACCAGAGGAAAACTTTTTTTAAATATACAGCATCAGCATTATTTAATGAATAGAAGACTGTAAGCTAAAGTGATGTAGATGCCCTGTGACATACCACGTCAGTAAGGTGGGCACAACTTGAATGTAAAGACTATAAAAAATTTGCACTTCCTGTTTCATGTCAGACAAAATTCTGTACTTGTACGTTTTTTGCCTCCTGGTGTACACTAGTAAACTTTTGAACCTGAACCTCCTGTGTATTGATCTTTTTATTTTATTTAACACTTACCTAAATATACGAAGTATAAACAATAAAGTGACTCATCTTCATGCTCTGCTAGAAATACATGCATTTGACATCTAATGTCTAACTGAAACGTGGTTAAAACCAGCAACCCAAGACTATGAAATCACCCCTTCAGGATACAATATTTTAAGATTAGATCACCTGAACAAGAAGGGAGGGGGGTGTAGCAATAATATATAAAGCAGGGCTCCAAGTTACTTCACTAGCTATCCATCCACCTTCAGATACCAATACTGAAATTCTTATCACTAAGCTTCAACTAAATACTTGTAAGTCCATCTATATTATATGTTCCTATCTTCCTCCTGGAAATAATATCACCACACTTGAAAATATCCTCAGCTGGCTTTCCACACACTACTTACAAGAAACCATAGTGCTAGGTGACTTTAATATAGACTGGAATAGCTGTAATACTGGCAATCCTACTAACCACATAAACCTACATGTCTTTTCCCAAACTATCACGTCTCCTACTAGAATCCACAAACCTACCTATAAAGAAAACACCTTAGATTGGATTCTAACAAATACTCAATCCCTAACATGCGTGAATGGGCGTACCTTCGTTGAAGGTTGTGCGCCAGGCCTGGCAAGTCGGTACGTAAAAATCTACTGCCACTTAGTGGACCGGAGTTCCGCTGTGGTGACCCCTAACCGGGAAGAGCCGAAAGATACAACTCAATCCCTAACATATACGGCAGGCACCCTACCAGATGACATTAGTGACCACTCACTAACATATATAATTAGACAAAAGACTAATATTCCCTACCCTACCACTTACAAAAAACATTCGTTCCAACAAACTGAAAGCTTCCAAAATGAACTTAGTGTGTGATTGGTTACCCCTAAAACACCTCCAGCTAGAGGACGCAGTGACATACTTCAACTCCAAATTCTTAAAAATCTTGTACTACCACACTCCTACTTGTACTCTTAGGAATAGAACAAAAACTGCTCCATGGCTAACAAAGGAAACTAAGCAAAAAATTCTACTTAGAAACAAATTTTGGGCCAAATGGCATACTAGAGACCCAGCTGATCATTTAAAATTTAAACAGCTTAAAAATACTACTAAAACATCAATACTATTAGATAAAAGAAACTTCTACTTTCAACTTCAACAAACTAACTAACATAAACCCCAAAAGTTTTGGACAGATATCAATAGACTCCTACATGCTGGCCACTCAAAGACACCAACCCTATCAGGAATAGCCCATGAGACTCCCAAACAAATTGCTGATGCCTTTAGCACCTTCTTTACTGAAGCCATCCTATCACTTGCCAACTCATTACCACCTGAATTCTCTAATCTGCCTTCCTCCTCTTCTAACATACCACCTTCATTTCAACTACAACCTGTTCCTACACCCCTCATCTGTACCCTTTTTCAAAAACTTAAACCATCTACCCCCTCTGCCGACCAATTACCAGCCAAATACCTGCAAATAGCAGCAAAAGCAATAGTCTATCCTATTTCTATCCTAATTAATAGAACCATAACAGAAGGTACCATCCCATCCGTTTGGAAAATCTCCCATATAATCCCCCTACACAAAGGTGGTAATTCAACAGAACTCTCTAACTTTTGTCCAATTGCCCTACTCTCTCCCTTAGCTAAAATTATGGAAAAATGCATCCACCGTCAACTATTAGACCACCTTCTCCAAAATAGGGATTGAGTATTTGTTAGAATCCAAGCTAAGGTGCTTTCTTTATTGGTAGGTTTGTGGATTCTAGTAGGAGAGGTGATAGTTTGGGAAAAGCCATGGAGGTTTATGTGGTTAGTAGGATTGCCAGTATTACAGCTATTCTAGCAAACTCTCAGCCTGGCTTTAGACCTTTCCATAGTACCACCACTGCCCTCCTATCATTTTCTGACCACATTAACAAAAACCGTAACAGTAACACTCTTTCTTCTGCAATCTTTATGCATCTCTCAAAAGCATTTGACATGGTCAACCATGAACTACTGTTAAATATACTTAAGTCCCTCTCCCTTGATGCACAGGCACTACTGTGGTTCAAGTCCTACTTAGATAACAGGCAACAAGCAGTGCTTTGGGAAAATAGTCTATCTAACCACGTTCCTGTCACCCTTGATGTACCCCAAGGTTCTATATTGGGCCCTCTTCTATTCTCAATTTTTATTAATGATCTAAATGTAAACATCCCTCAAGCTACATGCATACAATATGCAGACGACTCCACATTAATATACTCTGCTCCTGGTCCATCTGAACTGCAGTCCCTCACCCAAAATGTCTTTGAATTAGTAGAAAAATGGTCTTACAGTGCTGTCTCCTCCTTAACCCCAAGAAGACTAAATTATTGCTCTTTACTCTCACACAAAAGTCCACCCCAATTGACTTCATTATCAAATCTAATAATGGCATGGTCATATCTCCTGACACTACCACCAAACTCTTAGGAGTAACAATAGACCAAAACCTTAAATATGATACTCATATCAACACCACAATAAAATATGTTAACAGAAAACTAGGCTCCCTCTGTAAGATTAAACCCTTCCTTACTCCCATATCTAGAACTACTATTGCCCACACCCACCACATCTTAGCTCTCCTCTATGCCTCTCCTATATATACTAATCTATCAAAAAGCAACTTCAACAAACTGGCAACCTCCTACAATAACATTGCCAAATATGCAACTGGCTCCCCCTTTTAGAACCCACTACTGCCTAAATCTGAAACAACTGGGTTGGCTTGAGCTGCAAAATTAAATTAAATTCCACAAACTTATTATTGTCCATAAGACCCTTTATCATCCAAACAATACACCAATACTCATGAGTCTAATCACCCCATATAAAAATCTTACAAACCTGCGCTCAGCAAATAAACTACTTGTATCTAGACAAAAACCCAACAATAAAGCAGGAGATTCCCTTTTCTCTAACACTGTAGGAAAAATCTGGAACCTACTTCCCGGTGAACTCACATCTCTTTCTTCAACTCCACTATTCAAAAAGAAACTCAAAATATATCTTACAACCTACTGGCTATGTCCTTGTACCAATCCTGACTAAAATTCCTCATCCTGTTATCCTCTTAATCTTATCAGTTAGCTAACTTGAGACTGTACAAAACCCATTCTTCTCAGATACTATTACAAGTTACGATGATCGTACCCAACAAGGGCCTTATGAATGTGTCACTGCAGTATAGATGAGTCACTGCCTTTTAAATAATGTGTCCCTGCCTTGTAAATAATTACCTGTTCTTCTCTGACATATACAGCCATGATTTTGGAATGCCTCACGCCCTTCTAAATACTTTTTTCTTCTATAATTGTTTGGTCTTAAAAAAAAACAATTTTGTTATCTATCGTGATTACTATGTTACCATGTAAACAGCTGTTTTGTCTGACAAGTGAACTGCATCTGTAGTTGCAATATTCTGCTTTGTTTTTATGTGGAGCTTTTCTCCCCAGGCATCTACTGAAAATGGACATATATCCAGTTAGACTAGCCCGGTCAACAAATGTAAAATAAATAAAATAAATAAATAAATAAATAAATAAATAAATATATTTAATGGCTAAAGATGTCTGAGCAACAGAGACATTAATACAGTGGGATGAACTCTATAATTCTTAAAACAAGGAAAGAACACACTTATTTCAGTGCCAAGAGTCAGTTTCTGTTATGTGCTGATTATTATTCCAGGTTTACAAAGGTCATTAAACTAAAAGATACTAAAAGTGCCAGAGTAAAAAAAAAAGTTCTCAGGAATTTATTTTCAAGGTATGGTATACTTAAAAATTTATTTCAGATAACAAATCTCAGTATATCGATCAGGAATTCAAGTATTTTTACCAAACAGATGGTAATTAAAACACATATCATCTACTCCTTGTTACATTCATTGTGATGGACAAGTGAAAATGATGGTACAGGAAATTAAAGATCTGATAAAAAAGTGGCGATATATCTGTGACACTGCCAGCCCAGCTATCTGGAATTTTGTAAATAATTCTATGTCATTTGTGAATATTGATATGATTTATTCAGAACTGTATGTTATGTACTGAGCTTCAAGACTGTAATCACAGCATACCCTGCTGGAACATAGAAGATTAACTTACAAAACTTCAAGAAAATAAGTTGAAATTAAATGCTTTACAATGTGCTATAAAAGTTTGCAGCAAGAAGACAGGATGTCTAGAGCTAGTAGTTTTTTCTATTGTCTTGCGAGAAGTAATTACTAGGTCTAAAGTGTAAATTTGTTTGTTTTACGACTTCCAGTTCTGAGCAAACATCTGAGAGATATGTATTTTTCACACAGAAATGTTAACTTCTGCTAAGTTTCTGTTAGCCTGGGAATTGAAGGCAGGTGACAAAGAGTGATGTCATCCAAATGTTTGATAGTAATTTAAGAACTCTATCAGAGAGAGACTTTGCAAATTTTGTATTTTTGTTTTTGACCTGGAAACATCCATCATCACCATCATCTGCACTTGCCTTGCTAATAGCAAGTAACCAGGGTACAATAATTTATTTTAGATATAGACAGGAATATAGTAAAGATTAGTTTAGATGTTTTCTGCATTTATATGAGACTGTCCTGTAATGTTGTTTTAAAATATTTCCTGTGATTTTGAACTCTGAAGTAACTGTTTGTTTTCTGAGTATTATCTTGTTCTTTTGTTATTTATTATTAAATATATTTAAACCTGTCTTTGTGGCTGATATTTGAGAGCCATATTTAAGCTCTTACAGTACTTGCATATCTATTTGGTGACACTGTACAGGCCACTCCTAAATAGCCTTGCAGTTCTTGGTCACAGTTACCATTTGGATTATAGTAGCATTACACAGTAGGATTGGGCACCCTTTGTAAGGGCCTTATAGCAGCTGATAAGTAGGGGTTGGTGGCAGAGATAACTACCTTATAGTCTCGGCAGAAAGGGCATAGCTAGTAAACCTGTGCCAGCCTTTCCCAGGTGTATGTGTGTGTTTGTATATAAATCAAATCTCAAAGTGTGCATGTGTCAGCTACTTGGGCAGGGACATGAAGCAGTGATTGGTCAGAGAGAGTGCTGGAGTTCTTGGCTTGACCCCTCAGCTCAGAGCTTAACCTTATAGCTGTGCCAGTGGGAAGTCTTATTGGGGATCTAGAGAAAGAGTTAGAAACCAATCCCAGACTGACTGTGATCTATGTGTGCTCTTAAGGGAAATTGTACTTTTCTGTGTACTTCTCATCCTCCCAATGTGTACGGCCCTCACTGTTGCCAGTGGTAAGGATTGAGGCTCCTTGATTATTGGGCCAGTGCAGTGGGGTCACAATATCAGTAAGACATTATGTGTCAGTTTTACAATACAGAGCCACACCTTTTCTGTAACACTTTTTTATTGTACAAAGCTTGAAAAGCAAGCCACCTATTGCCACTTCTTTATCAAATCAGACAAATACATCATTGTTTTAAACTTACTGAGAAGGCAGGGAAGTGAGACATTTTATTATAAATGATTTACAAAAAGGCTTTCTGTTTTGACAAAAGGTGATACAGTAAAGACTCATATTCTGAAAACTTTTTATAATAGCCAGATGGAAACAACTGAAATTGTTAAAGGAACAGAGATTTATCAGTGTATAAAATAAAGAAGATGCGTCTCTATTAGACAGGATATGAGGAATGTATGGTAGCTACTTTACACAACAGGATGAACATGAATGATTTGAATATTTACAAGTGTTACTGCATTCTCATAGAATGAGCAATCATGATTTTACCTCTGATGTGCTAAATCAAGAAGGGTCACAGAGTATTGAAAGTTTTATTCACACTGAAAAGAGTCAAGGTTGTCAAAATAATGAATGTAAACATAATCATCAACAACAGAATTGTGAATGTTTGAGATATGAAGACTTGTCAAGAATACACGAGATATACTGACAGTAGATGGTGCAAAGAAGAAACTGAAAAAAGGGAACTGATAATGTCCTACTTTAAACTATTAAATAATGTCTGACATGAGATTTAAAGTAACCTGTTCAGTCTTACGTCTATGTTTTATGCACAGGACATGCTTGAATAGTTATAAGCAAAGTGTTCTGACTTATATTGTTTTAATAGCATAATCTACCATGAGTTACTCAGTGGTGGAGACCATAGTGGAGCTAAATGAGTGTAATCCACATATACCTGATTGTTCATGGCTGGGGTGAAGGCCATTGTATTGCATGATCATTCAGAGCTACAGGTGCGGGCTATTCTAGAGCCAACCATCCATGCAAAGCAACCATGCATTCCCGCAGTGGCAACTGTCCCCTGCTTTTGCTTTGACAGCCATTTGCAAGTAGCTGTTAGGAATATACTAATGGATGCCTACATTCCCTGCAATGGTTGGAGAGATTCATGGAGACCATGGAGGACTTTATACAGGCTGCACAATACGCTGAGATCCTTTGACATGGCACAGTAATTAACATATGTTTGTTTTTGGATCATAGCCCTGCAAATCCATTGGTTGGTACATAGCATAACTCCCATATCATGGAATAACCAATCCTTAGAGTGTGTCTCTCCCCAATGTCATGTGTGCACCTGGGAGGCCTTGGATGCTGCCTGCATTTGTGTTTTCTGTGTATCATTTGTGGACCACACATGGATACGTCATCCTTCCTTAAACATAAGTGATGCAGAAGGTCCATCCTGGACCTCTACAGTCCCCTCACCTCTGAGGGAGCGTGATGCTCTCTTCACTGCTAGCATTGCTAACAGTTCCACTGTGTCATCAGACTATAGCATGTACACCAGCAATCATCATTAGCTTCTAAATACATGCTAACCTCAGGCATAGGCAGACTCATACTAAAGGATCCTCTCCCAGTGAAATGTGTGAAAGCATACAGTTAAACTACCGGTATGTGAGCCAGTACATGAGTAACCCCCACTACCATGCATCAGATAGAATGTGTGACATGCTAGCAATATACACAGCTTATGAGTACAAACATATCTATTTGTGCAGGATGTGTCCATCGCAGGCTTGATGTCCTTGGATGACAGAAATGCAATATGTTATATGCGCCTGTGCAGAGGTTCTCGGCAATGACTGCATGGCACATCACAAAACTCACTTGAGGCAGTTTGGACCAGCCTGGCTGTTTTATCTAAGCTACCACCCAGAATAATTTCCCTGTCAGTGTCTCCCCTGAGGGTTATAAGGAACTGCTCAGTGTCTGCCAATGGATAATGCCTTGAATGTGTTGCCCCAGTATCTGACATGTTGACAACTATGCCTTGTCCCCTGTTCTCCACATGGAGGATCATACAAATGACCTTGCAATGCACCTACTTCGCATAAAGTATCATGTCAGTGATACTGCCATTCACTTGCATCATTGCCTGGTTGTGTCCACTTGTAGCATTTATTTGCTACATTTCCTTCAATATATGGTTCCTGTAGGCCTTGTCCACCTTATGCTTTTCCAGGTTGCTTCTTCTGTATTTGTGTTGGGCCTACAGTAGAGCCTTAATCTCCTATCTGGTGATTTTTCATGATCTGCCATTCTTTTGGTGCCATGAAAGCTCCAGTACACTTGTATATACAAAACTGTATCAGAATGTACATATACAATCCCATCCATGTAAGACATCACCTGCCACCCCACTGTCACTACTAATCCTGTGGTGGATACAGCCTTGTGCAATGCTGTGACATAACTGTAGTGACACTGTGCCAGACTTTGGTACCTTTAGGTATATGATCTGCATTCACTGTCCCTTGTGACAGTGCCTAAAGCACACACTGTGCCCACTGCACTACAGATCCTGCAGCTCCTTACATGTGAATATGCAATATATCCTCCCTGAGCTCTACCTGAATCCCCACCAATAACAGGTATGCATGCTGTCCTATCTGTTTCCTGTGCTGTGGATGGTTGTCCTCTCACCAGAGGACTACAATCTAGCATGTTAATAGAGTGAAGCATATAAGGTCTCCCCTCAGAAATAGAAGCTGTTCTGTCCATTCCCTGTACCCTTACCAGTTACAAGCCTATAGACAGTACTGAGCCATGTCCTGACTGTTCCTCTTACCCTTACTGTTTTTGCTACTCCTAACCCCAACACAATCTGTTATATTCTTGGTCAAGGTCATTGCAGTGTTAGATTACATAATCTCTACTGTGTAACAACTGTGTGTTGCAGCCATACATTACTAGTATCCCTGTCTGCATTCACTTTTTCTATATGTTGGTTTTCTCCAATACCCTCTGTGTTCTGTAGTCTAGAAGTCTCTAAAGTGCAGTCTCTTGCAGTCAGCTGTGTAGTCTGTCCATGATGCTAAACATTTGCATCACAGTAATGACCATGGTCATCATGCTCTCCAGTTGCTCATCATGGATATGCTCACTATTATAAGTCATAGAGGGTGTAAACACCTGTGGACCCTGGTCCTGCAGATGTTGCCATACACTACACTAATTACCATGTCTATCACATTGCCACAGATGGGCATTGTACTTCTCTGCTGCCAGCCAGTGTGTGTCATGTGGTCCCTGCAACCCATGGCATTGTTCTCCAACTATCATTTCTACTCCTGGACTTGACCTACTGAATGAGCATGGCCTCAGCAAGATCTGAGTGTAGCAGAGCTCTTCCATGGTGCTGCTCAGGGAGTACCTACTGGGGATGAGCAACAAAGCCTTAAGTATAATGTGGATGCCTGGCACTCACCTGCCAGGGCAGTGGGTGATGCTATAGGCAAAGAGTGCCAGCATAACTATAGTGAATAGGCACCCCTCAGATCTTCTCTGCCAGTGGAAAGAAGAAGTTAGGAAGAGACAACCGTCATACTACAGTAAGATTTCATTTTTTGTTTAGTCATTGTACAGTAAGCCTGAACGCATAGTTATAGCTGTTTTCTGCTGTAATGGGTATGCTGTACTTATTAATGATTTTTTTTCTGAATTCCAGTAATAACGTCATGAGACACTTCCCAGTGAGAAATAATGCTAAAACAAGCTGACTGTGGCATCGCTTGCTGTGGAGATGCACAATGAAAAAATAGCCACTGCAGTCAGAAGGGCTTCCTAGAAAGATGACATACAGCTATGCTCCCAAAAGAGAGCTGTCTGGACACTCTTTAACTGGATACATATTTACACACTATACCCCATACTGGCATTGTAAAGAATCTGAAAGATTTCTAGGTATGGTTAGATGGATTTAGAAATAGCTGCAAGATAAAACTCACATTATTAAGCTGACTGGTACCACTTCAGAAAGTAAGAAAGCAATTAGAAGTGTACCTCAAGGCTCAGTGTTGGAACCCCTCTTTTTTGGCATATACATTAATGACCTCTATATTGTAAACCCAGGCCTATGATGAATCAAATTTGCCAATGGCTGCAAGGTGGGTGTTATTGTTCACTCCCTTCCAGATGTAAAATCTCTACAACAAGAACTAATTCTTACAAAGTGATGGTATACAGAAATAATATATATATATATATATATATATATATATATATATATATATATATATATATATATATATATATATACATGTGTGTGTGTGTTTGTAAACTAAATACAAAACAGTGCAGTATTGTCATGTGCATTAATCATCCCTCATCTGCAACTTAGACTATAGCCAGTACCCCACTACAAATGGACATAGTGATCAGGGACTTTATCACCTTTATAGACAACTCCCTCTTCTTCTACTACTGTGTAGCAACAGCAATCAGGAAAGCCTTCTCTCTATTCCAACAAATTTCAAAAGGCCTTTTATCATGTCAAAATGTTAGCATCCTACTGTATTCAGCACTAATTAGACCAATTATAGAGTACAATGACCTGTTCAGCACATACCTAGCCAAACATACCATGCAGCTATAAAGACCCTAATGGTTTCTTACAAAAAAAGATTATAGGTCTAAAAATCTTTACCTCCCAAAAATGGCTTAAAGCCCTAGGCCTATACTATGTGTCTTATAGGATCCTGTGAAGAAGTCTATGTTGTAAATTTTATACCACCAAGGCCCTGCTCTCCTGGATTTCTTGTAAGCTAAACAACTCCATATGCACTCAAACAAAGGATACAGGCCTCCACCAGCACATAAATAAAATACATTGGTGGGATAGATTTATTAATTATTGGTTACCCCACGCCACTCTGAAAAAAAAAATTGCCTTTACATGTTAAACAGAGTGACACCCACACACTTATAAAAACAACCTGGATGACTGGGCTGGTATCCTCAAAGTTATCCCTGGCCTGACATGTTTTGCCCCTTCTGGAAGTGAGGGGGTGCATATTGACAGTGGATATCAGAAAGGTACAATGGTTTCTTGACTTACTTACTTTATAACTCCTATGATTCTATAAATGCAATTCAGCAATTCAAGATGCGGTTTTAACTCATTTCTCTCCATACCCCAGATGATCTATGTGGCTTTCCTCTAAACATTTTCTAGTTATTCCACATCCCTTTTCTTGTAAAATCTCCATATCTAAACAAAATATTCAGGACATGCTCACACCAGTGTTTGTAAATCTGTGATTATAACATTATTGCTCATGAAATCTTAGCCCACAGAATAAAAACCCAACACTTACTTGTCTGTTCCCACTGCCTACTTTACTTGCACCTGACAGTCCAGGGATGGTGTGCCAGTCATTCCTCTGTCACTTCAACCACTGTCTCTGCTACTTTAGCTTCCCATAACTTGTATGCATATTTCTGGTTCTTGGGTCCACAATGAAGAACTTATCTGCAATGGACCTTACTCCTCCTGTACAATATATCTAGGTCCCTTTTTAGGTTTTCTCATTTAAAACTGTGGCCTTGATTTCAGTGTCAGATGCAAGAAGTTTATTTGTTGGTTTGTTCCACCCACCCCCACTGATTTACAAGAAATTTTGTTAAATAGTGATTATCAGAGGCAGAAAAATACAGCCACTACGCAAGTAAATCCAGTCGCTACAAAAATAAAAACAAACAAGTAAAATAGAAGTCACTGCAGCCACACGCAGCTGATAAGGAAGAGGTTTATTAGACTCAAACAACTTTTAAAACCACCCATTACAAACATTTAAAGGGGCACATAGTCTCTTCAAACTGTTTTAACTTACTTTTAAAGAATTCAAAAGTGTCCTCTTGTATATGTTCATTGGTAACACAATGATACCAGCTTAATTCTTCATCAATAAGAGGATTATTAGGAACATCCATAAAGTCATTCAGAGTAAAACGGCTATGACTTGTTGATGTACTGGTAGAGGGAATAGCCCCATGCTGACTTATGTCTATGATTGACTGTAAAAAAAGTAAAATAACAGAGTAAAAGAGTAAATAACAGAGGCAAAATTTTGAATGGACTAGGCTTCTCTTTGTTAAGTCATTTAGTGATTAGATACACTTCTTTCAGAATGTACAGTTTATTTCACTTTCGACTTTACTGTAGCATTAAACTGTTGCACAAATGAGGAACCTATTATATGGGGGTACCAGTGAGATTATTTTTTTTTTATCCCTCTTTGCCTCCATTGCTTGTCAACCATCATTCCCCTCCCCAGCAACTGGCCTATTTATTTCCCATCACAGAGATAAGTGTTGACCTAGACAGGCTATCATTTAGACAGCCATTATAGGTGATTTAAGAAGGTTTGTCTTAGTCCTATATCTCCCTTGAGGGACTGGCTTCAGTAGAATGAGGTTGCGCAATGGGCTGTCCACACTGGTCACCCTCTCGTTTCTACAAAGAGATTACCAGCTAGTAGCCTCCATACCTCTCAACTGTACAGATTTTCACAGAATGTCCAAATTTTTGCCTGATATCTTTGATCCATTTTCATAACATTGTGATTTTCTGGAAATGTAGTGGCAAATCATTTAACACTGAAGTTAAAAAACAATTACATACATTTGAGTTTCAGGCTTCATACCCTCCAGAAAATTCATGCTAATGTAAAACCTGTTATTCTATCATCTTTCTAAGTTTGTAAGATCAATATTTAAAAATTGTACCTAATTTTGGGCCTTTGTCCCACTTTTATTCATGGCTCTGTCCAGATTTCAACCCCCCCCCACTTCAATCACAGAAAGTGGTTTCCTCAGTTTTGACTGGAAAACTCATACTTCCTGTTGACTCAGAGTGTATGCTACTCTCGAAGAAGCTAGGATGGCTCTTCATTTTATAAAGATGCTTTTTTTATTTTTTGCTTATATAGAAATAGGTGTTTAGATGTTTCACTGATGATGAAAAAATTCTTGAAGAAGATGAATTCCTGCTCTGATAGCTAACAGAGTACTGTAGTCAGTAGCACCAACAGGAAGAAGTAAAGATACATTTGTGTTAAGGATTTGCTTTTTTATAAGCACAATATCCAGTATACGTTTACCCCTTATTGATAAACTGGACATTTGTACAAGATTCTTGGCCTGGACTGAAACTATTTGCAATCTCTTTATTTTACAGCTCAGTGTTTGGTATATCAAAGTCACATATAATTGCTAACTTTTCCTAGATTAGATTGTCTGCATTAATGAATTAATCTACACCTGTACATCAGAATTAATTCTGATACTCATCAATATAATTTAAGGTAATAGCAAACAGTTAAAATGACTCACCTCTAAGTTCAGCAAGTTTTCACTCAAATATTTTATGCTCTTTCTCCAAAGAGTCTTCTTCTCCTCAGTTTGCCAGCTTTATCTCAGGGCTATATATAGATTATATCCCTTCACTATCCGGACCCTAATCATCTGAGTTAAGAAAATCTTTTTAATATACTTAGGTTAGCCCTCTCCTCTTTAGGTGAATGTTTCCCTGTTTCTCTCCATTTCCTATTATTCCTAACTTCTGTAGTTGTATGTATCAATCTTACTCCTTTCTTGAAATATTTCCTAGACTTTTTCCAGTTTTTGTTATCCATAAAATATCCAGAGGATGCCATCTCATTTGAAGCAAAGAGATAAACACCTGAATATGACCCAGGTCACTTGAATTTATTGAGTTGGGCAACTGTAAGAGCTGGCAGTGGAAAGGAGGAGTCTCAAGGTGTTATCTACTTACTTCTCTTCAGGGAGAGACATTCTGGTGTGGGTAGGTCATTTTTGTAGCATTGGCGGAGACTGTTACTATAAATAATAGTTAGTCTAAACAAGTGTGGGTGAGACTTGGGTAACAGTGCTTCCTTAGGGGTGCGGAAAATTACTGACACAGACCATGACTCATGGCACAGAAGGGCTTTCTAAAGGTGGTGAGGACTTCCTAAAAGTTGTAAATCTATCCTTTATGAGCAGCAGGGGTGGCTCCTGACTTCACACTCCACTCACACTTCATTATTCTTACGTATACTACATTTTGTTTACTTTATACTTTATTGATTATTGTAATGTGTGCATGAAAATTTACTGTTACTCATGGTACTTTTCTCCCCGGGCCTCTGCTGAAAAATGACCTGTGTCCAGTTGGACTTTCTCGGTAAACAAATGTTAAATAAATAAATGAATAAAATTATTATCAGATGTCCCAGCTGGTGATTCCAGTTTGCAGAGGTTAAATGCATGTGTGAAGCTGCATGAACTATGACACTAGGAAGACAATGGATTGGGGAGACACTCTGCCACAGGCATCAACCCCAAACTAGTCAGTGTCCAACCCTGTGGCATAAAATGAATACATAAATAAAAATAATCACAACATTTGGCAGACCTTCACTCTTTTATAGTTGTTCTTTTCCTGCCAAATGTGCACAGTTAGTCACAAAAGTTATTTCCTTAATAGACCAGAGCCCCTGTGAATATGCGTTAGCAGCAAATACTTCTTCAACCATGTAATGAATACCAAAAGTAAGCAGAATTTTTGAAATACTTGGGACATCCCCATTTCTATATCTGTAGCACATCATGTTAGAAGCTCCCCAATGTCTTCTTTTACACACCTCCTTTGTCATTTATTTCTGTACCTGGGTAGATTTTTTGTTGTATACCTCTTTTGCTAGATTATCTGTTTAAATAATGCTTCCTGTTCTAACTCCTTATAGACAAATCATCATGTTGTTAAACCTGTCTCCCTGATAATAGCAACTATACATCATTTTTACAATGGAGTCCCCCGAAGCAAGTCGGCAACATCAATTTAATTTGTATTTTTACTACAGCATAAGTTAAATATCATGAATCATAATGAAAGCATAAATGTTACTGTTCTTTACATAATGCTCCAGAATTGTACTGATGGGGGATCACATTATATCAGAGACTATCTGTATTGTATTTTCCCTATTTTTCAAATTCCTACATCCGTATTTACATTTCAGAACTTTTCAGCAGTAGCACTAGGAGTGAAATGCCTTATTTTAGTTTCATTACTCTATCACAGAATCATAAAATGTACAAGGCAACTGAGTCATGTGGCCATTAATGCCTTGCCAGAACCCAGAATCATAAAATGTACAAGGCAACTGGGTCATGTGGCCATTAATGCCTGGCCAGAACCCATCCTTAGACTTTACCTCCGTTTTCTAGAAATGAAAGGCCAGTTATACCAAGGGCGAATTTATCAATACCCATCCAATTATCTAATCTATTCTTAAATGAAGATTGCATGTCACATTGCTTGATCTAGAGATGAAGTTTGTTCCAGAGAAGGGATTTGTTTGACAAATCTGTCTCCCCACTATGATTTGTTTATTTACTGAAGCAGGTTCAGATTTCTGGTTCTAATGTTTGCTAGACTGTTTGATATGGAGAGAAATAAAATGTTTGGATTGCTGGATCTCTAATGGCTCAGAAGGGTAGGTACAGATTACCCCGAGGCAGCTGGGACAAAGGATCTCATAGCTTTCTTAGTTACCCGCTTCTGACTGCCAGGCTTCAAATGGTGGCTGCTTCAAATTCAAGAAAATATGGTTTATTTTGAATTTTTATATTACCTTATGTGTTATAAATATTGCTTTCTTTTTCTTTCCTTATACAAAATACCAGAATTTCTTTACTATCCTCCACATTAACACAACACCACATTACAGGCTGCATGGATGATGGTCATAGACATTAAATGTTACTGGCCCTGAAGCCACCTAACACTGTAGGTCCAGCTTTTATGGCTCAGCTAGTATAGATGTATAGGAGGTGACATCTCACTAATGATGAAAGATACAGACACTATAATAATAATAATAATGAGAGTTAGGACCATTGTAGCACAAATACTGGTGCAATATATCTGCATGGACAGTTAGAGAGACAGCAGTTGTTTATTGTCTACTTAATTGACTACTATATTGAACTAAATATACTAAATATGTAAAATAAACATTTTCATACAACTGAAAATATTTTATATAATTTTTTTCCGCTACACATTAGTCTGTCAGCAATTTACATATTCTTCAATGTTATGTATGTTAGTTTTGCCCTTTGTATATATTACTAGTCAATTTGCTTTGTCCTCAGCAGATTGCTCTCAGAAACTTTTTTATGTGCTAATTTATACTATGCTATTGTGCCCCTGGGCCCAGGGTCATGGCTTAAAAGGGTCTGTTGAGCAGTCCATTTACCTAGCAATCAAGAAATAAATAAATAGAAAATGTAAATGTATTTTCATGATGGGAACCCTCTGAGTAGTGACTGATATAACCACATGTTCAGAAAATTACTTTAGCAGTAGAACTATTAGATTCAAGATTATGAAGACAGAAACACAATATGACATGTAGTCATGTCTTATGCACCATTTGCCAGAAGAGATATGTTTGGCTTGTGCACATTGGATGAATGATTAACCTCATCTGTAGTAGAGTCAGCAGGGAGAAGCTCATTAGACATTATGTGTCATATTAGCAGCACAGACATGTTACTTTGCTGTAATCTCAACTGCACAGAATTTACCATTCTGGTCCATATACATTCCAGTTTCATACCTAATTCCTTCAGTCATAATATTATTCATCATTGCCTTATATGCCTTTTGTTTCTTCCTCATAGAAAGGTGTTGGTTGTGACCTCCTTCCATCAGTGGCTACATAGTGTGAATAGATCTTTAGACCTCACAAAGTATATGGACTGGCATGTCTGCCTAGTATCTATGACAGGAATGTATACTATAGTTATGAAACCCAGCCTTAATTGTGCATTACAAAACCAAGGCACATGGAAAACCAGTGGCAATGATAAACTGAAGTGTTTCTAAAATGTACCTTTGAGGTCATGGTTCACTTACATGTCGACCTGAGATTCATTTGGATTATTGACCTGCACACAGCAATGGCAACTCATGAGTGCTCCCCTAAAGCTTTAATGTCCACTTCCAGCTTAGTAGTCTGAATCCATGTTACTGCAAGGCCTCTATGATGATATCACTCTCATTTTCACTTACAGTGTTACATCTTTTCTCTCATCCTATAGTCCAAACATAGTGGTTATAAGCAATAAGAAACGCACAACAGAAAAACACCTACAGTCTAACACTTAAAAAGATAAAGGAAAAGTGTAACATCAGGATTCAATAAACTCCTTGTAGGTTCAGCGCAGAGTCCACACAGACTGTATTCACGTATGCGATATGGCTCATTGAGCGACATCACACCATGAATATTAATGATGCGTGGCGCTTGCAAGCAAGGTTTTGCGGCTCACACTTGTGTTGCTGGCCACAAAACCTGTACACTGAATGTGGATCATTCCATACAAACATTTAGTGCAAGAAATGTGGTCAAACATTAAACTAATGGGGGGGACAAAGGGCCAGCATGCATTTTCTGAAGGATATGAAGTATTTATTTATTTATTTTAAACAGAAATGTATGTCATTATATATTTACTTCAATCTTCAGTGATTTCCCAGTAAACCACACATTTTTACAAGGAACGGGCCAAAAATATTAAACAAATATCTGGACATTCTGCAAAACTCTAGACAGTCTCCCTCTCGTATTTTAATTTCTTTTTTTTTTCTTTTTGAGCAGTGTTTGCATGATGCACAGCTTGGTACAAGCATGTTTAGCTGTGCTCACCTGGTTTGTGTGAGGCACAGCAGCACACAAACTGGGGGAATGGACCACCCAGGTTGTAGACAGGACTCAGACAGCCACACATATAAACTGGATGCATTCAGTTAGTAATATTGTGCATCTCGCAAACACGGTAAGCAGCGTTGCTCTACAGTTAACAGCCAGAACTTTACCATAACTATTAAGATAGCAGATATCATCTCACTAATCCCATGCCAGCAGGTGTTAATTGTAGGTTTGGAGTGCAGATGGTCCTGGGTTCTAGTACAGGGTGTGCAAATTTTCTTTTACTGTTGTGAGATTGCAGATTATAGCAATGACGTGCAACATACACAACTGTTTTATCAACATTCCTGTGGTAATAGCTATAAGTATAGGACAACTGTATACATTGTACATTTGACTAGCACATTTACACATGCACCTGTATACATAATAATCTAGAAATTGCATTGTTTACCACTGCTGCTCATCGCTTACCATCAAGCAAACACTGTGCCCGCCAGTGTGCACCCTCGACTACTGTGTTTGTGTGATGCTAAGCAATGTGCAATGTTTTCAAATTTTGTAAAACCAAAATATGTGCACTGTCAGTAAGTGCGAGACATGCAATAAGAGGGAAAACACCAGCATATAAAATGCAATTGGTGGAAAATACTCATTATACATTAATCTTGAACTGTGGCAGGCATGTGAAGAGTTGCTGGAGAGGGTGTGTGCTTTTGGGCACAGAGGTGGGGTGTCCAGGAGTCCAAAATTTTTGTTGGACTCCTAATTAAGAAGTATGGGCCCCAGTTGCTGCAGCAGGACTATTCCAGCTCAGAATATAAATCTGAAGCATGGAATAGTGTTGCCAGGGCTTTAACCAGTGCTGCAGGTATCCCCTGCATTGGTGAACAATGGAGACATCACTTTGATGATGTCTGGAGGAGGAAGCTGGATACCCTAGACCTTTGGATCAGGGAATTTCATACAGGGGACACCCCAAAGATGTGTAAGTATCAATTTCAGTAAGTAATTGTAAGAGTTAAAAGTTGAATATACTCAAGACTGGTATTCATAATGGCGTTCTGTTCTGTTGTTTTCCACAGCTGTTGCAGAGCGAGCCTCAAATGTTCTGTGCCATGCCATGCATTTGGTAAGGATGTGAGAGGCAGGTGGTGTGAGAAGCAGGTGGTATGTATGCATCAGAACAGTACTGTCTAAAGAGTATTTTAATAATAATAATATTTTTTACAGTAATTTGGTAACATTAAAAGTTGAGGACCAACTATAAAAGAGACTATGCATGCCTTAGTCTGTAGCACAAAGCAATGGTGCCATATTCTCAAATAACACCAAGCATGCATCTCTAAACTGTAAAAGGAAAGTATGCATGTAGTAGTCTGTAGAACAAAAGAACAGTACAGTATTTGAAAGTAATCTTTGGTTGTGGGTTCAAAAATCACACTTCCCAAATAAACAATACTGTTTGCTTTCCATCATTATTGGAATATAACTTCATATCTCTATACCAGTGGCACAAATAACTTTCTGTAAACTGTAATCAGTATAATTGGAGCACATATATGTGCAATATATGCAAACATCAAGGATTCATGCTACAATTTATACTATAGTGTGCCTCTGTTATAAACTGGATAGTCTTAAACGTAAGGAAGAAACGTCTTAGGAGTTTGTAGTGTTAAAAGTAAAGGTAAAACAGGGACCAAGAGCAGTACAACTTTCGCCAAGGAATAAGGATACCAAACGCCACAGGATTCAAAGCTTTATTACGTAAAGCGCTTTTCGTCTGCTCGAAAAGCAGACTTCATCAGACAAAGTATGAAAGGTAGTAGTGTGATTTTATAGCCATGATGACATCATCAACTACTACAATTAAACAATTAACAGCATGAATTAATTAATTCAATTAATTGAAAAGGACTTATTTAAAAACAGACTTATTTTAAGAAAATACCAACATAACCCCACGAAACTCTACATTAATTCAAAAACATACAAATATATACCAGTATTTGAAATATATACAGTTGTACCAACATAAAATATAATTTAGTATGTACACACAAGTAAACAAATATTACTAAACAATACCTAATGTTATTAAAAAACTAACTATATTAATATATCTAAGTCAAGTAAATATTACACATAATCATAAACATTTACAAATAAGAACTTTAAACTATATGTAATAATGGCCATAAACTGTAAAAGTGGCGGAATTAGTCACATAAACTATTCATGGACCTTTATGTAATAATAAATATACTAACTGCTGATGTTTATACTTCAAATTCATATAGCAAGAGCTAAATATATTAATACAATTCTAAGACACCAGTGAAAGAACCACTAAAAATAACTAACTATAAAAATTACTAACTAAGTTAAAAAGGTAAAAAGTAATCATAGATCCTTACTAATTATTCTATCTTACAAGGCTCTTTAGTTTTAATACACTACTAATAGAGCAACTGTCATTTAATCCTGGATAGGCATAAGCATTCAGCCTAATCTGCCATTTAAGTTCTAGTTCTTCAAGTAGCAGTTTAAGAGGAGCACCTCTTTTCTTTTCTAATACTTGGTCAATTACCATAAATTTAAAAGAATGATCACTAAAGTTAATTATATGTTTAGCTAACGCATTTTCTTCTTTCCTTTTTCTCATTGCGTACTGGTGTTCATAAATGCGTTCTCGTAACTTACGTTCAGTCTTCCCAACATAGAATCCTGAACACTTCTGGCATTGAGCCAAATATACGACAATGCCAGTGTTGCAAGTCGCTCTACAGCGCAGATCAAAACAATTACTATTAATAAAGAATCTGTTAGACTCATTGATATATTTGCAATAATTGCAATTTTGGCATTTATACATGCCTGGTGTTCTTGTAAAACTAGTGTTAGAGCTTTCGAATAGTGTTTTCATATTCTTACCTCTCCTAAAAGTTATGTCTGGGTGGCTTCCTACCTTCCTGATCATACTTGCATTATTATTAAATATACCCCAATTTTTCTTAATAATATCTATTAAGAAATAGATGTTAGTGGAGTAGGTAAGAATTAGCCTAGGATTGGAAGTCAGTGCTAGATCATTACCATTATTGACTGAATTAGGGACGGGGTTAGATATAGTTTGACACTCGCCGGTGGTGGTGAGAAGCAGGTGGTATGTATGCATCAGAACAGTACTGTCTAAAGAGTATTTTAATAATAATAATATTTTTTACAGTAATTTGGTAACATTAAATGTTGAGGACCAACTGTAAAAGAGACTATGCATGCCTTAGTCTGTAGCACAAAGCAATGGTGCCATATTCTCAAATAACACCAAGCATGCATCTCTAAACTGTAAAAGGAAAGTATGCATGTAGTAGTCTGTAGAACAAAAGAACAGTACAGTATTTGAAAGTAGTCTTTGGTTGTGGGTTCAAAAATCACACTTCCCAAATAAACAATACTGTTTGCTTTCCATCATTATTGGAATATAACTTCATATCTCTATACCAGTGGCACAAATAACTTTCTGTAAACTGTAATCAGTATAATTGGAGCACATATATGTGCAATATATGCAAACATCAAGGATTCATGCTACAATTTATACTATAGTGTGCCTCTGTTATAAACTGGATAGTCTTAAACGTAAGGAAGAAACGTCTTAGGAGTTTGTAGTGTTAAAAGTAAAGGTAACAGAATAGTCAAATAATTGTATCAATGCTTTGTACATCACATATGAAGTTATTAATGTTCTTCCTTTCTTCTCTCACCCCAATCCTTTTCTATCACTATTTTTTTATTTTTTTCCCCACAGCACAGTGAAGTAGGCCTCTCCCTTGGGATCCACCTGCCCCCACTCCACTGGCTACAGCAATGCTGCTCAGCATGCCTGGTGCAGAGCCTGGTAGCAATCTGACTGCTGCCTTGCACTACCTGGACCCTCAGGTAGTTCTGCCCCAGAGGATAGGCCTGTGGCTCCTTCCAGGAGCAGTGGCAGAGGTGATGAGTTTATCACCCATGCCAAACTGCCAGAGATGGTGCATCAGACTGTGCACCATACTGTGGGTGTACACCTATGCTGGATGGAGTGCCTGCTCTCCATCCTTGTGCAGAGCACTCATAGATGGTGCAGACATTGGGTACTGTAGCCAGCACTGCAGTGAGGTGACAATGATGACAGTCCGTTGGGTGAAGACTAGATTCTCACTGTCAACTGCCTTGACATGCATGGGAATGGGATTTCACACCCTCTCCCTAAACCTGATGTTCACCCACCTCATGTGTCCTTCACTATCCCTGTCTCTTGTCTTGTTTCTCTTGTCTGTCTGCAATTGCCTTCTCACCTGCCCAACTTACCTCACCTAGACATTCCTACATTCCTTCCCCAACATTCCTCCCTCTCTCTCTCTCAAAACAAAATGGGCACCTGTCTCACAAAGAAAAAATTTCCCATACATAGCTCTCCATTTCGCACATGTGTCTTCATGACACACATGACGCTATACAATAGATTGTGTTGTGGTCACCCCTCTCTCTGGAGGTCACAGTACAAATTTAGCAAAATGTGTGCATATATGTTCATGTTTTATTCTTGAAAATGGATAGTTATAGTTCTTTCCTATATCCTTCCTGCACATTCCTGTCTTCCTTTCATTTTGTTCTTCCCCCTGCTTGCTCCCCATTTCACACTTTCCTGTCTTCCCCATTTCTTTTCTTTAAAGAATTGTTGCATGATGGTGTGCACTGTGCACCAACATGAAGCAATGGTAAATCGTAGCAATATAAGTAGATTATATTTAAAGTATCACACACACTTGTAAAATTACTACTTCCATCCCTGCTCAAATCCAGTGCCATCTGCCTCCAACAACAATGCATTAACACTTGCTGTCACAGAATCAGTTAGTTAGCAATGCATTTAATACATTCAATAGTAATTGACACAGTTTAGGAAAGATTTCACTTTGTACTCCCCCATGCTTGCTCCCCATACTACTAATGTGATATTTTCTTCATTAAAGGTCTATGAATCAGCATTCTGCAATCCCCTATAATGTTTTATAAAGCATTGCACGATACTCATTTAATTTTGTACAGCAGTAGTGCATGATGTTGCACAATGCTGTGCATCACACAGCATCAATAAGCAACGCTACTACCAAAATACTTTAATGTATTACCTATAGCTATACCATTTGCCCCAAAAAGGAACTTATCACTGCATTAAGTGCATTAATTCCTGCAGCCAGAAATTCAGTAGGTAGCAGGTGCAGATAACAGCAGTTAAGTCTGCCATTTACTATGCAGTCTCTAAAATACACCTGCTAATCAAATTAGTCTATAGGGCTACCTTTTAATGCAGTGATATGTGTATTTTTATTTTGCTCAGATGGTACTTCACTTGAATCCGGGTGTATGTAACAGTTTCAAATAATTTTATATGCATATCCAAATTCTGAAGTGTGATAGTTGGTATGGAGTGTCTAAAATATGGCTAGATGGCACTGGTTTCTAATACAACTATATATAGTACTTATAACTAGTTTTGCTGTAGCTGCGCATTAATGTGATATATGCACCATCGCACAGTTATGTTTTAGAGAAAAGTCAAAAAGAAAGTCTCTGGAAGAGTGCTGTTACCTATCCAAAGGTTTATTAAAAGGAAATAAAACCACACAAAATTCAATAAAAATAGCGCTTTCGGGTGTTAACCCTTCATCAGATAAAAAACATGTGTTACAAAGCACTATTTAAAAGAAAAAACAGCCAATCAAAGACTAATAAATAACCCGCCTATTTCTTAAGGTGGGTTTTATGGGGACAACATCATTTAGCCCTGGGTTTCTGTGTGCCAAGAATTCTATAATCTTTCTAGACTCAATTAATTCTGTGTATTGTTTAATGTCGCCTCCCCTCTTGTTTAGCCTCACATTGACTATAGCCCTAAAACCAAAACAATGAGTGGGGTTATCTTTTATATGTCTGAAGAGGGCATTATGTGTATCTTTGTTCCTGATACTAGATAAATGTTGCAATATCCTTACTTTGAACATACTGTTAGTCTTGCCCACGTAAAAACATGGGCAAGACTTACAGTTCGCTAGGTATACTATGTCTTTGGTTCTACAAGTAGCCCTGGCTTTTAATATAAACGTTTTGTTGGTAGTGGGATGCACAAAGGTGGTATCCTGAAGGATATGCGGGCAAGCCTTGCATATACCACATGGCTTACTGCCTATTGATAAAATAGGGGTAACACAATCATGGGTGTGTTCCCCACACAGAATATCTTTTTAACTCTTGTTTTTCCTATATCCAAACATTGGAACCGGACCAACAATAGTATTGATCCTATCATCACTAGTAAGAATGTTCCAATTTTTCTTTATAATCCCACTGATTTATTTTATGTTACTACTATATGTAAACATAACCTTGGGTCTAAAGTCACGTGTTGTTTAATTTGGGGATACATTCAATTCTCTATCAGGTCGATGTAACCAGGGCTTATATCTATGTCCCCTTTTTTCTTTATTTTTCTCCAAAACATCTTTAACCATAGCTTCTTTATATCCCCTATCAATAAATAATCCTTTCAAATTATCTAGTTCCCCATTAAAACAAGTGTCATCCGTACAAATCCTAGATATCCTAGCTAGCTGTCCTTGCACTATGTTGGAAAAAGTATATCGCGGGTGCATACTATCAAATGTCAAAAATGTATTTTTCCAACATTCCTTCCTGTGTAAGCTGGTGGAGAAACCTTGAATAGTTTGTTCTATCGAAACATCTAAAAAGTCTATTTTAGTGTATGATGTTTCTTTCGTAAACCTGAAAAAGTCTGTGGTAGAGTGTAGGAAGGAGATAAAAAGTTCTAATGAAGTAATATCCCCCTTCCACAAAATAAAAACATCATCCACGAAATGCTTATAGAGTTCAATATATGGTTTCCATTCATTATTATTAAGAATATATAAATTTTCCCAATAGGAGAGCACTAGATTTGCATAAGTATTTGCACAGGGTGTGCCCATGGCTACACCCTGTGCTTGCCTATACACGTGTTCCAAGCCCAGGAATACATTATTCTCCAAAACCAACTTCAAAATAGTTGTAATCTGATTAATGTTATGATCAGTGGCTCCATTATCTTTCAATAGTGTACTGATGGCCAAAATACCATAGTCATTATTTATGACAGTGAAAAGACTCTGCACATCAAGAGTAACCATAAGATAACATAACTTAGGAGTAGCCCTATCTATCTCCCCAAGTGCCTTCAAAAAGCCCCCCGTGTCTGTCAATATATTCTCCATTTTTTCAACTTAGGGTCTAAGTGTAATCTCTAGCCAAATGGAGGCATTTTCTGTAACCCATTTCCTGCCTGATACTATGGGTCATATGGGGGGATCTATCAAAGATTTATGTATCTTTGGTAGTCCCTTTAGGAGAGGTGTAACCACACCTTCCACTCTGAGGAAATTGTAGAGTTCCTCATTAATGACCATGTCATTTAAAAGTTGTTCCAAAGTTTGATACACTTTATCTATTAAAAGTTTGACCATTAACGGGTTCATGGAAACATATGTATGAGAATCAGATAATAATTGTGTCAATTTATTATGATAAAACATAGTGTCCGTTATAGCTATAGCACCTCCTTTGTCAGCCATTTTAATAGTAATTCCTCTGTTGTTGCACAGATCATGAAGAGCTTGTCTTTGTGCTATAGTTAAATTGTAATATTTCTGAGTATAACCACTGTGGGAATAATCCAAAAGGTCATGTTCACAAGCATTAATAAATAATTGCAAGGAAGGTGTGAGTGGGGGGACAAAAGTGCTAGGCTGTCTTAATGTAGGCTTGAAACTCACATTATTGCCAAACATATTCTTTAGTGCCACTCCCCTACAAAAAAGCATGAGATCCATTATAATTTCATGGCTGACAAAGGAGGTGCAGAGTGGCACTATTGAAAGATAATGGAGCCACTGATCATAACATTAATCAGATTACAACTATTTTGAAGTTGGTTTTGGAGAATAATGTATTCCTGGGCTTGGAACACGTGTATAGGCAAGCACAGGGTGTAGTCATGGGCACACCCTGTGCAAATACTTATGCAAATCTAGTGCTCTCCTATTGGGAAAATGTATATATTCTTAATAATAATGAATGGAAACCATATATTGAACTCTATAAGCGTTTCGTGGATGATGTTTTTATTTTGTGGAAGGGGGATATTACTTCATTAGAACTTTCTATCTCCTTCCTACACTCTACCACGGACTTTTTCAGGTTTACGAAAGAAACATCATACACTAAAATAGACTTTTTAGATGTTTCGATAGAACAAACTATTCAAGGTTTCTCCACCAGCTTACACAGGAAGGAATGTTGGAAAAATACATTTTTGACATTTGATAGTATGCACCCGTGATATACTTTTTCCAACATAGTGCAAGGACAGCTAGCTAGGATATCTAGGATTTGTACGGATGACACTTGTTTTAATGGGGAACTAGATAATTTGAACGGATTATTTATTGATAGGGGATATAAAGAAGCTATGGTTAAAGATGTTTTGGAGAAAAATAAAGAAAAAAGGGGACATAGATATTTTATTTATTTATTTTATTTATTTATTTAACATTTGTTGACCGGGAATGTCCGACTAGGTTCCACAGAGCCTGTTTTCAGCGGAGGCCCGGGGGGAAATGCTCCAGGTTACATCGACCTGATAGAGAATTGAATGTATCCCCAAATGAAACAACACGTGACTTTAGACCCAAGGTTATGTTTACATATAGTAGTAACATAAAAGAAATCAGTGGGATTATAAAGAAAAATTGGAACATTCTTACTAGTGATGATAGGATCAATACTATTGTTGGTCCGGTTCCAATGTTTGGATATAGGAAAAACAAGAGTTTAAAAGATATTCTGTGTGGGGAACACACCCATGATTGTGTTACCCCTATTTTATCAATAGGCAGTAAGCCATGTGGTATATGCAAGGCTTGCCCGCATATCCTTCAGGATACCACATTTGTGCATCCCACTACCAACAAAACGTTTATATTAAAAGCCAGGGCTACTTGTAGAACCAAAGACATAGTATACCTAGCGAACTGTAAATCTTGCCCATGTTTTTACGTGGGCAAGACTAACAGTATGTTCAAAGTAAGGATATTGCAACATTTATCTAGTATTAGGAACAAAGATACACATAATGCCTTCTTCAGACATATAAAAGATAACCCCACTCATTGTTTTGGTTTTAGGGCTATAGTCAATGTGAGGCTAAACAAGAGGGGAGGTGATATTAAACAATACACAGAATTAATTGAGTCTAGAAAGATTATAGAATTCTTGGCACACAGAAACCCAGGGCTAAATGATGTTGTCCCCATAAAACCCACCTTAAGAAATAGGCGGGTTATTTATTAGTCTTTGATTGGCTGTTTTTTCTTTTAAATAGTGCTTTGTAACACATGTTTTTTATCTGATGAAGGGTTAACACCCGAAAGCGCTAATTTTATTGAATTTTGTGTGGTTTTATTTCCTTTTAATAAACCTTTGGATACGTAACAGCACTCTTCCAGAGACTTTCATTTTGACTTTTGTGGTTTTCCATTTGTGTCTTCTGGTTGAGATATCAGCATCAAGCATTCATTTTTGGTTTTAGAGAAAAGAAATGGGAAAGACAGGAAAGTGGTGAAATGGGGAGCAAGCAGGGGAAGAACAAAGTGAAAGGAAGGAAGGAATGTGCAAGAAGGATGTAGGAAAGAACTGTAGTTATCCATTTCTTCAAGAATAAAACTTGAACATACATGCACAAATGTTACTGAATTTGGACTCTCACCTCCAGAGAGAAGGGTGACCACAACACAATCTGTTGTGTAGGGAATTGGACCAAATCATGTGTGTCATGAAGAGATGTGTGTGAAATAGAGAGCTATGTATGGGATGATTTTTTTTTTGTGGGACAGGTGCCCATTTTTTTTTTGAAAGAGAGAGAGGAATATTGGGGAAGGGATGTAGGAATGTTTGGATATGGTAAGTTGGGCAGGTGAGGAAACAATTACAGACAGACAAGACAAACAAGACAAGAGACAGAGACAGTGAAGGATACATGAGGTGGGTGAGTATCATGATTGGGGTGAGGGTGGGGACATTCTGTACCCGTGGACATCAAGCTGGATAACAAAGAGAATTGAGTCATCACCCACTGGACTGTCATCACTGTCACCTCACTGCACCAATGGCAGGAGTGTCTGATGTCTATGTCTCCTTGTGTTATGTAATACAATGATGGAGAGCGGTGTCTCCATCTGACATAGGTGTGCATTCACAGTGTGGCACATAGTCTTACACACCATCCCTGGCAGTTCCTGTCAGGTGTTAGACTCACCACCTCTGCCACTGCTCCCAGAGGGAGCCACAGTCCTATCCTTCAGGGCAGAACTACCTGAGCTGCTGGGTACTGCAGAGGTGGCACAAGGGAGTGCTACCAGGTTCTGCAGCAGATGCATTGGGCAGCAGTGCTGTAGCCAGTGGAGTGGGGACAGGTGAATCCCATGAGACAGGCCTACACCACTGTGCTGTGAGGAAGGAAAAAAAAATAAAAAAAAGAGAGAAAATGCTTGGAATGAGAGAAAAAAGGGAGAACATTAATAACTTCATATGTGACATACAAACAAGTCTTTGATTATATTCTATTACCTTTGCTTTTAACAGTACCATCTCCTAACAAATACCTTTATTTTCTGTTAAGACTACCCAGCTCCTAACAAATGCACAATATACTACAGATTGCAGTAAACAATCCTTAATGTCTGCATATATTGGGCATATGCGTGTTCCAATTATACTGATTATAGTTTACAGCACAGCAGTGGTGACACTGCTTTACAGTTCTGACATTACATTGCAATATCAATGAAAACTTAACAGTACTATATAGGTTCATAGGTGTGTACTAGGCTAATGGCCTTGGAGCCTTTACAAGCCTAGCCCATAAAAATGCCCTGGCATCATGCCGCCCGATGTTAGTTCCCAGTGTCTATATCAAGTAGAGCCACTGGAGTGATACCTGGGGTGTAATTTCTATTACCCATCCACTCATCAAGATTTCTTATGAAGAGGGACAGTGAGGTGCTCTGCTTGACATGTATGGGAAGTTATTCCAGAGCATGGGCAGTCTCTGGGTGAGGAATCTGTCCTCCAGAATGTTCCGTTGATAGTGGTAATGAGGTTGAGGTCTCTGGAGCATGTGGTTCAGAGGGATTGGAATTTCTTTATATGTAGCATTTCTAACAGAGCTGGGTCAGACATGGCTTTGTATGTTAAGCAGAGATTGCCTTTAAGTAGGTGATATTTGCCTTTAAGTAGGTGATATGAGACAGAGAATAGCTGGAGCCTTTTGAGTCTGTCCATGTAGGACATGTGTTTACAGTCTAGGATCCTCTTCATGAGGTACTTCTGTGGCCTCTCCATCTGTTGAAAGTGTCTAGTGATGTACATGCCAAATTGAGCATTATACTCAATGATTGGTCTAATGAGGGAAGAGTAGAGAGAGACAATTACCTCTTTCTTCCTGGATGCAAAACCCTTGGTAATGAGATGTGCCACATATAAGGACTTTCTGGAACAGTGGCAGTGTGGTGGTCGAAGGAGAGGCTGCTGTCAACCTGCGTCCCCAGATGTCTTATAATGCCTTCAATGTTCAGTGGGCTCCCACTGATGTGGTAATTAGTTAGAACTGAGTTTTTACCAAAGGGGATGACGACGCATTTTTTGGCATTAAACTTAAGGCCATGGTTTTGACACCAGTCATTGGTCTCAGTGAGGCCTTTCTGTAGATGTCTGCATCACTTGGGGAGTTAATAATGGCTCCCAGCTTGCAGTTGTCTGTGAACTTGGTCAGCTAGCATTCCTTTGTGTTGGCCTGGACTTCTGAGAAGTAGAAATTGAACAAGGGAGGACCCAGGACCGATCCCTGTGGGACTTCACTCATGGCTGGTCAGCAGTCTGACTTGGAGTCTGCTACTTTCACACTGTGTGTTCTATCTGTGTGCCAATTTGCAACCCACCTAGTGATATAGGGGTTGATGCCTAGTTTGGTGAGTTTATTAATAATTCATAAGTATGTTTGAGAAATGTGGATTTTGAAGGCACAGCCTATGACTACTCTGTAATACTGAACTGCTGTTTTTCCCTCCAGAGTAATAAATGCATACTTTCCTAATACAGTTGAGAAAAGTATGGTCAGTTTGATGCAACTATATAAATAACCAATAAATGCATCAGAACGTTTAATGCTAAAATAACTCTACTGTTGGGATGCATACATACTACATGTGTCTTGCATCAGTGTCAATCTAGCAGCAATGGTCTGCACATTCAGTTCTCAGTCTGTGACAGCTGCGGAAAAAAAAGAACAGAACAGAATGCCATTAAGCATACTAATCCTGACTATTTCCAGCTTTTACTCTGACCAGTAGTCTCTGTAAGTGACAGTTGCACATATGTGGGGTGCCCTCAGTCCTACATTCCATTACCCAACAGTCCCTCTTCCTCATCCTGAGGTTTCTGTAGTGATTCCTACATTGTTCACCAGGGCAGGGGATACTGGTGGCACTGGTCAGAGCCCAGGCTAAACAATTCCATGCCTCTGCCTTGTAATCCGAGCCATGATAGTCCCTCTGCTACAGTCTGAGCCATGTTCATTAAATAGGAGTCCAACAAACACTTTGGACTCCTGGACACCCCATATTTGAGTATGGAATATCAGAAACTCTCCATAAATCAATGCCATGCCTATCACAGATCAAGAACAATGTACAATGATGTTTTTCCACCAAGTGCAGGTATCATGCTTACTGGGAGTGCACACTTTCTGGTTTTGCAACATTTGGAAGTGCTGCGCAGTGCTTACCATCACTCCAACATGTTGCCTGACAGTGTGCACTGCCAGGAAATTTGTTTCTACGATGGTCAATGCTATTAATTGAATCTATCCAGTGTATGTCTGTGCCTGTCTGGGTCCTGTCTGCTACCTGAGTGGTCCAATTATGCGGTTTGGGCACTGCCCGTCTAGGAGCAAATGAGATGCATGTAGCCAACACCATTTGTGCTACGTGGTGTATTGCGCAAACAGTGGCCTCCCCCCCAAAAATTAAGGAAGTATAAAAAATGGAGAATTAGTTGAAATTCAGAAAATAAATCTATGACACACACAGTAGAAACTGTTATTACATATGAGTACTCACTGCAAATCACCATCAGAAAACAGGAGGGGGACATATCCATCTTTACCCCACAAGCAACTTTGCATCAAATACATGACATAATTCGTCACACAACCAAGTGCAACTGAATGTACACAGATATTAAGGCATGACCTGTTATTTGTACATGTATTCTATGTAATATATTTGGATGTAGTGCACTTAGTGATCACAGAATGTGCTATGATTATTCCTTTCAAATATACAGCTGTGTCCTACCTTTCTGTGTTTCTTGGTCATTCATCAGTTATCTGACCAGTACTCAGAGAGATGCAGTTTGTAAGCCAGTCTAAATCATTTACCTTAAATTGTGTGAGGATATTAACTGGGAACACTATGATATGCTATTGCCTTCAAATTAATGGCAGGTTGCATGGCACACACAAGCACAAACTGATGTTTGGGTGGGGGGAGTTGGGTTCCTGTCATGGCACATGCAAGGGTATAATGTTCTTTCTGGGGGGTGGACCCAGGATGAGCTACTGTTATGGCACAAACAAGGATATGTTGCTGTTGTTAATCTCCTTGTTTTGCATCTTGCCAGTTTGATATTGTGAGGGTGGTGAAGCTCAAAACTGCTATGTGTCTCATTACTTTCGAACTTCTCTCCATTTTGCTTTTCCATTACAGACATATGGTGCTAAAGTGAGGCTATGCAGTGGTCATCATTACTTTCTGGAGGTATCAATGTGCAAATCTTTAAGGCCTGAGACCTATTACTTGCTACTGGACACATACTAGTGAAATCACTCTCTACTGTCACATGTGACATTAATTTCTGTACATAGGTTCACAGGTTCATAGGTTCATACTAGGCTATCTGCCCTAGGGCATTTATAAGCCTAACCAGAGTGTGTTTGGCTTTCACCACCCGTTTTAAATTAATTTTGCTATGCCCTTTTTCGAGGTTAGTATACTGTGCCTCTGTCTAACAGTCACACAGAAGTGATACCTGGGATAAACCTACGATCTCCCATCCACTCATCAAGATTCCTCTTGAAGAGAGTCAATGAGGGACTCTGCCTAACCTGGACTGGGATTTTATTCCAGAGTGAAGGGAGCCTCTGGGTTATGAATCTGTCCCTCCAGCATGTCCTATTTATTTCAGTGCTGAGGTTCAAGTCTCTCAGCGTAGCTCGATGGGATTTAGATTTTCTGAGGTGCAGCATGTCCATTAATTCCGGGTTGGACATGGCTTTATATGTCAGGCATAGATTGCCTCTGAGCAGGCGGTATGCCACTGAGTAGAGCTGGAGTTTCTTTAACTGGGCAGCATATGGCATCTGTTTGAGCCCTTTGATCCTCTTGGTGAGGTACTTTTGGGGTCTTTCCAGTTGCTGCAGGTGTCTGGTAAGGTACATCCCAAAAGGGGCATTGTACTCAATTATGGGCCTGATGAGGGATGAGTAAAGAGGCACAATGACCTCCGCTGATCTAGATGTGAATCCCTTCATGATTAGGTGGGCTATATAAAATGTTTTTCTAACCACTTTGTCCACGTGGTTGTCAAATGAGAGATTGCTATCAACTTGGGTCCCCAGGTCCCTAATTACTTCTTCTGTATTTAATGGATTACCACCTATGTGGTAATTTGTGGGCACTTTGTTTTTGCCAAAGGGGATGACTGTACACTTTTTGGCGTTTAGCTTGAGGCCATGGCTCTGGCACCAGTTGTCTGTTTCTATGAGGCCCTTTTGGAGGATGCTTGTGTTGGCTGGAGAGTCAATTATGGAGCCCAGTTTGCAGTTATCTGTGAACTTGGTCAGCCACAGTCCTTCCGTTTTGGCCTGTACCTCTGAGAAATATATACCGAACAAGAGAGGTCCCAGGACTGAGCCTTGTGGGACGCCACTTGTAACTGGTTTGGAGTCTGACATGGCTCCAGCAATTCTAACCATGTGGGTTCTGTCCTTGAGCCAGTTTGCAACCCATCTAGTGACATAGGGGGTTATATTTAAGCTGGTGAGCTTATCTATAATGCCCGAGTGGGGTATTGTATCGAAGGCTTTTGCAAGGTCCAGGTAGGCTGTGTGTACCACCTTCCCCTCGTCAATGGCCTTGGTGACTGTTTCAAAGAAATTGACCAGGTTTAAGAGGCAGGATCTGCCCTTAACAAAGCCGAACTGGGTAGGATCCAGTGTCTGTAGGTCCCCAATATCTTTATTTATGAGGTCCATGATGATCCTTTCCATAGCTTTGCAGACCAAGCTAGTCAGGCTTATGGGATGATAGTTTCCAGGATCCGTTGAGGCACCACCTTTGTGGAGAGGGACCACTGTTGCTGTACACCATTCTTTGGGTACATATCCTGTAGTAAGGCTGAGATTGAACAGTAGTGTTATGTTTGGGTTTTTTCTTCTTGGAGTTCATGTAGGATGCAGCCCGGGACACCGTCTGGTCCCATTGATGCTGTGTTTTTTGCTTTGGATAGGGCGGCTCTTACCTGAGCATCTGAGATGTCAGGGGGGGCAGCACTCTGCTGGGATAGATATTTGCCCTTTTGGTGGGGAGGGGGGAGAAGTTTGCGCTGAACCTGTCAGCTAGGATGTTGGCAATGTCTGTGGGTTTGGTGTATTTTATGCCATTTTGGACTAATTCTGAGCATATCTGGGAATTCCCACCCAGGTACCTAACCTAACTAAAGAAAGCCTTGTGATTATCCTTAGTGTCCTGTGCAATTTTTCTCTCGAAGCTGGCCTTAGACGATTTTATGAGTGCCCGTAGTTTTTTGCTAATACTGATCAGAGATGCCTTCCCTTTTTGGGATTTTGCTCTATCATGTAGTAGCTTCCTCCTTCTATTGTATAGTTTGTTTATGGCTGGGGTCCACCAGACAAGATGTCTGCCTTTGGAGGATTGGGTCTTGGTTTTATTTGGGATTGCATGATCCATGCATTCCTGAAGGTGTTCATAGAATGCATTTATAAAGGTTTCTGCGGTCTGGGCCATATTTTCCACAGGCCCAGGGGCTTTGAAGGATTCCACCTTGGTTTTGAGGAGTGTGAAATTTGCTTTAGAGAAGTTTTTCACTGTGGTTTTCTGGGCAGGGGGTGGGGTCGGGATGTGAATATCCAGTGAGATTAGTTTATGGTCTGACCTTACCAGTGAGAGATACACTTCTGGTGTGGAGCATAGAGTCCCCATGTTGGTGATGATCAGGTCCAGTATGTTTTCCCCTCTTGTGGGAGTGGTAACAAGTTGTTCCATAGCATTTGAGTTTATAAATTCTAGGAACCTTTGGGCTAGGGTGTTGGAGCTAGAGTCATGCTCCCAGTCTATGTTTGGGTAGTTGAAGTCACCCAATATAATGGTGTTTGGAGAGACCTTCATATTTTCCAGTGTTCTCAGGAAGGCCGAGTGGGGTTCCTGGGTTTGGGAGGGTGGTCTGTAGCAGGCTATAAACTAGAAGGCAGTTTTACCCACTGTTAGTTGCACATGGGTAGTCTCTGATGCTTTGTGCTGTGCCACCAACCTGGAGGTGTGGGTATCTTTGACGAATATTGATACTCCCCTTCCTTTTGTGGTTTGGTCCAAGTTTTTGGGCCGAAAAGCATGGTATGAGGTGTAACATGGTAGTGCTGGGGTGCTCTCGGGAGCATTGATCCAGGTTTCTGTTACTGCACAGATATCGATGTTTTCCATGCTAAGGAGAGTTTTGAGTGCGTGCATCTTGAGGTTTAGACTTCTGGTGTTGAGTCGCATTACTCTTAGTTTCTTATCCCTTGTGATACCCATGGAGGTGGGTTTGTCTTTTGAGCCTTGCCTAAAAAAGGCACTATGGGGGTAGCAAGAGCCTTTGCCAATATCCGAATGCCCAGGGGTGACAGGTGCAAGCCGTCCCTAGCGAAGCATCGTGGCTTGTTGAGCATGTCATCCCAGGCTGACAGGCATTGGATCCCCTTTGAATGACACCAATACTTAAGCCAATTGTTGAAATTGATCATCTTGTCTTCATATTGTGGCATCATTCTTGGTGAGGGTAAGATGCTACTCAAGATCAGGGTCATACCGGCCTGGGCTACATGCTCAGAGAGCTCCTCTATGTCTCTTTTCATGTAGTCCAGGGAGTGCGTCTCAGGTCATTCACACCAGCATGGACAATGACTGAGTCATATTTGTACTTGCCTTGTAGTGACCTGAGTGCTTGTGTTATGTGGCGGATCCTAGTGCCCGACCGGCAGCTCACCGTGACCTTCTCCTTGTTCAGCCTGGTGAGCAGGACGTCAGTGTGCCTGACGATAGAGTCACCTATTACAAGTGTATCAGGTGTGTTGTTTAACCTTAAGGGCTATGACTGTTTGGCACACTGGCTTTGTGAGCTATGTGTTGCACGTGTTTTATTTTGGGATAGAGGTTGCTTGGGTGTCTGCTTTGGAGGTCTCTGCTGCTTAGGCAGATTTTTATTTAGAGCCTCCAAGTATGTTTTTGTGTGTTTATGTGTTTGGTTTGCTGTCATGGTAGGTCTATGTGAGACTGGAATTGTAGTGAGTGGTTACACCAGTACTGATTTGAGAGAGCTTAGCCTCCAGTTTGGCTATATGGTTGCATCTCTCACATGTGTTGGAATTTGTTGGGAGGAGGAGAAGGTTGTCTGTGTACATGAGGCAGTTGTAATATTGCCTCAAGATTCCCAGATTCACCAGCTGGACCGGAGAGGAGATTGACAACTGACCTTTGGACATGCTAGAATAGTATTGGGAATTCCTTTATAATTGAAAAAAGGGCCATTGGGGAACAAGGTACTCAAGGGGAGTTTGTGAGGGTGTAGTGCTTTTAATTTTTTAGTGCTGACTTATATAATTGCTTTAGTGAGCAACTGCCAGGTAACTTAAATGCAATGTGTTACAGGTAACTTAAATGCAAAAATGACAAACAGTAACTTTCTTTCAAGTGAAACAAGGAAATAAGTACAGTAAGCAATGCAGATATCACTAGGGATCCACAGAAGTGCTGAAAAGCCGTGTTTTAGGTGGAATTAGCATTTCAGGGAAATAACAAGCAAACAAACAACAAGCATACAAACAAAGCTAGATTCAGCAGGCCTGGATCTAGTCTAGTCTATGCTACAGCAAACAAGGTGTACCAATTTCAGTAAGAAACAGTTCAAATATGCAGGCACTATAAGCCTTTAACCAGAAATTTCCAGCTCAGAAGGGCAGATTCCAGCATCTCCTCCCACAAGAGTGCAGACCACGAACCTTCTTAATGTAAAATAACTGGCCTGAAGCCCAAGTGCTTAAACCAGAACTAATACACTTTTAGAATAACAGACACTGAGCCCTCAATCAGCAGTTCCCAACTTAGAAGGATGTAAGCTACCTGTCCTGCCACCACAGTGCAGGCCACAAACCTTCCTAATGTAAAACAACTGGTCTGTAGGATGTCTGCATCACTTGGGGAGTTAATAATGGCTCCCAGCTTGCAGTCATCTGTGAACTTGGTCAGCTAGAGTTCCTTTGTGTTGGCCTGGACCTTTGAGAAGTAGAAATTGAACAGGGGAGGACCCAGGACCGATCCCTGTGGGACTCCACTCATGGCTGGTCAGCAGTCTGACTTGGAGTCTGCTACTTTCACACTGTGTGTTCTATCTGTGTGCCAATTTGCAACCCACCTAGTGATATAAGGGTTGATGCCTAGTTTGGTGAGTTTATTAATAATTCATAGGTATGTTTGAGAAATGTGGATTTTGAAGGCACAGCCTATGACTACTCTGTAATACTGAACTGCTGTTTTTCCCTCCAGAGTAATGAATGCATACTTTCCTAATACAGTTGAGAAAAGTATGGTCAGTTTGATACAACTATATAAATAACCAATAAATGCATCAGAACATTTAATGCTAAAATAACTCTACTGTTGGGATGCATACATACCACATGTGTCTTGCATCAGTGCCAATCTAGCAGCAATTCTGTACATTCAGTTCTCAGTCTATGACAGCTGTGGAAAAAAAAGAACAGAACAGAATGCCATTAAGCATACTAATCCTGACTATATCCAGCTTTTACTCTGACCAGTAGTCTCTGTAAGTGACAGTTGCACATATGTGGGGTGCCCTCAGTCCTACATTCCTCTATCCAACAGTCCCTCTTCCTCATCCTGAGGTTTCTGTAGTGATTCCTACATTGTTCACCAGGGCAGAGGATACTGGTAGCACTGGTCAGAGCCCAGGCTAAACAATTCCATGCCTCTGCCTTGTAATCTGAGCCATGATAGTCCCTCTGCTACAGTCTGAGCCCATGTTCATTAAATAGGAGTCCAACAAACACTTTGGACTCCTGGACACCCCATATTTGAGTATGAAATATCAGAAACTCTCCAGAAATAAATGCCATGCCTATCACAGATCAAGAACAATGTAAAATGATGTTTTTCCACCAAGTGCAGGTATCATGCTTACTGGGAGTGCACACTTTCTGGTTTTGCGACATTTGGAAGTGCTGCACAGTGCTTACCATCACTCCAACATGTTTTCTGACAGTGTGCACTGCCAGGAAATGTGCTTCTACGATGGCCAATACTATTAATTGAATCTATCCAGTGTATTTCTGTGCCTGTCTGGGTCCTGTCTGCTAGCTGAGTGGCCCAATTATGCGGTTTGGGCACTGCCCATCTAGGAGCAAATGAGATGCGTATAGCCAACACCATTTGTGCTAAGTGGTGTATTGCGCAAACAGTGTCCTCCCCCCAAAAAATTAAGGAAGTATAAAAAATGGAGAATTAGTTGAAATTCAGAAAATAAATCTATGACACACACAGTAGAAACTGTTAGTACATATGAGTACTCACTGCAAATCACCATCAGAAAACAGGAGGGGGACATATCCATCTTTACCCCACAAGCAACTTTGCATCAAATACATGACATAATTCATCACACAACCAAGTGCAACTGAATGTACACAGATATCAAGGCATGACCTGTTATTTGTACATGTATTCTATGTAATATATTTGGATGTAGTGCACTTAGTGATCACACAATGTGCTATGATTATTCCTTTCAAATATACAGCTGTGTCCTACCTTTCTGTGTTTCTTGGTCATTCATCAGTTATCTGACCAGTACTCAGAGACATGCAGTTTGTAAGCCAGTCTAAATCATTTACCTTAAATTGTGTGAGGATATTAACTGGGAACACTATGATATGCAGTTGTCTTCAAATTAATGGCAGATTGCATGGCACACACAAGCACAAACTGATGTTTGGGTGGGGGGAGTTGGGTTCTTGTCATAGCACATGCAAGGGTATAATGTTCTTTCTGGGGTGTGGACCCAGGATGAGCTACTGTTATGGCACAAACAAGGATATGTTGCTGTTGTTAATCTCCTTGTTTTGCATCCTGCCAGTTTGATATTGTGTGAGTGGTGAAGCTTGAAACTGCTATGTGTCTCATTACTTTTGAACTTCTCTCCGTTTTGCTTTCCCATTACAAACATATGGTGCTAAAGTGAGGCTATGCAGTGGTCATCATTACTTTGGGGAGGTATCAATGTGCAAATCTTTGAGGCCTGAGACCTACTACTTGCTACTGGACACATACTAGTCAAATCACTCTCTACTGTCACATGTGACATTAATTTCTGTACATCTCTCCCACCTTGTAATTGCTTACTGTACCAAGTGAAGAAATAGAAAGACATGTCATAATATTATTATACACTACAGTATGTGTATAGGACTTACCTTGTAAATGCAGCAGTTGCCACAGTGTTAGTTCAGGGCTGACTGTGATACAAGCAGTACACAGTCAATACATAGGAGGTAAATACTGTGGCTCTGAGGTGAGGCTGGCAGAGGTTGCAGGGTTCCTGTATTGTGTCCCTGTTTACCCTGTAGCACTCTACAATGTCCATGTTGTGTATGTTGTGATAAGTTAAATGTGGACTGAAAAATCTTCTCTGTCTCGGCCTAGGCCTATTAGCAGCAGTAACAGCAACAGCATTGCCTGCAGCCTGTAGCACATACAAATGGAGTTAAGCAGCAGCTCCTAACATTCTGCGTATGTAGACTTTCTGTATCTGTATGCCACTGCTTTTGAAATCCACAGGAAAAAAAACAGAATGGAATCTACATGGCTACTTTATAACTTGTTGAATAGCTCCACTACATAGATTGATTAGTATGCAATTCAGCTGCTTATGCTGTAATTAGCATCTCTGAAACAGAGGCTAAGACAGATGAGGCATCTTAAGGCAATGTAGCAACTGCCTCATGTACACTGACAACCCTTTCCTCTTACCTCCCAACACTCAGACTTGCGAGAAATGCACTTCTATATCATAGTTAGAAGCCATGCACTCTCCAGCCATGAGCGAAATAGCTGGTCATGAGGAGAAGGTCAACACTTGCACCACATCACATGGAACACACAGCCCTCCAGAACACACACCAGCACTGCCTTCACATAAAAACACAAACCACATACCCACCTTCACGGAGGCTCTCAATAAAAATCTACTCAAGCAGCAGAGACCTACAAGGCAGAAATGCACTCAACCACCACAACACAACACTAATCACAAGACACATAACTCTCCTAAACAGTGTGCCACTCAACCAGAGCCCATAAGGCAAAACAGCATGCCCAATACACTAGTCATAGGTGACTTGATAGTGAGGCACACTGATGTCTCACTCACTAGGTTGAATAAGGAGGAAGTAACATTCAGCTGCCTGTCAGGTGCCAGGATCTGCCACATAATGCATGCACTTAGGTCCCTCAACAACAGGTACAAATATGATTCTGCCATTGTACATGTGGGTGTGAATGACCTGAGACATACCTCCCAGAACTACATGAAAAGAGACATGGAGGAGCTCTCGGATTATGTAGCCCAGGCGGGTATGACCCTAGCCCTGAGCAACCTCCTACCATCCTAGAATGATACCACAGTACAATCAGAAAATGATTGATTTCAACAATTGGCTAAGTTTCTGGTTTCATTCTAAGGGGATCCAGTATCTGTCTGCCTGGGATAACATGATTGACAGACCTCAATGCTTTGCCAGAGATGGCCTGCATCTGTCACCCCTGGACTTCCGAATACTGGCCAAGACTCTTGCCACCCTATAGTGCCATTTTTTAGGTGGTGTTCCAAAGACCAAATTACCACCATAACAGCTACAAACAAATGCAATCTGAGGGTCATGCTGCTCAATGCTACAAGTCTAAATCTCAGAATGCACTCGCTCGAAGCACTCCTTAAAATGGAGAACATCGACATTTGTGCTATAGCAGAGACCTGGTTCAAGACAGCAGTAGGTATCGCTGCACTACCAGGCTATAACTCATTCCACACCTTTTGGCCCTAGAACTTGGACCAAAGCTCCAAAGGTGGTGGTGTTTCCATATTCATAAAGGATGTGCACACCTCCAGACTGGTAGCCCAACATAACGCATCAGAGATACTTTAGGTGCAGCTAACATTGGGTAAGACAGAGATTCAGGTCATAGCCTGCTACAGATCCTCAACCATGTCCCAAAACTCACACTCCACATTCCTAAGCACCCTGGAGAATATTAGGGTCCAACCTAACACTCTCATACTGAGCGACTTCAACTACCCCTCCATTAACTGGGAAAACTACTCGTGTACCAATACACTTGCCCAACGTTTCCTGGAATTAATTAATTCCAATGCCCTGGACCAGCTCATTTTTTCCCCCACTAGAAGTAGCAATATCCTTGACCTGGTCATTACTAACATGGTGACCATTGATCTACATCAATAATCAACTCCTCCCTGGTTAGATTCAACCACAAACTAATCACACTGGAAATCTACATCCCTCTCACCCCCCCCCTGCAAAGGTAACCACCATGAAAATCTTCTCCAAAGCTAGCATCGGGCTCCTAAAAACAGAGGCGGCTAACTTCACAGTACCCATGCAAATGGAGAATAGTTGCATGACTGCCGAATCATACACCAATGCACTGTTCGAACACATACACAAATGCATGGATCTCGCCATACCCAATAGAACCAATACACTCTCCTCCAAAACAAGGAAGCAAATGTAGCAACTGCCTCATGTACACTCTTTCCTCTTACCTCCCAACACTCAGACTTGCGAGAAATGCACTTCTATATCATCCAGAAAGCATCTCCAGCCATGAGCGAAATAGCTGGTCAAGTATGCTATAAACAAACTCTACAACAGAAGGAGGAAACTAATGCTGAATAAGGTGAAGTCCCAAGATTGGAAAAACTCCCTTATCAGCTTCAGCAAAAAATTGAGATCCCTCATCAAATCCTCTAAAGCTAGCTATGAAAACAGAATTGCAGCAGATAGTAAAGACAACCACAAAGCCTTCTACAGTTATATAAAGAATCTCCACGGCAATACCCAGATTTGCTCTGAGCTACTGCACAATGGTACCTCCTATTCCGAGCCAACAGATATTGACAATATACTGGCTGACAGATTCAGTGGCAACTGTACCACTCTCTCCCCCACCAAAGGACCAATCACAATACCAATAGATTGCCAGTCACCCAGTATTACTGCTGCACAGGTTAAAACAGCACTGTCCAAGGGCAAGAATACAGATTCTATGGGACCTGACAATATCCTCAGCTGTGTTCTACATAAACTACAGAGTGAATTGGCACCTCACCTGTGTGCCCTGTTCAATCACAGCCTCAACTCAGGCTTTGTCCCTACTGAATGGCACACTGCTACAGTCATCCCTCTCCCCAAAGGAGGAGCATCTACAGACCCTGGGAACTATCGCCCCATTAGCCTGATGAGTCTGATATGCAAAGCTATGGAACACATCAAATGGACCTAATAAACAAGGATATAGGGAATCTCCAAACTCTGGATCCCACACAGTTTGGTTTTGTGAAGGGTAGATCATGACTGCTCAATCTGGTCAATTTCTTTGAGTCAGTCACCAGAGCTGTGGATGAGGGCAAGGTGGTTCATACAACCTACCTTGATCTGGCCAAAGCCTTTGATACCATTCCCTACTCGGGAATCATAGAAAAACTCACTGGCTTACAGACAGAACCCACAGTGTGAAAGTAGCTGACTGCAAGTCAGACTGCTGACCAGTCACAAGGGGATTCCCACAGGCTTTGGTCCTGGGTCCTCTCCTGTTTGGTATCTACTTCTCTAAATTCCAGGCCAACAAGAAGGGACTCTGGCTGACAAAGTTTGCAGAGGATTGCACTTTGGGAGCTATTATTAACTCCCCAAGTGATGTTGACATCCTACAGAAAGGTGTCACCGAGACCAATGACTGGTGTCAGAACCATGGCCTTAAGCTCAATGCCAAAAAATATGTCATCATCCCTTTTGGGAAAAACCCAGTTCCCATGAATTACCACATAGATGGTAGTCCACTGAATACAGAAGGTGTTATAAGAGATCTGGGAACACAGGTTGACAGTGACCTCTCTTTTGACCACCACATTGCCATTGTGGTCAGAAAGTCCTTCTATGTGGCACATCTCATTACTAAGGGTTTTGCATCCAGGAACAAAGAGGTCATTGTCTCCATCTACTCTTCCCTCATTAGGCCAATCATTGAGTACAATGCCCCATTTGGCATGTACCTCACTAGACACCTGCAACAACTGGACAGACCACAAAATTACCTCATAAAGAGGATCCTAGGCCTTAAACACTTGTCCTATATGGACAGACTCAAAAAACGCCAACTATTCTCTGTTTTATATCACCTACTTAAAGGTGATCTCTCTTGACTTACAAAGCCATGTCTGACCCTGCTCTGTTAGAAATGCTACATCTAAAGAAATCCCAATCCCTCCACACCACATGCTCCAGAGACCTCAACCTCATTACCACAACCAACAGAACAAGCTGGAGGGACAGATTCATAATCCAGAGACTGCCCATGCTATGGAATAGACTTCCCATACATGTCAAACAGAGCACCTCACTGACCCTCTTCAAGAGAAATTTTGATGAGTAGATGGGAAATAGAAAATTCACCCCAGGGATCACTCCAGTGGCTCTACTCAACCGAGGTACTGGGAACTATGGTCAGGTGGCATGATGCCAGGGTAATCCTATGGGCTAGGCTTGTAAAGGCTTCAGGGCCAATAGCCTAGTACACACCTATGCACCTATGAACCTATGAAATCCATTAATATTCTACTCCATTATAAAATGTTAGCTAAACTGATGGTGAGGATGCTTGCTACATGCTTGCAGGACTTCAAAAAATATTTCTAAAAGTATCTTTACAATGGAGTATTGAACTCCATCAGGTATGCTGTCATTTTGCTACCTACATAATGCATATGCTGGAATACATTAATGAATAATATGAAGCAAAGCTTTACACTGTTATCTGTATGAATTAGTTAGAAGTGTACTGATGGCATGGCCATGTTTGTCAAGCCATTTCAATGGTACAAATGATTGACAATACATGAAAATAGAAAGCCGTGTAATACATATGTAGAAATGTTTCAGGGACAGGTCCTTTGAATGCATGTTTAGCATTTCAAATGTGTTTTATTAGCAAAGTGGTTCATGTGACTGTTCTTTAGTGGGTGGGGGAGCAAAGAGAAGTAACTGTTATGCCACAAACTAGAATGGGCTGTTATTTTGGAGGGGAGTACAATTGAATTATTGCAATGGCACATACAAGGATATGTTCTTCTTGCTACTCTCCTTGTTTCGCGTCTTGATTGTTGTTAGCATTTCACATCTGTATTATGTTTTTTGTTTTTCCAGTGGGTACTAATGACTGCTTACGTTAACTGTTTATCTGGTAACAGTTAATTTGTGGTTATGTGATACTTATTAATTTTATCATTCTGTTGTCTTTTAGAACTGAAAATCTCACTGAGGTGCTGACCCCCCTTCAGTGAGGCTGAGAATACTATTATTGGGGATACGGTCCATCAACATGCTGCTTTTTTTCTCGGAAGGGGGCGTCCCAATATGCCAGAGAGGCTGAGACTATAGCAGCAGATTGTTATAAACTTAAATGCTGTGGGTGTCTACAGTGGTACTTATGAGCAGGTGTACCAAAGGGCCACTGAGATGTTAACATCTGCATGGAGGTGTGCAACTACTGTTGCCTAAGACCAGAAGGTAACTGGTGGTGGATTTGCTGCAGAACCACCTCTCACTTCAATGAGGAATTCCTGATGAATCTTCTACAACAGGATAACTCACACCAGAGTGCACACAATATGTGATTGATGTGGGTGCCCCTTCTTCTCAGTCCCAGGAAGAGCTTCCAGGTATGTTTTGTTATATGAATAGTTGAATACTATTGTATAGTAAAACAACTGAAATAAAAGCTACATCTGTATCACATGTGTTTTTTGGGGAGGGATTGAAGATTAGTACAGTGATAAACTCAGTTTAGAGTTGTCAGCCACGTTCTTCTTGAACTAACACTTCATGCAGATTGAGAGGAGTACATGTAATACATCCTGTCTTACTGTTAAATGCAATGATGTTGGCCTTACCTCTTGATTAACTTATTTCAGAACCATCAGGAATCCAGTGACATATGCCTCCTGCACATGGTAAATGAAATAAAGTTATTTCAGTACTGCAGATCAATTTCTAGAAATATGTGTCATTTTAGGCCTGTTGTGTATTGCTGTACTGTCTGTAACAGTGGCAGCACTGTTGGTTGTTTAGCATATATTGCACCATAGTAGTGCATGTATTAATGTATTCCTGTGTTTCTCCTTTTTTATCACAGGTGATCATGACAGTGGAAGTATGGGCCCTGTGCCACCTGATGTCAGTGTCTCATTAGACATGGATGATGATGTTGGCAAAAGTAAGGCACCATCAGGGAGTGCAGAGGTTGAATCTGACACAGAGGTTGACATCCAGCCACCCCCTACATTTTCCCCAGACACATGCAGTAGGCCTACCCCTACCTAGTCCACAGAGGACGCAGATATAGGACAGGTGGAGGGCAATGACACTGAGAAGGGAAGTGTGGCTACTGGGACTTAGTGCCTGCTGAGTCTTATCATAGCCAAAGTGTTGGCAAGGTGCCACACAGGAGGGTTGATAAGGGTGCTCGGAGGGGGCCTGCTGCCTCTCCTCCACCTGGTGCAGGTGTCTCTTCCCGTGTCATACAATGTATATTTAGGGCCATCATGGAGGGAGAGGCATGTTCAGAAAAGTGTTCCAGGCAAATGCTCAGGGTTGTAGATGTGGCACAGTCTGACATGTGTGACTGTCTCCACCATGTTGCTGATTCTCTGGATTGGATGAATGACACATTGGAATGAGTGGTGTCTCTCATGGCATGATCAGTGTCTGTGATGGAACATCTGCTTGGAGGTTAATATTGTACTCATGACTGTAGGTCAGCCACAGCATCTGCTGATGGCCAACATGGCCTTTCTCAATCATGCTCCTGTAGTGGCAGTACTTCCACTGGTCCATTGGTGAGTGTGCTGTCCACACTCAGATGTGTCTGGTCATGGAGTCATGGTCCTGGGCATTCCCATGAAGGGAGCACATCCAGCAGACATCGTTCACACTCAGGTAGCAGCACAGCATCTGATCTTTGGCATGGAAGAGCCAGTGCAACTCCTGGCAGAGCCAGTTGTCATGGTTGCAGGGGTGATGACAATGAAGTAACACCTCTATCATGCATGGCTCACACCTGTCTGACATACCAAGATGTAGAGCTAGCACTAAGCTTGGCTGTGTTCATGCAGACTCTCACTCACCACTTTCACATGATGGACCCCTACAGACACACACACACACACACACACACACACACACACACACACACACACACACACACACACACACACAGCCTGCCTGCTTCCCTTTCTCCCTCACACACACATACAGACCTTTTGTGTAAACCCAAGTCTCCTGCACCCCCCCAGCACCATGTGCACAGGATGATAACTGTGCCATATTCCTGTTTTCTCGCTTTTGGATTCAGGGATATGAAAGCTTTGTGTCTGATGCACAGGGTGCATATTATATTATTGCCCAGTATATCTGCATTTGTGTTGTTGAACTGATAATTGTACCTGTCACTTATATTTGCCTTGCCAAATTATACAATGGCTAGCATCAACATGTCAATACTTTCTTGTGTAATCTCTTGTAGGGGCTATGAAGTCAGGAACTGCAATGTGAGTCATTACTTTATAACCTTTTTCTTTAATGTTTTCCAGTACATACATATAGTGCACATCATAAGACATGTCATGAAATTCAGATCTCAGGATTGTATGACAGCATTGTAGTCAGACTCATCAGAACAGTAATACAATATAATGCTCCCTTTTGTATGAACCTCACCAGACACATGCAGCAGCTGGATAGACCACAGGGCTTTCTCATCAAGATAACACAGGGCCTACTAACCATGACATGCTATATGAGGTCTGTATTATATCTTTGAAAAACCTGTTCAGTGTCCTACATGCTAGTGTAACAAGATCTCTGTAATGTCAAGTAACATCATACACAGTTGGCTGCAGTGAGAACAAAGCCCCTATCTATCTAAGTTCACAGAATACAGAACACAGTACTATATGCAAGCACCACAACACAAGTCTAACTTTTGCATGTCTTCAGGTCAACTTATAGTGGATGACATCAGCAGGCCATGTGGGAGAAAAGAGACTGGGAGGGTTGCATGAAATGGATGTGTAGGATTGTGCAAGTAAGTATGAAATGACTAGCAAGCCATGCCATTGGAGAAGTAAGTGTAGGATAGCACATCCACTCTGCTGAGTAGACACACACACACACACACACACACACACACACACACACACACACACACACACACACACACACACACAGTTGACTGCATTGAGAACAGTACTACACACATGCACCTCAGTACAAGTCTGACTATTACATGGCTCCAGTCAACTTATAATGGATGACATGAGCAGTGCATGTTGGAGAGAAGAAGGTGGGAGACCTGCCTGACATGGATGTGAAGGCAAGTGCAAGTATCAAAATACTGTCAGTTTATGGGATTGGGGCAGTAACTGCAGGATACACACTTGCTTTTCTGGCTGGACACACGCAGACACATACACACACACACAGTTGACTGCAGTGAGAACAGAGTCCCTACCTATCTAAGTATACAGACTACAAAGCACAGTACTTTATGCAAGCATCACAGCACAAGTCTGACATTTATGTGGCTGCAGATTAACATATGGTACATGACATCAGCAGGCCATGTTGGGGACAGCCGATTGGGAGGCCTGCATAGGCACATAGATTGCTAGGTTCATATGAGCCCAGTAACCTTGTAGAGTGTGCCCTCGGTTTGTAGAAGCCTAGCTGTGCAAGAACACAAGTACCCTTATTGAGTATAGTTGGATGTTTTGATTTAGCACAGCAAGGTTGTCAGCACCACTGACTTGCCTTGTCCAGGAACGGGCACACAACATTATATATTACACTTTGTAGTGTGGTTAATATATGTGTGTCTAAAATATTCAGCTCCCAGTGTTGTACTGGTTGTGTGTGTGTGTGTGTGTGGGGGGGTGTGTGGACAACACATGTGTGTATTGTGAATATATGACATATACTTAAAATGTGCCCTGAATTTGTAATGTTTCCACATGCAGTTTTATGTCATACAAAGGAAATGGACAATAAGCAGTAATGAGAAAGCATATATACAGTTCCATTGTGCAGTGAGCAGCGGATTTGCATTACGGTTAACTAAGTGTACGCACATGTAACTTACTCCTGTTTATGCACTGGTAAGCGGTGCACAAGTGCAAGTAGCATTGCTAATGTCAGTTTAAATAATACTATATGACATATTGTGTATTTGAACCCAGGACCATGTGTATGCTGGTCCTACACTTACACCAGTTGCCACAAGACTATTGAGGAAACAGTTGTCTATGATGCACTTCACTGCTGTAAACTGCAATGTCACAGCAGTAAAACAAAGGTTGCACTCTCTGTACTAAAACCCATTTCCATTTGTACTCCTGGAAAGGATTACACAATGGCCAAGGGCATTAATTGAATGTATCCAGTTACTATTTTTGTCCGTCTGCTTCATAGGTGGTCTTCCACTCTTCCTGCAAACCCAATAAATGCAGCCATTACTTGCTTATGCTGTTTACACTATGTGGCACATCACACAAAAATGGCAAGGAAAAAGGAGAAGAATAAGAAAGAAAACTTTAGTAATGGACACATATTAGTAAAATAAGTGTCTGCTATCACATGTTAAGGTGCTTATTTTACAACTCCAGCACTATTTACTTCATTACTGCACGAAGTTAAGATATACAAGGATATGCCATAATATTATTACAGAATACATTTTATGTTCTGGACTTACCTTGCAAATGCAGCAGCTGAGACAATTTTATTTCAGGCCTAGAATTTCCTTGTGTCCACACCCATGGGATGAACGTTTGCAGGAAAAAAACAGAATGTTGGCTAGATGGATGCTTTATAGCTTGTTGAATAGCTCCACCATACTGATATCACCTGCTTATGCTGCAAGTAGCAGCTATGAAAAACATCTGCTACTTTACTGAATATATGAACTCTGTTATTGCCCTTTGATACATGATGTGCTCCTACGTGCCATTGAGTGCACCAGTACTGTGCACACAGACACTGAAATAAGGTGAACACATTACTTTTGTCCATGTCTGTGATAGGGGCGAACATGCAGTTCAAAAAGTAGAGGGAAGATTACAGACCCTATAGTCGAACCCAGGACCTTCTATACTCTAGCCCTACACATACACATGCTGCCATAGGAATAGTTATGTGACATGCATCAAGAAGCCTGCCATTCATTCCTCCACTTCCAGTGGTTCACTAAGAACCATCGTGCAAACATGGACAAAAATTAAAACATAAATTTTAATGGAATGTGGATAGATAAGATATATTTTAACAAACAAGAAAGAGGATGACACAGACCATGCGAATTGTGCACTGCTTGCATGCACTTTTAAACTTCACAGACCTACATGTACACTTCTTTAAGTGTAACCTGACACACCCCTCTGATGTCATCATTCACTGTTGCCATGCATCCAATGCAAACACTGTGGAAATGCCTACATGAAGTGAACATCCCTACATGGTTACAGGTTTTTGAGATTCAGCAATTCTAATGACACTGAGCCTCATTTGCATCTTCACCATGTTGACAACCCTGAATCTACATGATTGGTAACCATGTAGGCAGGGAAACTGAAGGGTAACCCAGTGTTGTACAGTCAAGGGAGGATATTACTGAGGTGTATATATGTGCACAGAAGAATTCATGTTTGGGATTCTATATTTCATTGGGTTTACACTTTTAGCTGTCTACATTAGTTATGATTACATTGTTCATTTGGGGTGGTGATGCAAAGTGGCATTTATGTCCTGGTCATGGCACTTAATAAGGATTTGTTGCTGTTTTTAATATAATTTTCTAGCATCCAACATGTCTGGGAATGTCAGAATGTGTGTGGGTTACACGTTATGGTCTGTTCTGTCTAAATGTATGGACAATTACTTGCTCTAGTTTCTGCGTAGACTCCTTTGCGTGGCTGTATTCAGAAAACATTTGCATACATGGCCAGCACAAACACAGGATCTTCACTGTTACTTTACAGCTTGTTGAATTTCTCCATCATGTTGATTTCCTTCATTAGCATCAAATTCAAATATTTATGCTGTAATATGCATGCCATGATAGCTTCCGTGTTTGTGTATGAGTGTGTGCTACTGCACAGAGTTTACTGAATCTAAAACTTTTTACTGGCCACAACATGCACATGGTCAAAATTATCATGTAGGCTTTACGAAATCCCTCCATGTAAGTGTGTGTCTGTCTATGTGTGTGTGAGGGACTACTGCATGGCTACTCTGTTCATAGGTTCATAGGTTCATAGGTTCATACTAGGCTATCTGCCCAAGGGTATTTATAAGCCTAGCCCATAGTTATTTGGCTTTCGCCACCCCTTTAGTTTGAATAAAACTATGCCTATTATTTTGCTGTGCCTCTGTCAAGCAGTGACACTGAAGTAATCCCTGGGGTATATCTGCGATCTCCCATCCATTGATCAAGATTCCTCTTGAACAAGGCCAGCGAGGTGCTCTGCCTCACATGTACCGGGATTTTGTTCCACAGCATAGGGAGTCTCTGGGTGATGAATCTGTCCCTCCAGCACGTTCTATTAATAACCGTGTCAAGGTTTAAGTCTCCCACCCTTGTGGTTCTGAGGGATCTAGATTTTTTGAGGTGAAGCATATTCATCAAATCTGCATTTGACATGGCCTTATATGTCAGGCACAGGTCACCTCTGAGCAAGCGGTATGAGACTGAATAGAGCTGGAGTTCTTTCAGTCGGGCAGCATAAGACATATTTTTGAGACCCTTTATCCTTTTGGTGAGGAACTTTTGGGGGCTTTCCAGCTGCTGCAGGTGTCGGGTCAGATACATTCCGAATGGGGCATTGTACTCAATCATAGGTCTAATGAGTGATGAGTACAGGGGGATGATGACCTCCCTTGATCTAGATGTGAATCCCTTCATGATCAGGTGGGCAATGTAGAAGGTTTTCCTAACTACTTTAGCAACATGAGTGTCAAACGAAGGCTACTGTCAACCTGGGTCCCCAGATCCCTGATGACTTCTTCTGTGCTCAGTGGATTGCCACCTATATGGTAGCTAGGGGTAACCTTGTTTTTCCCGAAGGGTATGACTATGCATTTCTTGGCATTTAACTTTAGGCCGTGGCTCTGGCACCAGTTATCCATTTCTGTGAGGCCCTTCTGAAGGATATCTGTGTCAGATGTGTTTTCGTCTATGGCCCAGTTTGCAGTCATCTGCAAACTTTGTCAGCCATAACCCTCCTGCATTTGCTTGTACTTCAGAAAAGTAGATGCCGAACAAGAGTGGACCCAGGACTGAGCCCTGTGGGACACCACTTGTGACAGGCTTTGAGTCTGACATGGCTCCAGCAACTCTGACCCTGTGGGTTCTGTCACTTAGCCAGTTTGCAACCCATCTTGTGATGTATGGGTTTACATTCAAGCTGATGAGTTTTTCAATGATACCTGAGTGGGGTATTGTGTCGAAGGCCTTTGTCAGGTCAAGGTAGGCTGTATGGACTGCCTTTCCCTCATCAATGGCCTTGGTGACTGTCTCGAAAAAGTCAACCAAGTTTAAAAGGCATGATCTGCCTTTGACAAAGCCAAACTGGGTTGGATCCAAAGTCTGCAAGTTCCCTATGTCTTTATTTATGAGTTCCATTATGATCCTCTCCATGGCTTTGCAGATAAGGCTTGTCAAGCTAATGGGATGGTAATTTCCAGGGTCGGTGGAGGCACCGCCCTTGTGAAGTGGGACCACAGTCACCGTGCGCCACTCCTTGGGCACATATCCTGAGGTGAGGCTAAGATTAAACAGCTGTCCTAACTGCGGGTTTAATTCCTCATTGAGTTCATGGAGCACACAGCCAGGGACACCATCCGGTCCCATGGATGCTGTGTTTTTTGCTTTGGAGAGAGCAGTTCTCACCTGGGCGTTGGAGATGTTTGGGGGCTACAATCCTCTGGTATAGATATCTCTCCTTTTGGGGGAGGGGAGAAGTTTGCACTGAACCTGTCAGCCAGTATGTTGGCAATGTGTGTAGGTTCAGTAATCTTTACATCATTTTGAACTAATTCTGAGCATATCTGGGAGTTTCCTCCTAGGTTTCTAACATAGCTAAGAGCTCTTAGATTTTTACTTATGATGATCAAAGGTGTCTTACCTTTCAAGGATTTTGCTCTATCTTGTAGTAGCTTCCTCCTTTTGTTGTAGAGCTTGTTTATGGCTGGGGTCCACCAGACTGGACGCTTGCCTTTGGTACAAAGAGTCTTAGTTTTGTTTGGGATTGCCCGATCCATGCAGTCCTGTAGGTGCTGGTAGAAGGCATTTGTAAGTGATTCAGCGGTTTGAGTAATGTTTACCACTGGCTCAGGGGCCTTAAAGGAGACCACACTAGTTTTTAGAAGTGTGAAGTCGGCTTTTGAGAAGTTTTTCACTGTGGTCTTTTTTATTTCAGGTGCGGGCGGGATGAGGACCTCCAGCCCGATTAGTTTATGATCTGATCTCACCAGTGAGGGGTATACTTCCGGTGTTGAACATTGTGATCCCATGTTCGTGATGATGAGATCAAGTATGTTTTCTCCTCTTGTGGGGATGGTGACTAGTTGTTCCATGGCATTTGAGTTTATGAACTCCAGGAACCTTTGGGCTAGAGTGTTTGGGCTTGAGTAGTGTTCCAAGTCTATATTAGGGTAGTTGAAGTCACCTAGTATGATGGTGTTTGGAGATACATTTATCCCCTCCAATGTTTTCAGGAAGGCCATGTGAGGTTGCTGAGTTTGAGAGGGTGGCCTGTAACATGCTACAAATTGCAGAGCAGTCTTGCCTATGGTTAATTGCACCTGGATGGTCTCCGATGCATCGTGCGTTGCCACCAACCTTGAGGTGTGGGTGTCCTTTATGAATATGGACACCCCCCCCCTTTCTTGGTGTTGTCTGGATTTTGGGGCCGGAACGCATGATATGAGGTGAAACCTGATAGTGCTGGGGTGCTCTTAGGAGCCTTGTACCAGGTTTCTGTCACAGCACAGACATCGATGTTCTCCATACTGAGAAGGGCCTCGAGTGCGTGCATCTTGAGATTGAGACTTCTGGCATTGAGCAGCATTACCCTTAGTTTTTTTCCTTTTTTGTGTTCTAGGGTGGTAGGTTTAGAATTTGAGCCTTGCCTAAAAAGGCACTATGGGGTGGCAAGAGCCTTTGCCAATATCCGGAAGCCTAGGGGTGACAGGTGCAAGCCGTCCCTTGAAGCAGCGTGGCTTGTCCAGCATGTCATCCCAGGCAGACAGACATTGGATCCCCTTTGAATGACACCAGAATTTAAGCCAATTATTAAAGCTGATCATCTTATCACTGTATTGTGGCATCATTCTAGGTGAAGGTAGGATACTGCTCAAGGTCAGGGTCATACCTGCCTGGGCTACATAATCAGAGAGCTCCTCAATGTCTCTTTTCATGTAGTCCAAGGAGGTACGTCTCAGGTCGTTGACACCAGCGTGGACAATGACTGAGTCGTGCTTGTACCTGCTGTTGAGAGACCTGAGTGCTTGCGTTATGTGGTGGATTCTAGCGCCCGACAGGCAGCTTACTGTGACCTTCTCCTTACTCAGTCTGGTGAGTCGGGCGTCAGTGTGTCTGACTATGGAGTCACCTATGACAAGTATGTTTGGTGTTGTATTTGGCTTTAAGGGCAGTGACTGCTTTGCACACTGATTTTGTTGTTTATGTGTTGTTTGTGTGGTGTATTGAGTTTGCAGTTGCTTGGGTGTCTGCTTTGGAGGCCTCTGCTGTTTAGGTAAATTTTACTCAGAGCCTCCGAGTATGTCTTAGTGTGTTTATGTGTTTGATTCAGTGGTGTGGTTGAGTTATGTGAGACTGGTATTGTGGTGTGTGTAGTTGCCTTCTCCTCCTGCCTGGTCTTGCCAGTCCTGAGTTGAGAGAGCTCAGCCTCCAGTCTTGCTAAATAGCTGCATCTCTCACAAGTGTTAGTGTTACGTGGGAGGAGGAGAGGGTTGTCCGTGTACATGAGGCAATTGTAACATTGTCTCAGAATTCCCAGATTCACCAACTGGGCAGGAGAGGGCGCCAGCATCTGACCCTTTGACATGCTAGAAAGAATTATGAGTTTGTATGAGACAGAAAAGTAGTGGGCTTAGCAGGGAAGTGGGCACTCCTGGGGGGTTTTGCTAGTGAGAGATTTGTATAATATAGGAGTGCTTGACCTGCAAAGAGAATGCTTATAAGACAAGGGATATGCTTATAAGACAAGTGCTGAGCTTTTTGAGAAGAAAAAGCTATTTGGAACAAGTGCTGCACTTTTTAGTGTAGGTGTAAACTGTTTAGGTTCCTAACAGAGCAGTTCTAAGGGAAAAATTCTGGAGCCAGAAATATAAATGTACAAAGTACTGTAAACACATTTACTCATAAACATAGCTGTAATGTATTACTTATTAATCTAATAGCATCCATACAGACATTATAGCTTCTCACACATACACGGTGTAAACAAGGCACTAAAATAATTAAAATCAAAATAAATATAACAGAACTCTACAAGAGCAAAATGAACCAATAGTACAAACATATAGCATGTTCTGTTAATTGCAAGAGCTTAAAACCCTTATCTGTTCTGAAGTAGAATGTCAGACATTGTAAGTGGCATTGTCAGATGTTCCACAAATATGACACAAACCAAGATATGAATCTCAAAATCACAGCACAATCTAAAGTGAATCCATTGCACCAAACATATTTATGAGCTCTTGTTAATGGCTGACATCTATGAGTGTCTTCTTTCATGCCAGTGTATCCTATTAGTCAGTATTGCAGATTTAAACTCATAACATGAACTGCTCCATTTCTATACGGGGGGGGGTCTACCGTCTATGCATGCATGTTGTTGAAACACAAAAAAACTTCGAAAAGTTCCAAAACCTAAGAAAACAATAAGTGAATCCAACAAAGCACAGCCTCCAAGTAAAATCCAAAATCCTTTACTTGCAAACGTTTTCGTGTTCCAAATTACATACACTTCCTCAGACAAGTTACATAGGAACTTCCTGTGAGTATAAGTACACTCACATACCCAAATAATTGTTTAATTAAATTAATTAAACAATCAATTAATCAATTTTATAAATATATTCAAACTTACTAGAACAACTACTAATTCATAGTTAAATATAAGAAACATATAAACAAAACATAAGATTTGTACATTAATTAAGAAATTGTTACATAAAGGTAGTTGCTTAAGGAATTTTTTATCAAAGAGATTTAAATATAAATATAAAAAATTCACATAAAAAATTCATGATAGCAAATTCAGCGAGTTGAGGAAAGCTGCAGCTATATTGTAAATAGATTAAATTAAATACACATTCATCCCTAAATAAGGTCTAATATTTATTTATATAAATAGTTTTAAATAATAATAAATGGCTAAAGGCATTTCACCAACTTGTCATTTATTCTATTCAAATAATTTTATTATTCAAATTTAGCTGTTTTCATTAGGAGACCAAAACCCATGGAAAATAACTAATTTTTGTTTTTATATTGTTTATTGTTATTTTGGCATTATTATTGTCGTTATTTAGAAGTTCACCTGTTAAGAGCTTTTTGCTTTAACAGACATTTAATGGAACACGTCCCATTAATCCCTGGGTACACATATGCATTTGTTTTAAGTTGCCATAACAGCTCGCTTTCTTCCAGCTTGAGGTGCCATGGCCCACCTCTATGGTTAATCTCTACTTTTTGGACAACATTGAACAGAAAACTTTGGTTATTATTTTCTATAATATGTCTTGCTAGGGCATTGGATATAACACCTTTAGAGATTGCATACATGTGTTCATAAATGCATGTTGTTGCATTTGATGTGCTGATAAACATTCACTTTGGTACCTCCACTGGCATATTGGAGCTTCTCAGTTTAATAATGTGCAAACAGGCACCAGCTTTTTTTTCTACCATCTGATGTGCATGATACAGAATGATAGCCCTACATAACATATACTGTTTTAGATGCTCTTTCAAAAGGCCAAGTCCTTTTCAGACATCATGAACATGAAGCAGAATGAGCTGACATTGTTTATCTACCTTTTTGACAGCATGTGATGCTTGTTTAGTAGAGAAGAGAGATTCTTCACCTAGTATGATGTCCAATCGAAGATTGGTAATTGGCACATCAAGATTACTGTCAATTTCTAGAGAAGGAAATGTAATGATTTCTCCATATGGTAAGTGGCTATATGGTTATACTGTATCAAGAGCTCAGGGATCACCCTTCAGCAGAGTCATTTAGAACAGTACATGTTTAATTTACTTGCAAGTGTAACTATGACATGCATGATATTCTAGGAACATGCATTTGTCAACTCATATAGCTATAGCAGATGGTTTGCATGGAAACACTAAGCATTTCAGGTTGGGGTGTTATAGAAATCTTGCCATACATATGATTGCCGTTTACCATCTCTGTGAAAGGGGGAACTCTTGTCTTGCAGTGACCCGCCCACACCAGATTGCCTTTAGATTCAATCAAATGAATTAACAGCACGAGTGGCCTGTACAACTTTAGCCAATATCTTTGTAGCTATGAAAGCAAATACTGCCCACTCAAAAGAAAAGAACTGTACTATTAATTAAATAAAACAGGTCTAGTATCTAAAAAAGAAAGAAACCTGGAAGACAGAAAAAAAGTCAAAAAGCATAGGCCTTGTTTCAAAAATGTCATATTCTTATCTCACAGGAAAAAAAAAGTACTCCGGTACTAATGATGAACAAAGAACAAAACTGAAAACATTATAGATGAGAAAAGTCAACTAGTGGCTCAGAAGCCTGATGCAGCTGGTGGGGAAGGAAGGGAATGTCCATCCTGAGGGGTACAGGATGGTGGAAAAGGCTGCATACAGCGATAATGCCTTGGATTATTGTACTGATGCAAATGCACAGGCAGTCCTTTTGTGCATAGCTATTCCAGACTTTCTTAACAGGTAATTTTTACAGTGAATTTAATAAAAGCTCATCCATCCGGAGTTTGCAATACAATGTTTTTAATAGTAGAAAGTGCAAGCATGCATTTCGGAGCAGTGACTCTACACTGCAGAATCAGTTCTGTGTTCTCTAAATGAGTGTGCCTTCAGCTTATAAGCAACATCTTTCCCCATACTAGTTGCTATTTCTTGCTAAGGAATGCATTAGTTAACACTTTCCATTTAGAGTAACATGGATTCATTGCTCAGGCATCAGTACAAAGGGCAAAATTAAAGGAATGGATAATTAAAAACAGTGCTGGAAAAATAATAATCAACATATGCCACCTGTTCTCCATTTACATATCCCAGTTTCAGACTGAGGTTGAAGAGAATAAATAAATTAATTAAATTAAATGAAGCTGATTATCATAGCCTTTCCGTGATCCATACAGCACTTCAGGTAACCATAACTCCCTTAATTACTGAATGTGTTTTACAATACTTCCCACCCACCCATCTGTCAGTAGATTTTTATTTTGTTAATTCAGTGCAGTTTACATGTACAAACACATTCTAAAATACATGCACAAATGCCTCTGGTAATCATTAGCAAAAAGAAAAAAATACTGTAGAGTTTTTTTGTGTTCCTCCTTTAAAATATTTTTCAGAAAAATAAAAAATCTATATTTTGCTTTTGTTATCAAGGCTTTTCTAAAGTATCATTTCCATTGAAACTAAAAAAATATGCATACACATATTCAGATACACAAATACACACGCACACATTCACTCATGCTCACACACACACACACACACACACACACACACACACACACACACACACACACACACACACACACACACACACGTGTTTGTATGAGTACATACTATGAAATTTTCAGGAAATGAACACACCCAGCCTCTTAAGAAGCAGTGGAAATTTATTGTTATTATAATAAATTGGGCTATATTTTGCTAGAAAAGGAACCAAAGGTAAAATTGCAACAAAATAAACAATTTACAACAAAGTAAACAGTTCAGTCCATACAGCATGGTTGCAGTGACAATCGACATAATTTCTTTTAAAGATGACAGTCTTCTTGAAATGCACTCTTGGGTAAGCCCACTAAACAGATTTTTTTTTGAGGGGGGGGGATGAAGGTCTTTTCTGCAAACATAAAACAAACATAAAACAACAACCAAATGTTCTGGGGTATACTCCCTATCACGCAAACAATACTTTTATAAGCTAGGATTCTCTCACCACCAAGATTGTCTTTAGTGAAGCCAAACACAGTCTTTTATCAGAATCCCACTAGTTCAACACAGGTAACCTCCTGGTACACTGCTACTAGGACTTTCCAAATTGTAGTTTTCTACACTCAGAACAAGTCATCAAAGGGTTGTGTCAAAGTTTCCCTCATTTCTGTGAGTGTGTCTGTATGGCTGTGTGTCAGAACAGTATATTTTATCAATGTGGATTTTTATTGAGTATAAATGAGGTTTGGAACAGGCCATTTTGTCCTGGGACATTTTCAAATGGGGCTAGATACATAGATTAGCAGGAATTAAGAGAAGAAGGGGAGGGGAGGATAGGGTTAAATGGGATGAAGGGAGGTTTAGGAGGAAATGAGCTAAGGGTAGGGAGGGACTTAGGGGGTTTTGTCAAGTGTAACTGAGGCAGGAGTCACATTTTGGATGTGAACTTGCTAAGGCAAGGTCACGTTCCAGATGACCTGCAGGTATCCCAAGAGGGCAGCTAGGCCGGGATTAATGGTAGATTGTGTGGCTCGACTTGTACTTTTTTCTTGTTGTATGGGCCTTCTTGTCTTTAGCATGTTTTGAGTCTTGTAGAAGGGAGGGCCTTATTGTGGTAACCTTAAGCTAACTCATTAGTGCCTCCAAATGCATTGTGGCTCTATGGAGGATCAAATAAACATGAGTACATACCTGCTAGGATAGGTAAGGTGGTTTGGGTTGTGGTTTGCGGAACTGGTGCTGTATTTTGATGGCGCAGGTTCATTGATTATGTAGTTTCTGAGGAATGCATTGTTGGGGGGGAATGAGAGAGAGGCAGGAGTGACATACCTCTCGAAGTCAGCGTATGATGATGTGCAGTTGCTGTTTTGGCTGCTCTCCATCTTGCGTATGTGGTGAAAGCAGGAGCTGTCCTGGGGTATTGACTGTGTCCACCACATGATCAGTAAGGCTGTGGCAGTTGGAAGGGTTTGGCGCACTTTGGAAGTGACAGTGAAAGTGCCTCCTGTCATTTGCACATAGAGACTGGGTGACCGTGCTTTTCTGCTGTCTAGGTTTTGTGTTTTTTTTTCCTCCTTTGTGGTTTGTTGTTGTTGGACAAATTGCTGGGATGATGTGAGGAGTTGAGTCACTGGCTGAGGACTTACATTGGCTTTCAAGAATAAAGAGTGATGTATACATGGTTGTGTGTTATCTATGGGGGGGCTTGGCAGATGGTGCAGAGAGTTGTGGCTCTCAGCTTGTCATGGTCGGATTCGTCAGTGGGAGGCGTTCACAGGATAAGTCAATAGTTCTTGAGTTGGGTGTTTTAGTTGAGAAAATGAAGGAATGAAAAAAAAGGAAATAGAAAATGGAGCTGTGTGTGTTTCCTACAAGTGCTGCATGGTGTGTAGTCAGCAAACATCTGATTCATTGTTTGTGGTTCCATTGCTTTTTTTGCAACTGTGTTTCACTCTAGTGATGAATTTATCTATTTAAATAGAGTCTGTTCCATGAAGCAAATTGCCTTAGTGAATATATCTGTTGGAGTACTTGGAATATGTTTTGCCAGTTGTAGTTTCTTGGTGAGGCATGATCTGGGGTGCAATGGCCTGTTCTGCACATGCTGCTTTTACCCACTGCCTGAATTGAAACTTATTCAGAGGTTTAGTTGGAGATATCTATCAGGTTGCACAGTTGGGTTGTAATCATTGGCTACAAAGTATGTGATGCATATTTTGCCATTTGTAGCTGTGTGGCAGGGCCTGTTGGGGGTACAGTCATTCATTTTGCATGCGCACACACTGCACATGTCTGTTTTTTCATTTAAGATATATTCAAGGCATTTGACTGGATCTATTAATGATGTAGCTGAATTGCTATTATTGGTTGGGGCTGAAAGAGTGATCAGTCTTGTGTATTTTGTGTTTTACTTGTTTTGACTTTTGATGCTCTGGCTTGAGTTGATTGTCATGCTGGTTGCTGATTACTTGGGCTGTTTTTGATGGCATGGTAGGTGGATGCGGTTGTCTTTGTCTTTCTTGCATTGGGTTGCACTGTGGCAGTGGGTTTCACATTGGTTCTCCATCGTGTGGAGGAGGGGCTCTGTGGCTGTTACACGGGCTTTCAAGGGAAAGGGGTTGGTTCACAGCCAAGAGAGTGAAGAAAAAAGGGGGGGTTTGGTTCATTTGGTTTGGCTGGTGTGGCTTCTGGCATGCTTTTCCTCTTTGGAGGTTTAGACTTGTTTGGCAGGTGTCCATGGGCTTTGAGTTGGGTCTTTGTGGGTGTACGTGGTTGGAGGTGGCCATTGTGGGCAGTTTAAGGCTTGCAAGTGACAGAAAGTGAACAGAATGTGAGTGAGCGGCATCTCGGCTGGGAGATTTTTGGTTTTGCATCTTTTGCGGTAGCTCTGATGAGATTGAGTGATTTCGCTGGCTATAGAGAGCACTCTGTGTGAAGGTTGTTCATGATGCATGTGCTGTGTAGTGGTAACCATTGTCTTAACTATATTGCTTTGGGCTGTTTTTGGTGGTCTGTTATTGACAGTGAAGAAGTTGGCCTCGTGACTTCTTGTGGTCTTTTTGCTAGATGTTTTGAACTGTTGAATTGTGTGAGGTTTTGATGTTGCTTCCAGGTGGACCACACTTTAGCTGTATGTCTGGAAATGTTTAGTTATTTGGAAAACCATTTCCTTGTATTACATTTAAGAATCTTATCATGGCAAAGTGCTTTAAATATTGATATGGCTACAATGTCTGGGTCATTTGATAAATGAGGGAGGATAAAGGGTTTTGGTCAGATAATAATGACATAATACTAGTTTCTGATTTGGGTCTGAAGACTGGGACAAGATTTGTTTCTGGGATATGGTGGTGCCAGGTATTTGAGGATAAAGCAGGTGAGTTACTGTAGCTGCTGTATGGTTACTAAAACAGATGGCTGGATGCAGAATGGTCATCGGTTGGTGGTCTGAAGGATGTGGATTTGAAAGGTAATGGATTCTGCTGGGGTGGATGTTGCAGTTACTAGAGCGGTACACAATGAGTTAGAAGTTAATCTTAATTTTGGTGCTCATTAAGGGATGTCGGAGTGGGTGCAGTTTGGGGTATTGTGGGAACAAGTGATTAAGTTGGTTGGGGGCAGGAAAAGCTGGGTTGGGGATTGGTTATGGGGAGTCCAGAGTTTCCTCATGAGGGGTGGAGTCACAGCATTCACAGTTTTGTTCTCTCTCCAGTTCGGTACTGACGTTTTCATTTATTTTGCAGATGGGGCAACAGAGAGGGACAGTGCAGCAGCAGTAGAACCCAAGGCACCCCGACTGCCAAAGAAGTCGGCTTCTAAGGAACAAATGCAGCTGGTGGCAGATCGGCAGGAGAAGATGACCCCAAAATTTGTTACCATGGATCTAATGTTGACTGCATTTGGATGACCAGGAGGAGACAATGTTGTAGGCTTTGCAGTGTTGCCATTTGGTATGCATTTTATGATTGTGTAGGTTAATAAACTCAGTATATCACATCTCATGTTAATGTTACATCATGTTAGTCATCAGAATTGTGGCTGGGAGAATTTTCACTGTGTTGTGTGTTTTTTTTGTTTTTTTTCTCTTCCATCTTTGATTGGGGGTCATGGGGGGTCACAGTGCTGGTAAGCATGACTTATGAAGGAGATTGGTGGGTGTCATCTTTTGTGAGTAGGAGTCGTCCAATGAGGATGATGGCTTTTCGGGGGGCCAGGTGCTGCTACTACTTGCATGCTTCTTATTGGACACTTGTATCTTTGGTAATGCTGGAAGGGGTATGGTAGGTAGAGTGTCCTTATGAACAAAGGTGCCAACTTCAGACCCCACCTTGGATCCCCCTTGATGGGACTGCTGCATATCCACAGGTCAAGCTCTACTCGAGTGGCCTGCACACACAGCCTCAGCCTGGTCTGTGTCATCGGTGGGACTTGGTGGGGCGGTTTTGTGTCCCGGGGACTCCCTCATCTGTGGAGTGGACTTCCTCTCCACATCAAGTGGAGTACCTCTTTACCCCTTTTTAAGCACAATCTGGATGACTTAATGGGAAACTGAAAGTATGCCCCTGGGATTCTGCCCATGTCCTTGCTGGGTGGGGGCATTGGGTGCTGATTTGTCTAAGCATGGGCTAACCTCTTGGCTAGGCTTATGGGGAACTTGAGGGCCAGTAGCCTAGTAATCTACTATGATCCTATGGTCCTATGATCCTATGATCCAGACCTTTTGCTTTTACTGGTGAAGGGTTTGCAGCAGGTGAGTACAAGGACATGTGAATTCATTGATGTGGATGGGGTTAGTCTGATAGTATTAGTATTTTAAACAATAGGTAAGGTTGCATTAATATCTTACTACCAACATGTGAGGGGACCTCTGGGTATTAAGTTTCCTTACATGTTAGGTTTTAGATAGCGCATGGTAGTTTTATTGTAGTAGGATATGGGCTTGGCCTTGTTGATATTAAGGTAAAGGGGTGGAACTATGGTATATTTGTGGATAACATGTAGGTTTCACACTTTTGTGTGAAGTGTGTGGGTAGGTATTCAGCGGTATAGGTGACAGATGGGGAAGGCAAGTTGGTTAATTGTGTAGGCTGTTTTGTTACATGGATAATAGATGGAGTTTTCTTAGGGATTTTCTATTGAATCAAGGAGTATGGGGGACAATACATAGGACTATATGTATCTTACAAAGGGAAGAAGTGTTTAGGGAGGTAGGGTGGAGTAGGGATGGGGATGGGTAGGCTTATTTATTTGGGTTGCTATTCTTTTCCTTGCGCTGATAGAAAGTTGTAAGTAACATGTGCATTATCTAAGAGTAGGTAGGGTTTTGATGGGCATTACAGGTAGATGAGGCTTGGGGAAACATAGGAACTAGGGCTCCAGTGGCTAGACTGAAGAGATCAGGGCTTGATTTTGGGTCTCCTAGCAAATGTTTAGGGTTGATTCATTAATGGATGTAAGATAACTTGTTGAAGGAAAGTTTTAAAGGTGAAATCCAATGGATGTGGGACTTGGGAGTTGATTTCAGTTTAGCAGGTATCACAGTTTTAGTAGTGCAAGGTGGTGGGAATATGGCCCATGTTCACTTAGTTAACATGACAGTGGTATGGGTTGCTGGTTGTCAGGCTGGGTTATCAGGACTACATGCTTGTTTCAGGATTTTTTTTTATAAGTAAAGCATATGGTAGAACTGTTTGCTTGGTCAAATTGCGTGGCATCTACCAAGGGGTAGGAGACTGGTGGGACAGGTCGTTGAGTTATTTGGTTCAGGCTTGTAAACAGGGCGGGTCACTAGTTGGCAAGAAGAAGAATTTAGCTGTAATTTTGCATTTTCATGGGTGACAGGGTGGGACATTTCAGTTGGTTAAGGAGGATTTAGTTGTAATTTCTACATTTACATGGGTGACAGGGTTATGTAATTTACTGACTTTTGGGTGCTGGTTCATATGCTGGAAGGGTAGGTTTGATAGTGTGAAAATAAGCAGACCTTGCCTATTGTCTGGGTAAGCTGGTTGCAAGGGTTGGTGTAGGCATATGGAGAGTCATTGGCCTACAGGTTGTGTGGTTAGTCTTTCAGGGATGTATTGATGTCATTAACAGGGGGTGTTTTGCTTGCCAAATGCTTCTTGCCTTATAATGGATAGTGGGTATGATGGCAGGTTTAATGAGTACGTGATCCATTATAAAAGGAAATCTGATTTTAGTCATTAGTATATCTATTGTGGGGAATGAGGGGCTGTAGTTAGGCATGATGGCATGTCACTGACTTTGTTTTGTGTCGGGTGACATTGGGCTTAGAGTTTTGGTGGTACATTGTACTTGTGGGGTTTTCGGCTGAAGCAGATGTAGTATTTGGTGGTGCATTTGGTAGGTAATGACATGGAAATCATTGTGAAGTTGCTATTGGTGGTTAAGTATGGAAAGGTGACCAAATATACAGAGGTTATGTTAGGTTATGAGGTTATGGTTTGTCACTTTAGCATTGTAGAGGGATCAGGGTTTAATTTCAGCTATAAGATGGGAAAGAAAAGTGAGCAGTTGGAGACTGCTTGATAATAAAATAAGTGAGCAGTGGTAAGGATGTTGCTTATTTGGTTGGATGCATAATTCAATATATTGGATACAGCTTGGTTAGAGAGGATGGGGTACACTGAATGATGTTTGGTTAACATCTTAATGGTGGTTAGGTTGCTGGAAGTGGTCGGAGAGAGGGGGAACAGCCTGGTCAGGCTGGTGGGTGGAGAAGAGGGGCAAGCTTGCCCTCTTCTGTTCCCCCTCTGATGTTGGATGTGCAATTCAATAAGTTGGGAAGGAAAGTGAGCAGTTGCTCTGTTGGGTAAGTTAATAAGCAAGCAGAGCTGCTTATTTGGATGGTGGTGTAATTCAATAAATTGAAGGTGAATGGGGTAATGCTGCCTTGTTATTGCAAAGATAAGTGAGCAAGTAGGGGACACTGCTTATCAAGGGTGAATGGTTATGCTGCCCTTGTGGTTATTTTATATTTTCTTTCATGGATATTATTTTACCTGTGGCATGTTTCGGGTGAAATTTATAACTATTGGTCAACAATCATGTGTATGGACATTTAATAAAGGTCATCAAATGCCATTCGGTGTTGTGTGTTTATTGAAGTGGACCAGGACAAATGAGGTTTGGAACAGACCATTTTGTCCTGGACATCTTCAAATGAGGCTAGATACATAGATTAGCAGGAAATAAGAGAATAAGGGGAGGATAGAGTTAAATGGGATGGAGGGAAGTTTAGGAGGAAATGAGATAAGGGTATGGAGGGGCTTAGGTGGTTTTGTCAGCAGATCATCTGTTTCCATTTCCTCCTGTCCTCTGCATCTTGCTCTGTCACACCAACCACCTGCATGTCCTCTCTCACCACATCCATAAACCTTCTCTTAGGCCTTCCCCTTTTCCTCTTACCTGGCAGCTCCAGCCTTAGCATCTTGTTCCCAATATACCCAGCATCCTTCCTCAGCACACATTCAAACCAATGCAATCTCACCTCTCTGGCTTTGTCTTCAAACCATCCAACCTGAGCTGACGCTCTAATATACTGATTTCTAATCCTGTCCATCATAGTCACATCCAGTGCAAATCTTAGCATCTTTAACTCTGCCACGTCCAGCTCTGCTCCTGTTTTTTCATCAATGCCTCTCTTTCTCTCTAGATATATATATATATATATATATATATATATATATATATATATATATATATATACATATCCAGTCAGAGTTCATAATAATATAAATACATCTGGGTATTTTTCAGTGGTGTATACGGATGGCTCCACCTCTCACTTAGTATCACATTGATCGAGAGTCTGGACTCATTAAGTGTCTGAATAATTCACTATCATGGATGAAGGGTGACAGTCCTATGTATAAAAACAGGACTGTTCCTGTTTCTTCATGACAGTAGAATTAGTCATATAAATACCAGGAGGTGCAGAAGCATGTAGGCTCCCACATGGAGTGTGTAGTGGGGGTTTGCCTCCTGCAAAAACACTACTGTACTCATCATCATCACCATCATCATCATCTTTTTCATCATGTTACAGACAAGAGACAAAAGTCCAGTGTCATCTCCTATGTCAAACAATAAACCTTCCCCTCATACAAACATGGTTTTAATAATGTTAACACACTTTTACTGTCCTTAATGTTTTCAAATAATGTATTCCAAGGCATACCTCTCAACCTCTTAGAGGAAGAAATCTCAACAAAGCCACAAATAATGGGGGTACAAAGGCCCAGAATTAGGAGTACTTTATAAATATTTCTCTTAGAAACTTAAAACAAATTGATAGAATAATAGATTTTGCATTAGCATGAATTTTCTGAAGGATAGTGAGTCTGAACTAAAATGTCCGCCATTATTTTCTGACTTCAGTCTTGAATAATTTGCCAATGATTTACCAGAAAACCACAATTTTAGGAGAAACAGACCAAAAATATGTGGAAAAAATCTGGACATTCTGTGAAAATCTGGACAGTTGAGAGGTATGATCCAAAGATCAGTCACTTTATCACATAGCCAGTTTGTTATGTTTTTGGTGTCTAACATTTCTAAGTAATCTGTTGGCTTCAAGGATTTCTGAATGTCTCAAATCTAGGTTTTTAAACAAATAGGCCCTTTACTGGCCTTGAAGACTCGGATTAAATCCCCTCTGATTTTACTGTATGATAAGGAAAAAAAGCTAATTCCCATATTGCCAACACCATGTGATCGACTTTTGGAATTTTGAACATTGTTAAAAAAAAAAAAAAAAAAAAAAGAACTTATCTACACATTGCTAGCAAGGCGGCAAGCTCCCCCTGCACAGCCCCCCACACCCCCTTGCAACTTAAATATACCAACTCTAAGATCGCACTACAGTGTGGAAGATGGAAATCTTCCCATTCCGCACTATACGGAGATGCCCATTCTGCATTATCAAAATTCCAAAAGTCGATCAAATGGTCTCGGCCATATGGGAATCAACTTTTTGAAATTTTGATCATGTGTAGGGGACCCGATAAGGAATATATCTGAGTCTTATAACACAAAGATGTAAAACTATTAATATTCTGAGTAATTTTCAGTGCATTTTTCCAATAGTGTACAATGAGATTTCCATGTGTTCCACAACTGATACCCATACTTATGCTCCAATTTAAATTCCTATATTTCCTTTACAGTTGATAAATTTACTTACATAGCCATTCATATTAATTTCCCTGTGATAGAATACATTTATGGGATTTCTGAAAGTTCATTTTTCTTCTGTGTTTACTCTTAAGTCCTTACAGCTAGAGACTTAAAATTCTCATTTTCAGTAGAAAACTGAGTACACAACTTAGTATAAACAAACACATACGTTTAATTTTATTTACATTTGTCTTAGTATTATTTCTTATTGCCAGCCAGATACACTTATAAGGCCATTTGAAGGACTGCTGTCTACCATCTGTTTTGTTGAACAATCTGTCAGCAAAACATAGTGCAATTGAAACCCAAATTAACTAATGGCAGTGAACCCACAGTATGTGTGTGTGTATATATATATATATATATATATATATATATATATATATATGTATATATATATATATATATATATATATATATATATATATATATATATATATATATATATATATATATATATATATATATATATATATATATATATATACATATATATGGGACCACTTCCCATGACTGAAAGCTCAAAATACTGAAATTAATTTGACTGAGTCCACAATCTCGAATGTTCAAAATACTGAAAACTCATTTGACTGAATTTCAGAATACTGAAAGCTTACAATGCTAAATTGCATTTCACACTGAGCTGATCGAAGGAAGGGCACTGAGGAAACCCGGAGCTATAATATATAACATTAAGTATCCTGTTTTTTGTTTATTTTGTTCTTTATTTCTTTGTTATTTATAGCACTTTGTGTACTGTGTATTTTTCTAGCTAGTTTCACTGTGTGTGAGGTATTAATTGGAAATTGTCCACTTTTATTAAGCATCTGTTGGGTTGTTTGTTTCTGATAACTTCTTGCAGTTAAACTCTTTTTTCTAGAGGCTCCTTTAGCTGTTTAAAACTTTCATCTAAAGGCTCACTGCTGCTTTTCAGCTGTGAGAAACATTTCTGCAGTTTGGTGGCTTTGCAGTTGCCCGCCCCTAGTGTAAATTTGACCTGGGACCCTCCTCCCAGTCTAGTGTCATTACCTCATTCTACCCAGTATAAGGAGAACATCTGAGAAAGCCAATCAGCTTAGTTTCTGCTACTCCTTTCTCTCTTTCCTTTCTCTCTTTCCACTAAGAAAAAAAAAATTATCTGCTTTTACTGTATTTGTGCTTCTTCCTACTTTATTTTGCTTTTGCGTCATCTTAAAAGTACTCAATTGTATTTATTACTGCTTGGTGTAACTCATTCTAAGCCTTTTAGTTTAAAGACTTGAGCTTCAGACAAGTTGTTTTACAATAAGAAGGTTTGTGGTCTTCACTGCAGTGGCAGAACAGGTAGCTGGGGGAGGAGAGGCTGGACTCTGCCCTTCTGAGCTGGGAATTTCTGGTTAAAGGCTTATAGTGCCTGCATATTTTAACTGCTTCTTACTGAAATTAGAACACCTTGTTTGCTGTAGCATAGACTAGATCCAGACCTGCTGAATCTAGCTTTGTTTGTATAACTTGAGCATTAATCCAGGCATTCTTTAAAGTATTCAATTGTATTTATTACTGCTTGGTAGTAACTTGATAGAGGTCTAGTAAACACACACACACACACACACACACACACACACACACACACACACACACACACATATATATATATATATATATATATATATATATATATATATATATGTAGCTATCATTCTAAGTCTTTTGGATTAAGCACTTGGGCTTCAGACCAGTTGTTTTACATTAGGAAGGTTTATGGCCTGCACTGTGGTGGCAGGACAGGCAACTTACATCCTTCTAAGTTGGGAAATGCTGATTGAGGGCTCAGTGTCTGTTATTCTAAAAGTGTATTAGTTCTGGTTTAAGCACTTGGGCATCAGGCCAGTTATTTTACATTAAGAAGGTTTGTGGTCTGCACTATTGTGGGAGGAGAGGCTGGACTCTGCCCTTCTGAGCTGGGAATTTCTGGTTAAAGGCTTATAGTGCCTGCATATTTGAACTGTTTCTTACTGAAATTGGTACACCTTGTTTGCTGTAGCATAAACTAGATCCAGGCCTGCTGAATCTAGCTTTGTTTGTATGCTTGTTGTTTGTTTGCTTATTTCCTTGAAATGCTAATTCCACCTAAAACATGGCTTTTCAGCGCTTCTGTGGATCCCTAGTGATATCTGCATTGCTTACTGTACTTATTTCCTTGTTTCACTTGAAAGAAAGTTACTGTTTGTCATTTTTGCATTTAAGTTACCTGCAACACATTGCATTTAAGCTACCTGGCACTTGCTCACTAAAGCAATTATATAAGTCAGCACTAAAAAATTAAAAGCACTACACCTTCACAAACTCCTCTTGAGTACCTTGTTCCCCATTGGCCCTTTTTTTCAATTATAAAGGAATTCCCAATACTATTCTAGCATGTCCAAAGGTCAGTTGTCAATCTCCTCTCTGATCTAGCTGGTGAATCTGGGAATCTTGAGGCAATGTTACAACTGCCTCATGTACACAGACAACCCTCTCCTCCTCCCAACAAATTCCAACACATGTGAGAGATGCAACCATATAGCCAAACTGGAGGCTAAGCTCTCTCAACTCAGTACGGGCGTAACCAGTCAGGAGTAGAAGGAAACCACACTCACTACAATTCCAGTCCCACATAGACCTACTACAACAGCAAACCAAACACATAAACACACAAAAACATACTCAGAGGCTCTAAATAAAAATCTGCCTAAGCAGCAGAGACCTCCAAAGCAGACACCCAAGCAACCGCTACCCCAAAACAAAATACGTGCAACACATAGCTCACAAAGCCAGTGTACTGAACAGTCACAGCCCTTAAGGCTAAACAACACACCTGATACACTTGTAATAGGAGACTCTGTCATCAGGCACACTGACATCCCGCTCACCAGGCTGAACAAGGAGAAGGTCAGGGTGAGCTGCCTGTTGGGCGCTAGGATCCGCCACATAACACAAGCACTCAGGTCACTCCAAGGCAAGGACAAATATGACTCAGTCATTGTCCATGCTGGTGTGAATGACCTGAGATGTACCTCCCTGGACTACATGAAAAGAGACATAGAGGAGCTCTCTGAGCATGTATCCCAGGCCGGTATGGCCATGACCTTGAGTAGCATCTTTCCCTCACCAAGAATGATGCCACAATATGAAGACAAGATGATCAATTTCAACAATTGGCTTAAATATTGTTGTCATTCAAAGGGGATCCAATGCCTGTCAGCCTGGGATGACATGCTCGACAAGCCACGATGCTTCGCTAGGGACGGCTTGCACCTGTCACCCCTGGGCTTTTGGAAATTGGCAAAGGCTCTTGCTACCCCCATAGTGCCTTTTTTAGGCAAGGCTCAAAAGACAAACCCACCTCCATAGGTATCACAAGGGATAAGAAACTAAGAGTAATGCTACTCAATGCCAGAAGTCTAAACTTCAAGATGCACGCACTTGAAACTCTCCTTAGCATGGAGAACATCGATATCTGTGCAGTAACAGAAACCTGGTTCAAGGCTCCCGGGAGCACCCCAGCACTACCAGGGTATACCTCATACCATGCTTTTCAGCCCCAAAACTTGGACCGAACCACAAAAGGAGGGGGAGTATCAATATCCGTCAAAAATACCCACACCTCCAGGTTGGTGGCACAACACGAAGCATCAGAGACTATCCATGTGCAACTAACAGTGGGTAAAACTGCCTTCCAGTTTATAGCCTGCTACAGACCACCCTCCCAAACCCAGGAACCCCACTCGGCCTTCCTGAGAATACTGGAAAATATGAAGGTCTCTCCAAACACCATTATATTGGGCGACTTCAACTACCCAAACATAGACTGGGAGCATTACTCTAGCTCCAACACTCTAGCCCAAAGGTTCCTAGAATTTATAAACTCAAATGCTATGGAACAACTTGTTACCACTCCCACAAGAGGGGAAAACATACTGGACCTGATCATCACCAAGATGGGGACTCTATGCTCCAGACCAGAAGTGTATCCCTCACTGGTAAGATCAGACCATAAACTAATCTCACTAGATATTCACATCCCGACCCCACCCTCTGCCCAGAAAACCACAGTGAAAAACTTCTCTAAAGCAAATTTCACACTCCTCAAAACCGAGGTGGAATCCTTCAAAGCCCCCGGGCCTGTGGAAAATATGTCCCAGACCGCAGAATTCTTTATAAATGCATTCTATGAACACCTTCAGGAATGCATGGATCATGCAATCCCAAATAAAACCAAGACCCAATCCTCCAAAGGCAGACGTCCTGTCTGGTGGACCCCAGCCATAAACAAATTATACAATAGAAGGAGGAAGCTACTACATGATAGAGCAAAATCCCAAAAAGGGAAGGCATCTCTGATCAGTATTAGCAAAAAACTATGGGCACTCATAAAATCGTCTAAGGCCAGCTTCAAGAGAAAAATTGCACAGAACACTAAGGATAATCACAAGGCTTTCTTTAGTTATGTTAGGAACCTTGGGTGAGAATTCCCAGATATGCTCCCGGGCTGCATCCTCCAAGAAGAGCTAAACCCAAACATAAAACTACTGTTCAATGTCAGCCTTACTACAGGATATGTACCCAAAGAGTGGCGTACAGCAACAGTGGTCCCTCTCCATAAAGGTGGTGCCTCAACGGATCCTGGAAACTATCGCCCCATAAGCCTGACTACCGTGGTCTGCAAAGCTATGGAAAGGATCATCATGGACCTCATAAATAAAGATATTGGGGAACTACAGACACTGGATCCTACCCAGTTCGGCTTTGTTAAGGGCAGATCCTGCCTCTTAAACCTGGTTGATTTCTTTGAAACAGTCACCAAGGCCATTGACGAGGGGAAGGTGGTCCACACAGCCTACCTGGACCTTGCAAAAGCCTTTGATACAATACCCCACTCAGGCATTATAGATAAGCTCACCAGCTTAAATATAAACCCCTATGTCACTAGATGGGTTGAAAACTGGCTCAAGGACAGAACCCACATGGTTAGAATTGCTGGAGCCATGTCAGACTCCAAACCAGTTACAAGTGGTGTCCCGCAAGGCTCAGTCCTGGGACCTCTCTTGTTCGGTATATATTTCTTGGAGGTACAGGCCAACACGGAAGGACTGTGGCTGACCAAGTTCGCAGATGACTGCAAACTGGGTGCCATAATCGACTCTCCAGCTGGCACAAGCATCCTCCAAAAGGGCCTCATAGAAACAGACAACTGGTGCCAGAGCCATGGCCTCAAGCTAAATGCCAAAAAGTGTACAGTCATCCCCTTTGGCAAAACAAAGTGCCCACAAATTACCACATAGGTGGTAATCCATTAAGTACAGAAGAAGTAATTAGGGACCTGGGGACCCAAGTTGATAGCAATCTCTCATTTGACAACCACATGGCCAAAGTGGTTAGAAAAACATTTTATATAGCCCACCTAATCATGAAGGGATTCGTGATCTAGATCAGGGAGGTCATCGTGCCTCTTTACTCATCCCTCATCAGGCCCATAATTGAGTACAATGCCCCTTTTGGGATGTACCTTACCAGACACCTGCAGCAACTGGAAAGACCCCAAAAGTACCTCACCAAGAGGATCAAAGGGCTCAAACAGATGCCATATGCTGCCCGGTTAAAGAAACTCCAGCTCTACTCAGTGGCATACCGCCTGCTCAGAGGCAATCTGTGCCTGACGTATAAAGCCATGTCCAACCTGGAATTAATGGACATGCTGCACCTCAGAAAATCCAAATCCCATCGAGCTACGCACTCGAGAGACTTGAACCTCAGCAATGAAATAAATAGGACATGCCGGAGGGACAGATTCATAACCTAGAGGCTCCCTTCACTCTGGAATAAAATCCTAGTCCAGGTTAGGCAGAGTCCCTCATTGACTCTTTTCAAGAGGAATCTTGATGAGTGGATGGGAGATCGTAGGTTTATCCCGGGTATCACTTCTGTGTCACTGTTAGACAGAGGCACAGTATACTAACCTCGAAAAAGGGCATAGCAAAATTAATTTAAAATGGGTGGCGAAAGCCAAACACACTCTGGCTAGGCTTATAAATGCCCTAGGGCAGATAGCCTAGTATGAACCTATGAACCTACTGTGTGCAGTACTTTAAGGTAAGTAAAGTGTGTATGCCCTTTTCCCCACTGTAGTGCGATCCCAGAGTTAGTATATATAGTCTGGGGGGTATGGGGGGCATAGCCCCCCCACCTAGTTTGGTTTTACATCATCTGGTGTCTGTGACTAAGGTAAGTAAGTAGTTTTTAATTTTGGAAAAAGTCGTTGGTGTTGTAAGTGTGCATTTTTTTGTTTTATAGTTTTCATTTGGTGAGATGAATTGTTGGTGATATTTGCATGGTTTATTTGGTATTGTGAACCTAGGCTTTGTGAATGTTAATGTTATTTGTGATGAAATGTTTGGTATTCATGGATCTGTGCATTTCTTGTTATCTTAAGCAATTCACAGGTGAAGGGAAACACAGGCTATGTCTATGGCTTAACATTTTGTATTTTGCAACTCAGCATTGTAAGCTTTCAGTATTCTGAAATTCAGTCAAATGAGTTTTCAGTATTTTGAACATTTGGGATTATATACATATATATTTGTATATATATATATATATATATATATATATATATATATATATATATGTGTGTGTGTGTGTGTGTATGGATATATATATATATATATATATATATATATATATATACACACACACACACACACACACACACACACACACATAGGTCTATATAGAGGTCTAGTAAACATATATATAAATATATATATATATATATATATATATATATATATATATATATATGTGTGTGTGTGTGTGTGTAATAAAAAATAAACATATACTATATATTTTATATATTTTTGTATATATAAATTACTATAAATGCATAGTAGGAGGGCTGATGGAATTTCTTGTACCTAACTGGCTCTTTTAAAATTTGTACTGGCATATTTAAGCAGATGTTAATTGATTTTTTAAACTGTCTGATGAAGCAATGTTGAGCATTGCGAAAGCGTTCACAATTCCTTATTAAAGTACTGGATTTTATATGCATTGGAGATTACTTCTCCTCATTTCTACTACCTTCTTTTGAGTGTTTATTTTTTATTGAACTGTTGTTTCCCACACCTTTTGGGCTGTTTGGGAAGATATATATATATGTGTGTGTATGTGTGTCTGGTAAAAACATGTATTTTTTTTATTTGGGTGTCAGTGTTATAAGTTTCAAGTATTATTTGTTCAGTGATTGCAGGTCCGCAGTTTCTGTTGTATAACATTTCAATGAAAATGTTATACACATATTTTATATATATATATATATATATATATATATATATATATATATATATATATATATACATATATGGGTTTACTTTGTTTCATTGAAAGCTCATTTCACTGAATTTGAATTCACCCTGACCAAATCGCTGAAAGCTCAAATTACTGAAAACTCATTTCACAGAATCTCATTTCACTGACATGAAGTACTGGCACTGTGAAGAGTACTGTAAGGCAAGTAAGAGATATACACCCTTTTCCCCACTGTAGTGTGATCATGGAGTTAGTATATATAGTTAGGGGGTGGGGGGCACAGCCCCCCACATTGGGGGGGTGAGGCAAAGCTTCCCCACCTAGTTTGGTTTTATATTATATTTCACCGAAAGCTTCATAACAATACATTTTAAGCAATAGGCATGCATACTTACAACACCAATGACTAACTCTTTCCAGAAGACAATATATACCTAAACTAAGTAGGGGGCTATGACCCCCACACCTCTCAGTGTCCCCCCCCACACACACCCCTAACTATATATACTAACACCAGGATCGCTCTACAGTGGGGAAAAGGGCATATACCTTTTACTTGCACACACACACACACATATATATATATATATATATATATATATATATATATATATATATATATATATATATATATATATATACATGCACAGACATTCTTTCTCCAGAACCATATCATTCTTGAATGTAACTACTGAAAAGTCAAAACAGCTTCCTTTTTTTCTAGGACTGTTTGTGATTAAATGTGAAACTGTTTTTGTAACATGCAGAATGAAATTTTTTTACAGGTGCTGCCTTCTTTCATATAAATTTGACAAATAGCTCCTGTTCCTTGTAAATTCAAGAAAGCTATTTATAAACACTCCATGTTTAAATTTAATGGTTTTAAGTACAACTGCTGAATGAATTAAAACATTTATTTTTTTACATCTACAGCTCTTTTGTAGATCCTAGATTTATTTTACTTATTTTGAAACTGGTGAATAATTTATTCCTACCTATCAGCAATATAATTAAAATCTGATAGATTTTTTCTTGAAAAGTACAGATTTCTTTTCAGAAAATGCACATTTTTTCTGCACTCAGAAATGTACATTTTTCTGCACTCTAAGTGTTGGTTTCATTAAACCTGATTTATTTATATTACTAACAATATAAGTGTTCATTCAAATCTAATAATAACCTTAGACAGAATCTGCAGTTTCTTAGCCAAGCTGAAACATTGGAACTTAAGCTGTGGTACCAAAATGTTAACAGCTGCAAGTTCTCAGCCACATCCTTGTGGTTGCTGCTACAGGCAGTTATACAATCCACAATTTATCTCAGGACATGTGGTAACATGACTTGCAATTATGCCTGACTAAAGCCATTTGTTATAGAATCAGTCATTATTCTGCATTGCTTCTATGAATGCTCACAACTATGGTTGAAACCTGAATCCAAAACTCTGTGGTAAATGTTTTCCCAGAGATGTTGATATTGTGGGATGCTCTTTTAGTATAATACTTAAATGGAGGGACTGGATAAATTTTCCTGGGATTACAAGAGCTTTTAACTCCATTTTTTTCTGTCAGTATTACCAATAATATTTAAACATCTTGAATGCATTTAGACAGTATGTTTTCATATAAATTTTGCAGCCACAAGTTTAACAGAAAAATACATCTGCATCTGTTGTAATCTAAAGTTGAATTTTATACATTTGCTTGACCTTATGTTTGACAAAGAAGCAGAGGACCATTAAGAACCAATGTAAAGTAACTTTTAATGTGTGGATAATAATACTACATTTTGTAAGAGCATAGTTATGATATATTATGCTTTTATTTCCACATAAATCATGTAAAAATTCAAATGCAATTATCCAGTACCTTATCAGCAAAGTCATAGATGACCTTCATACTCTTGACCCAACCCAATTTGGCTTTGTTAAGGGTGGATCATGCTTATTAAACCTGGTGGACTTCTTTGAGAATGTCACCAAATCCCCGGATGAAGGCAAAACAGTACATACAGCCTATCTTGACTCAGCTAATGCTTTTCGCACAATCTCTTACTCAGGCATCATTAAGAAACTCACCCAGCTTGGAATTAATCCATATGTCACGAGATGGGTAGCCAACTGGCTCACCGAAGGAACTCATACAGTCAGAGTTGAGAATTACACCTCTACCAGCAAACCAGTTACCGGTGGTATACCACAAGGATCTGTATTGGCCCCCCTACTGTTTGGAATCTATTTCTCAGAAGTCCGGTGAAAATAGATGGCCTGTGGTTTACCAAGTTCGCTGATGACTGCAAACTGGATGCATTCATGGAGTCCCCCAATGTTGTTGACATACTACAAAAAGGAAAAAGGACTTAGACAGATAATTGATGCCAAAGCAACAGGCTTAAACTAAACACAAAAAATGCATTATCATCCCTTTTAGCAAAGGGGAAGTTCCTGCAAATTATAATAGTGACAGTACCCCCCCCCCCCTTAGTTCAAACCCTGTGGTGAGATATTTGAGAACACAGATTGACAGCAACCTTAACTTTGATTACCATGTGTCCACAGTGGTAAGGAAGGCCTTATATGTTACACATCTCATAAGTAAGGGCTTCACATCCAGAACTAAGAATGTTATAACTCTCCTGTACCTAGCCCTCATCAGAGCACTAATAGAGTACAATGCTCCCTTTTACTGGTACCTCACAAGACACCTGCAGCAGCTAGAGGGACCTCAGAAAATTCAGGGCCTTCAACACATGACCTACTGACCTACATGACAGACTGAAGGCCCTGTCACTGTACTCTGTGTCTTATAGGCTGCTGAGAGGCGACTTGTGCCTGGCCTAAAGAGTAGTCTCGGACCCTGCCCTAATGGAAATGCTGCACAACAGCAAGTCAAATGGGACAAGATTCACTCACTCTAGGGATTTTAACCTAGCCTGTTACATTAACAGGACATGCTAGAGAGACTATGTCTCCCAGAGATTGCAACTACTCTAGTACAAACCCCCAATTCACATAAAGCAGAGCCCCTCAATAACCCTATTTAAGCATAACTTGGACAACTGGATGACAGACTGTAAATTTACCCGGGGGGGTGTCACCTATGTCTCTCCTGCTGATCATACACTTGTGCTTCAGATATAGACCATGCAACTTGGTCAATAAAGGAGCAAGGGTATAACATGGCTAAGCTTATAAAGGTCTTAGGGCCAATAGCCTATTAACCTCTTATGAACCTGTGAACCTATGAACCTGTATCAGGGGCCCTCCTTGGTATTGCTAAAATTTGGAAGCCCTTTCCTCCCATTTAAATTCAACTTAGATAATACTCATTGCTTAGATCTTAAAGGTTTTGTTGGGTTTTATTTATGAACAGTGTTTCCTACAGTTTATGAGGTTTGTATAGTATGTTATGTGTTATCTTGAGTTGAGAGAAAAGGAGGTAGTTATGCAGCTCTATCAGTACATTTTATAGTGTTATAGGTAGTTCTAATTAGTTTATTTATTTATCTATTTATTTGTGTGTATATGGTTGTGGTGCTATAAAGTAGTGTGCACTATTTTGGTTTCCAGTTAATTTGGCTATTTTGTCATAACTCTCTCTTAGTTTATGATAACGTTTTTATAAGTTTGGTTAGAACTGATAGAATATACATATTATACCTATTGCTAACAACACCTTTTCAGTTAAGTAAGGATTATTATCTATTTAGCATGTCATACTGTTTATTAGTTTTGGAGATAGGCTCATAAATTAGTAGTAGGCAAATGTCCTTGTGGACTATTTTAAGCCTAGCCAATTACCCCATATAAGACTCAAACCTTACACCTTGTGCCTGTAAGGTAAACACCCTAACCTTTACACCAACCTCACACATTAATATGGTCAACTCTTAGATTTTGTGATACAATGACTTCTATAAGATTAATTTGGGATCTAAAACACATTTAATCTAATCAGATTTGTTGCAAAGTATAGTAGGCTATAAAGAATTACTGGTCATGGGTTTTAATGTGATAGGATAGTAGTAAACACAAGGCAAACTTATCTAGTGCACCATTTGTATCTTGCTAATGCCCACCCAAGTGTTGTACCCCCATGTCTATAAGTTTGTGTTTGTCCACCAGCAGTAATTCACTGAGTGTTATGTTTTCTGTTTTCGCCACAGTTATGTTACCATGAAGTTAGAATATTTAAGTAAGGGTGTGCGTGAGTTGGTGGGGGGGGGGGTGAAGCTCCAACATCCCTCATACCAAAATAAAAATTTTTGGAGGAGTATTAACTGTGTGTTTAGATTAAATGTGTTTTAAATGTTTAGATGTGTTGTGATTCCATAAAAAGGCATATACTCATTCTTCTACATCTTATAGTTAGCAATGTAATATTGTCAGTGCAACACAATGCCAACCTTTATTTCATCATCATTTTCTTTGAAGTATCTTTCTAATCTAGAATTTATGTATATTTAGAAAAAAAAATCTAGCTGTACCCAGAAAAATTATTACAGGAAACTGGATTTCTGAATCCCCTCCATCTTTTTCAGAGTTTAAAACTGGTATTACTGATCTCTGTCACTTACAACTTTTAACAATCAAATTATTAACGCCTAGAAAGACAAATGCATATAATATGTGGGTTAATCTACAAAATTTGTTAAAAAAAGAATAAATTGTTTCACATAATATTAATATGCTTAAATACAAATGTAAGCACATTTAAGTGGATGTTATTGTAAATACTTTAGTTATTTAATTTATGTTATTTTGGTTGCTTACTTTATTATCAACTGTATGTTAAAGTTTAATGAAGATCATTTGTGTATATATGAAAATCAATAAAATTGTTTAAAAAAAAGAAAAAAACAGGGTGGTAAAAGGCATCAGTACCTTATTCTTGTGAGACACATGAATGACAGATCTTTGATTCTCATGGGCAAAGTGATATAGAGACAGATCTATACTTCTAATTTCCTCCTTTAAATGTTGAAGAATGATATTGGGGAAATTTTGTATTGATTAGTAAAGCTGTGTTATGGAATGATAACTGTGCTGGTCTTTTTGCCCTTTTTATGGAAAGATATGAGACTACCATCTGTCCAAGAGTTCAGTGAATTCCAAAATTCCAATTTTCAATGTGCTCCCTAAATTCATTATCTAATTTAATAGCCCATCAACTGACTTCCAATATATAGTACTTATATGTAATCCCATCAGGACAAAGATCTTTATTGTTTTTAAGCTTTGATATAATTTGTCAAAACTGATTTTCTTTGATTTTGTTTTTATGCATCATCTTATCACTAAATTTAATGTAAATTCCAGTTTTTCCTTATGGTCATTGAAAAGCTTATTAGAGAAAAAAATGTGAATCCTTCTTCACTTATATGTCACATTTCTGTGGATCTTTTTTTTCCCAAAACTTATTGACATTAGTCTCTATGTTATTGAATAATTGTTTATTACAGCAAATAACACTGAGTTCCACATTTTCTGTATATAATTTGTTTTTTTTTATTTTGATTGTGCTATTGTACTCTTGGTTCTACTCTTTTCTTTGCCTTTTTAAACAAATCATTCTGTTTAACATCCCATGACCAGACTCTATCATTAGTTTCCACAATCTGCATTTCTTTTTTCTTAAATTTCCGATCTATGTTTTTTCTTTGCTGACTTGAGGTAAAACAAAAGGGAAGCAGAAGGCAGTAAGAACGGCTCATAAAAGGGAGAAATCTTGGTCTGAGTTTTAATTACAAACCAATTTTAAGCCAAAGTTACAGATTCAAGTAAAAAGCAAATAGATAAGTCCTACACCACAGCATTGTCACTCTGCATTGTAACATAATGGAAGTGATGCCCAAGGAAGTAGCCCTCATCATCATCATCATCATCATCATCATCATCATCATCATCATCATCATCACCATCATCATCATCCTCATCTAACTATGCTTACATGTTTCTTAATGTGACTTGCTATAAGATATGTGCTAGATTCTGCTGTACATAAGTATTCTACAGCTAACATATCTAGTGCTAAGGTGGTTATTTTCTTAAGTAAAATTTGATGAGGGACTATTTGTAGGTTGAATGACTCATAGTTATGATCATGTAAGTATTTTTGTGGTTTGGAGTTTTGCGGGTTTAACATTGATTTGGCTGTTTGTATGAAATGTACATTTATTGTATTGTATTTTATTTTATTTCAAACTGAATGATTCTTTTCAGTCATTTCTCAGGCCAAAGGCAAATGCAAACAAAAAATGCATTACATTCTGTTGTTTCATATAAAAAAGTTGAATGCGAATAAAATAAAAATTTACAAGCAGTTTTATAATTGTACGCATCTGGGAGAATCTGTGGCTGCCTGTCGGTATTTAGTAAACTGTTAATACTATTTTTTTTTAAATGTTTTGGTTTACAGGTTTTTCATTACTGTTACCTGGAGGGTGGGTGGAGTTAAGTAGGATAGGATGTAAATATAGGGGTACCAGGGATGTCCAGGAATGAAGATGGGAAGAGAGGGAAACGCACAACCAGTCATAGGATCAGAGGATTATAGGATCATAGGAGGTTTTTAGGCTAATGACCCTAGGGCCCTTACAAGCCTAACCAAGTTTTACCCTTATTTCCAGTTACCCATTCAATCATACAGATTACATTTGTTGTTGTTGTTGTTGTTGTTGTGTCTTTCGGCTTTTCCCGGTTAAGGCTTGCTACAGTGGAACTCAGGTCCGCTAATGATTGGCAGTAGATTTTTACGTGCTGAGTTGCCAGCTCTGATGCACAACCTTCAACGAAGGTATGCCCATTCACGCATGTCTCCACACAGAAGATGCTTTAGCTGAGAATCAAACAGGACAACGTCTTACTGTGAGGCGACAATGCTATCACAGCACCACCACCACAGTATACAGATTACATTTGAAGAGGGCCAATGAGGTGCTCTGCTTGACATGAAGCGGGATTCTGTTCCAAAGGTGTGGTAATCTCTGGGAGACAAATCTTTCCCTCTAGCAGGTTCTATTCATGTCACATACCAGGTTAAGGCCATTAGAGAGAGTAACCCGTGTACCATTTGCCTTATGGATATGCAGCATTTCTAATAAAGCAGGGTCAATGATTGCTTTATATGCAAGGCATTGATCCCCTCTGAGTAGTCTGTATGAGAAAAGCATAAAGTATCAGTAATTTCAGACATTCCTCATAGGACAGATGCTGAAGACCTTGAATTTTCCTTGTGAGGAATCTTTGTGGTTCATACAATTACTGCAGGTGCTTGGAAAGGTACGTATCAAAAGGGGCATTGGCCTGATGAGGGAAAAGTGCACAGAGGTTATAACTTCTTTTTTTTCTGGAGGCAATGCCCTTACTTATGAGATAAGAATGCCCTTCTTACCACCATACCTCTCAAACTTTTAGAGCAAGAAATCTGGAGAAAACCATAAATAAAAGTGGGACAAAGGCCCAAAAATAGGGACAATTTTAAATATTGCTCTTACAAAATTAGAAAGTTGATAGAATAACAGGGTTTTGTTTTAGCATGAATTTTCTGAAGGATATGAAGTCTGTCACATCTGTCATTATTTTCTAACTTCAGTGTTTAATGGTTTACCATTAATTTGCTAGAAAAACACAATTTTATGAAAAACAGACCAAAAATATGAGGCCAGAATCTGGACATTCTGTGAAAATGTGTACAGTTGAGAGGTATGCTTACCACTGTGGAGGGTTTCACTTTCAAACCTCGAAATACTGAAATGTCGAATTTTAGTATCTCAAGACCAGAATGTCAGAAATGCACAACATCGAAACTAAAGAATGCCAACAGTCAGTATACTGAATATTCAAAGTATCAAAAATGCATTGTTTGCCATTTTTTTCTATCCTGTCACCAATTGCAGAACCATAGTATACTGTAGTGTAACCTTCCAAATGTCAATCAGTGTGTGTCAAACAGAAATAGCAGTGCAGCACACAAATATATGAAAGCAATCCACGAATAAACTCTGCATGAATATGCTCACATTTTCATGACTCTCGAGATAGGCTTGAGAAATTCAAGAGTTGAATATGCACTTTTATGTTTCAAAAGATGCTCAAACTGGCTATGTCTTCTAATGACATGTCTTCTCTTTGGTGATGGCAGGTAGCCACTTGCCTAGTGAGCCCTCAGCTCCTCCACTCTATCCTGTTCTCTTGCAAGAGTTGACATGAGAAGAGAGAGATCTGTAGCCCTGGCACCTAACAGGCACGTCAATCTGCGGTGCCAAGCTTCAACAGAATTTTGAGTACAGAGTAGGAACAACACAACTGAGCTCAAACACATTCCAAAAACTGATAGGAAATAAGGGTGGAAATCTACAATGACATATCATCCGTGTACTAAATTTACAGAGCTTGCCTAGCACATACCAGTCTGAAAAATATTTGATCAACTCCCTACCTTCTGGTGGAAATGAGTCCCACAGCAAATGGAATGCAGTTAAAACCTCTTCTTCTCGTAAAAATGCCAGCTCCACTAAAGCCTTCACTGCAAGTTGAAAGATCATATTAATATTATACAATGATGCTAAACCTAACTTCTGAACCTTCTGACAGATGTTCTGGCCAAAGTGAAACATGCATCCCTTCGATATTGCACCATTTATACTAGCTCATACTTTTAATTGCTGCTATCTCAAAATCACACAGCACATACTAAAGAGAGGTTTCAAAGTTATGTTCAGACATAGGTTCATAGGTTCATAGGTAGGTACTAGGCTATCGGCCCAAGGGCCTACGTAAGCCTAGCCAACAAGGTTTTCTGGCTTACGCCACCCAAGAAAGTTATTTTCCTGCACCACTGTCAAGCAGAGACACAGAAGTGATCCCCGGGGTGTATTTCCTATTTCCCATCCACTCATCAAGATTTTTCTTGAAGAGTGCTAATGAAGAACTTTGCTTGACATAGATGGGTAGCCTATTCCAGAGTATGGGAAGTCTCTGGGATAGGACTCTATCCCTCCAGCATGTCCTGTTTATTGTGGTGACAAGGTTTAGGTCCCTAGAGCATGTAGCTCGGAGGGATTGGGATTTCTTTAGGTGTAGCATGTCCAACAGCTCTGGGTTTGACTAGCTTTATATGTTAGGCAGAAATCACCTCTGAGTAGGCAATATGCTATGGGGTAAAACTGGAGTTTTTGAGGCAGTCAGTGTAGGGCATTTGTTTGAGTCCAGTAATCCTCTTTGTGAGGTACTTCTGTGGCCTTTCCAGCTGCTGCAGATGTCTTGTGAGGTACATTCCAAAAGGGGCATTGTACTCTATAGTGGGTCTAATGATTGTCGAGTAGAGGGGAACGATGACCTCTTTTTTCCTGGATGAGAACCCTTTTATGATGAGGTATGCCATGTAGAAGGACTTCCTGACTACTGTGGCGATGTGACTATCAAAGGAGAGACTACTGTCCACCTGAGTCCCAAGGTCTCTTATCAAGCATTCGGTGTTAAGTAGATTGCTGCCTATGTGGTAGTTCATGGGTACAGAGTTTTTACCAAAGGGGATGACACTGCTCTTTTTTGCATTGAGCTTGAGGCCATGGCTCTGACACCAGGCATCTGTCTCAGAGAGGCCTTTCTGTAGGATGTTCACATCATTTGGGGACTTGACTATGGCTCCTTGTTTGCAGTCATCTGCGGACTTCGTTAGCCAGAGGAATCCGTTGGAATACACGATGGCACATACAATTGTATGCTTCAAGAGATTACTTGCTCATCAAACAGTACAGCAGAGGAACAGATTTACTGCAACCTCCATACTTCTCAAGGCCATGAGTACTATACAACTGATGGCAGATGCCACCTCTGTAGAAAAAGGTGCTATCTATAAGCCAGATTGTGGTTCTGCTAAGATCATACAGATTGTTGACAGTGGTGAATACTATGACAATATTATCAGTAGTTACATCTACCACTTGTTTGTCTATGAATACACTGGTTTTAATAGGAAAAAGGTTAACATTTATATTCTGTAAATTTAGGCTGGGCACAGATGGCAATCTGCTGTCCTTATGCCACACCCTGCCCACTTGCTGTAGCAATGTTTTACAGTTCAGTAAATTGTGTATAAAATCAATAGAGGTGGAAGCAAGAGCATCATCCACCAAAAGACAAGGGGTATCTTTTGACACCTTCACCCTGTGCTTTAACTCACAGCACAGTTTATACTTCTCAGTTTCACTGGGATTGCCACTGTGATTATGTTCCACTGACTTTACAAGTTGCTTTCCAGCAGGTATACCTTTACATTGCTGTGCAGCTTTCTTTTTACAGCACCAATACTTCCTTTGCTTCAATGTTTGCTGTAAGTTCAACACATAGTCCTCTAGTAGTAGAACTGCTTTTCCCTTTTGAGATACACTAGTTTCGTATATCATTCCTTTAGTTCCCAGTGCAGGATATGTTGCATCAGCCATATTGAATCAGGTACTGCGTACATCCTGTTACCGATGCAAACATGTATTTATTAGAGTACATCCTTGCAAGTACGATATTAGATATTATGAGATGCAAGATTGTGAAGTTCCGATGTTGTGCATTTCTGACATTCTGGTCTTGAGATACTGAAATTCAACATTTCAGTATCTCGAGGTTTGAAAGTGAAACCTTATGGAGGCAAAGGTGAAGTTGCTGTCAACCTGTTTGCCCAGGTCTCTCACCAGTGAGTGCGTACTTAGGGTGTTGTTATTGATGTGGCAGTTAGCAGGAACATCACTCTTACCGAAAGGAATGATAATACATGTTTTTGCACTGAGTTTAAGGCCATGACTTTGGCACCAGTCATTTGTTTGTGTAAGACCCTCTTGTAGGATGTTGACATTGTTTGGAGATTCCATGACCATTTCCAGTTTGCAGTCATCAGCAAGCTTTGTCAGCCACAGACCTTTAGTTTTAGCTTGCACTTTGGAGAAATAAATTCCAAATAGTAGAGGTCCCAGGGCTGATCCCTGTGGAACACCACTGGTTACAGGTCTGAAGTTGGAAGTGGATTCCCCTATTTTGACTATAATGGGTTCTATCAGTGAGCAAGTTAGCAACCCATCTAAGGATACATGGGTTGTTACCTAGCTGGGTGAGTTTGTCAATTATGCCTGAGTGGGGGATAGTGTCAAAAGCCTTGGATAAGTCTAGATAGGCTGTATGCACATATTACAACTCATCAAGGGTCTTGGTGACTGTCTTGAAGAAGTCTACCAGGGTTAGCAGGCATAATCTCACTTTGACAAATCCAAATTGAGTAGGGTCAAGTGTTTGGAGATTACCAATATCTTTGCTGAGATGATCCAAGATGATTCTCTCCATGGCCTTGCAGATAAGACTAGTCAGGCTAATAGGTCTATAGTTCCTGGGATCAGTGAAAGCACCACCTTTGTGCAAGAGGATAATGGTGGCTTTTTTCCATTCAGCTGAGATGAAGCCAATGCTTAGACTATAATTGAAAAGAGTGCCCACTGGCATTGCTTATTCCTGTTTGAGCCCATGTAGGATTCAGCCTGGGATGTTATCAGGTCCCATGGATGCTGTGTTTCTGACCTTAGAGAGAGTGCTCATGACCTGCTCTTTAGAGATACAAGATAGAGAACAGGTGGTAGGGATGTCCTGGGGTAAGTGTGATGGGGACAGGGGAGTGAAGTTTTCACAGAACCTGTCAGCTAACAGATTAAGAATGTCCACAGGCTCAGAATATGTGGTATCAACTACCAGTCTGGCAGAAATCTGGGCCTTTCCTTTTAGGTTATGGATGTAACTAAAGAATGCCTTATGGTTGTCCTTAGCTGAGAAAGCTAATTTGGATTCGTAGTTAGCTTTGTAGGACTTCACAAGGAGCCTTATTTGCTTGTTTAAGCTGTGGAGGGAGTGTTTCCAGTTTAGGGCTTGCTCCCGCTTACTCTTAGACAGCAATTTCTTCCTCTTATTGTAAAGCTTGTTAATGGCAGTTGTCCACCAGGGAGTGCTACAGTGGTCCCCCATATTGGTAAGCACCAGATCCAGGATGTTGGCATCCCTTGTGGGGTTGTCAACTAGCTGGCCCAGGGCATTGGACTTAATGAAGTTGAGGAACCTATGGGCAAGTGAGTTTGAGCACGAGTAATTTACCCAGTCAATGGATGGGTAGTTAAAGACGTCCAAAACCATGGTGTTCAGATGTATCTTGATAGACTCATGTAGATCCAAATAGGCAAAGTGGGTGTCCTGATTCATGGAGGAGGTGCTGGTGTTGGCAATGACTTGAATAGGGGTCCTACCAGCAGTTAATTGCACCTGAAGTATCTCCAGGGAATCATGCTTTCTAATGAATCTGTAGGTGCACTTATTTTTAATGAATATTTAATGAATATTGATACACCACCTCCTTTAGTTTTCACTCCTTCAGTCTGTGGTCTGAACATGTGAAAGGAAGTGTAGCTGATATGGCTGGGGTGCTCTGCACAGCCTTGAACCAGGTCTGTGTGACTGCAAAAATGTCTATGTCTTCCAAGGTGAGAAATGCTTCCACTGAATGCAGTTTCATGTTGACTCCTAGTGTTTAATAGCAAAACCTTGAGGTTGTTTTTAGATGGAGTTCTTACATCAGGAATGTTGTCCTTGAGACACTGCCTAAAAAGGCACTATGGAGGTGGCAAGAGCCTTGGCCAGTAGCCAAAATCCCAGGGGTAACAGATGAAGACCATCTCTGGCAAAGCATTGAGGTCTGTCGATCATGTCTTTCCAGGCTGATATATACTGTATCCCCTTGGAATGACACCAGAAACTAAGCAAATTATTGAAGTAATTTTCTGTTTGTACTTAGGCATCATCCTAGGTGAAGGTAAAATGCTGCTTAAGGCTAGGGACACACCAGCCTGAGACACATAGTCTGAGAGCTCAATCATGTCTCTCTTCATATAGTCCAGAGAGGTATGTCTCAAGTCATTCACACCAACATGGACTATGACAGAGTCATAGCAATACCTGTTGAGAGACTTGAGTGCATGTGTGATATGGCAGATCCTGGCACCTGATAGACAGCTAATCGTGACCTCCTTATCCAGCCTGGTGAGAGGGACATCTGTTTGTCTCACAATGGAATCACCTATGACTAATATGTTTGGTTTTGTGTTTTGCCTTAAGAGCTTGACAGGTGGAACACTGGTATGTGAGTTATGTGTATTGTGTTCTGTAGAGGAAGTATCATGTGTAGCGTGATTGTGTTTGTGTTTGGGAGGTCTCTGGTGTTTATGTATGTTTCTGGTGAGGACTTCTACCTATGTAAGTGTGTGCGATGTGGGTTTGGGTGGAGTAGGAGGTGAAGTGTGCATGCTGATGACCCACTCATTGTCATATATACTGACTAGTGACATAACTAGGCAGTAACCAATCTGTGAGATCATGCACACAACACAGGCCCAGCTGTCAAGACTGTAAAGAAAACTGCAGGAAGCTGTAAATGTAAAATGATTTGCTAGTTTATAAAGTAAAAACTTCAGTGACATGCAAAGTAAAGTCACTGAATTTAGGGACACCAACAGGGCTGAACTGAATGGACAGAATAATATTTAAGGCATGTTCCAGCCTTTGTCCAGGATTGTATCCAACAAGCTCTCATGCTTTACTCTCTTGGAGATAAGTAAATGGCAGGAACTCAAGGGCATCAAAACCTAAGAAAACAGAAAGCTAAATACCTGTAATATGCCTGAGCTATAACAGAGAATAACAGTTCACTTTATCCTACGGGCACCTGAGAGATTATGGCATTGATTACAACAAAAACATGTTATATAATAAAGAGCACTATCCAAGGCAGTGCAACCTATGGTTGTCTTTAAATATTGTGTTTGTGGGTGGGCAGACTTAGCTTGGATCCAAAGAGGTAGCATATAGTTGCCTGACATAGTCTGTGCTCATGTTGTCTTAACAATGCAGGTATCACAATTCAACTACCATCAGAAGAGACTTCACAAGTTAGAGATCTAGCCGCACAGAATAGAGAACAGATAAGGAAAGACAAGATACATTTTAATTAGAGAGCAAAAGGACAATCAGTAGCACATAATATAAATACCAGTACTCACAGTAAGCTGAGCGCATTCAGTGTAATACTACAAAGTTAGCTAATTTACATATACAACTTGCAATAGTGACATGTAAAAACGAATCACCCTTACTACCTAGGCTGCTTACATGGACTTTTTTCATAGCAATATGGTGCACTGTCTATATTTCGTTTATTTATTTGTTTGTTTGTTTATTGTACTTACTCTTTACAAATAGAATTAGGTCCACTAGGCTTATGGGAAATTCCCTTACTCTTTTCCCCTAGATAGTGCCAGAGGATTGCTGTTAGAGGGAGGAGAGGAAACTCTAAGATGGCCTGATCCCCAGGGTGTATTTCCTATTTCCCATCCACTCATCAAGATTTTTCATGAAGAATGCTAATGAGGAACTTTGCTTGACATAGATGGGTAGCTTGTTCCAGAGTATAGGAAGTCTCTGGAACAGAAATCTATCCCTACAGCATGTCCTGTTTATTGTGGTGACAAGGTTTAGGTCCCTGCACAGATGCCCTACACTGACCGTCTCAAAAAACTCCAGCTTTACTCTGTAGCACATCACCTACTTCAAGGAGATCTCTGCCTAACATATAAAGCTATGTTAAACCCAGAGCTGTTGGACATGCTACACCTAAAGAAATCCCAATCCCTCCGAGCTACACGATCTAGGGACCTTAACCTTGTCACCACAATAAACAGGACATGCTGGAGGGATAGATTCCTGTTCCAGAGACTTCCTATACTCTGGAACAAGCTACCCATCTATGTCAAGCAAAGTTCCTCATTAGCAGTCATCATAAAAAATCTTTGATGAGTGGATGGGAAATAGGAAAAACACCACAGGGATCACTTCTGTGGCTCTGCTTGACATTGGCACAGGAAATTAGCTTTCTTGGGTGGCGTAAGCCAGGGAACCTTGTTGGCTAGGCTTACTTAGGCCCTTGGGCCGATAGGCTAGTACCTACCTATGAACCTATACAGGCCCATTTCAATACTAAACCATGATTATAAAGAGTTTATTTCTATAATGGCTAAAAGAATAGCAAAACTAATGCCAAAACTGATAGACATGGATCAATGTGGTTTTGTGGTGGGGAGACAAACATTTGACAACATTAACAGAGCATTGATGATCCAGAGGGAAGCAGAATTTAAGAAAATACCATTGTTGTTGGTGGGTCTTGATGCAGAGAAAGCATTTCATAGAGTAAGCTGGGACTTTATGAGCAGGGCAATGGAAGCATTTGCATTTCCTGAAAAAATTATAAGGTTGATTAGGAGAATATATGAGGGATTGGAGGTGAAAATTAAAGTGGGTGGGTTCCTCTGATAATTTCTGCTTGAGCAGAGGAACCAGGCAGGGATGTCCTCTTTCCCTTTTATTATTTGCATTATGTTTAGAGCCATTGGCAAAGAAAACAAAGGACTCAGAAATTCAAGGATAGAATTGGTATCATAGTCAAGAAATGCTGGATTTATTTGCAGATGATATTATTTTGTACCTGACAAAACCAGAAAAAGACATTTTGAGACAGTTGCAGATCTTTTCAGGATATAAAATTAATGAAGCTAAGACAAAGGCAATAGCGGTAAATTATGTACCCACATATGAACTGGTTCAGGAATACCCATATTTATGGGGACATGATAAAATGAAATATTTCGGAGTATAGATTAAAAATGATTCTAGTGTGGCAGGTAAGGATGTGTGGGAAGAGACTAAACAAAAGATAATACAAAAACTGAGAACGTGGAAGCTTTGTTATATGGGTATGGATAGTAAGATACAAGTAGTTAAAATGTTTTTAGTCCCTTTAGTTTTATACACAGGTCAGGCACATTTTTATCAACCAGAGGAGAAGTTGTGGGTGACAATTAATAAAGAGCTGGAGGACTTTATCTGGGAGGGGAAGAAGGCAGGAGTCACGTGGGATACGTTGATTCTTTCAGTAGAACAGGGCAGATTAGGATTACCCAATTTGAAAGGGTATTTCAGAGCTACACAGTTAAGACTCCTATACATAGCACAAGCAGAAAACTATAATTCAAAGTGAAAAGCGATGATGATGAAACCTGGGGGAAGCTCATGAAACAAGGAGAGACTGGAATTTTGGATGCAGACCTTTAAGGAGAACAGCGATAATCATACAGAATATTATATCTGTAAGGTAGCAGAAGTATTCTAAGAATTAAAACAACATGGGAATGCAGAAAGGAGATTCTGCCGATTGGAATGACTGCAATTAGAGATACAGACAATATGAAAAAAGGGCGCTGGGATTTATTGGAGAAAACTGGCAAAGGAACCAAGGTATTGGGAGCAAATAACACACACACACACACACACACACACACACACACACACACACACACACACACACACACACACACACACGTCAATCTTTAAATCATTTAACTACTCAATTCTGCTTAAAAGCATTCATACCACAGACAGTCCAAGTAACTGCATTATATATTTAATGCAGTCATGGATGTAAACTTGTCAGAACAAAAATATATAGACGTCTAAAACACTGATATGTGATTCTCTGTAACAGTGTTAAAATGCTGATTATGTAGGTACAATTAATTTGAAAATTTTGTCAGAAAGTTCTGAAGTGAGCATTCTCAAGTAACAACCCTCTCAAGAAATATCTGCCTTCCAGCTTACAGAGTAGCTTCAACTCTACTATGGAGCATGTGGCGGCTCTCTTGGTAAACTTTGTACATCATGCTGTAGTTTTGCTACCTTGTATGTAACCGGAGCTCTAAACTGATTTGTGAAATTGCAAAGAATATTGTTACTCAGCTTTCTGTTACTTTAAGATACACTAACTGTGAATCCAGGGTAATATTAGTTCGCCTTTGAGCATCTCACAGCTTATTAGATCAATACAGGAGCTTCCATGGCTAATAGCATTTATACTTGCCATGAGGGAGGGGATGTTGATGTCAAGGCTATTAGCCTTTCGACCTTAAAACAGGTTTAATAAAGCCATAAAATTGCTAAAGATCTTTTGACTAAAGTCAAACAGCATTTTAAAAGATGACATTATTCTGACTTTGTTACTTGTAACCTTTTTAGAATGCCACCAACAAAGAAAAATAACTAGGTCTTAAAAGAAAGGTTACTGTCATGGATGCGGCCAAATGTTATGCAGTTAGGATGAATACATATGTGAGACTCTCATGCTAAATGTATTGTTTGAATGTTGCTATTAAAAACCCAAACAATTAAAGGTTAACAACAAACCTCTGACTACAATATGTTGGTTAGTTAGATCATTCCTCTGCCTTTATCTGATATAGTCATTTCAGGTATATTTTTTAAACTCTTAACGGATAAAAACTGGCATTTGAAGTCTAAGGTGATTTGTAGAGCTACGTGTACTTGAAAGGTAGTGAGAAAGGTAAGGAATATCAAGTCCTGTTAATAAAATCATGGCATATTAAGGTTTCCCGTGACTAGGGCTGCTTTGTCCTTTTTGATAAACTTGAGATCTTTAATAGAGGGGACTGATTTAAAAAATGGACTATCATTTCATGAGGTTTCTTCATCCAGAAAATCCAGAGGTTGGTACCTATTTTGCATTTAGGAGGAAACAGTATTCTTGTCACCACAATGACAGGTGCTGGTTCACACCTTTACACTTTTTGCAGTCAAGGGCTGTTGACTTGCTGCCAGGTGATTTGGATACATTTTTTATAGAAGTTCAGTAAATTTGAGGGCCTAGTTCTTCTGCACCCCATCTTCTGAACTGGAAGATAAGCTGGAAAATTAAGCAGAACTGTATTCCTTTGATCTTTCAACCATCTTGGAGCTGTTAAATAGTACAGTACTGTAAACGGATGCAATGCATATTGTAAATTCAGCTATCCTGCAGGTCTCACTTTTCTGACTCTCTTAAATATCTCCTCATTATCCAGACAGTGTAGACATTTGACAATGAAATGACGTGGCCTTTTTTGGATATTTTGTCTTGAATGCAATGGGCTTATTCTGTTGTTGGAGGTGCATGTATGTTGAATGCCCTTGTTAGTTCCTTTTGTATAAAGGTTGTATGATCATCTCTCAACTCCTTTTGTCATCCCTCTTGACTCCTTTCATTAGGCCAATAACTCTTAAATTACTTCTGTGAAACTACTTTTATTTCCTTTTTTTTTTCTTTAGGCCATCTAATCTGGGCAAGTTTTTCCAATTGTCTTTTCTCTCTTGTTTAAGGCTGCCTTTACCTTTTGTAGATTAGTAGCATCAGTTGCCATGCAATTCATATCATAGTTATTATCTATAAGCTGGCTGTCTTTAAAATAATAAAGGCAAATCCCTGGGCTTTGAGGACTTGCTCATATCAATACCTGAGCCCACTCCAATTGGCATCCCAGTTTTGCTTCTCTCCAAACACTCAGTAATTTTTTGTGCCTGTAATCTGTGACTTGTTTGTCTACCTTATCTCAATGACTCATTGCGAGTGACTGAAGCATAGATTCTCTTTGCAACTTCTTGTTATCCAGTACTTCTCCGATTAATATTTGCTCCCCCAAATGCAAAGTAGTGCAGCCTAACATTTCAGAGAAAACATTTACAGTTTCTGCACTCACACTGTCCTCATCTTGCTCTGCTTGACAGGATTGGGGAGGGTGACCTAATGGTTAAGGTGTTTGCTTACAAACACAAGGTACAGGGTTGGAATCTCACAGGGGATAATTGGCTAGGCTTAAAATGGCTCACAAGAGCAGATAGCATAGTACTAATCTATGAATGAAAGTTAAAAAATGGAAAACAATTGCCCTGGCAGTCCAACCAGCACAAATACAAATAGAGCAATTGTAGAAGAAGAGCTCGGCTCCTTGGTAACTCACAATACAGTTTATTCCACAAAAACTCCTATTTCTCCAAACACATTAACGCTGTACATAAATATCCTGCATTTTCATTTCAAGTGACTTCCTCAGATGAAGAAAACTGAATGCATACCTACAATATACCCAACAATATATACCCTCCAAATCAATTATCTAACAATTAATTAATAAAACAATTAAATATTTTAATTCATCAAACTTTAAAAAATGTATTAAATAACCATTATCTGTTAAAATAATTAATACTTCAAAAAATGCAAATATATCATATAAATACCTTCCTTTAAAAACATTTTTCATCCATACTACATTCATTTTAATAACAATATAAAATACTTTTAAAAAACATTTAAAAATATAACTGAAAGTTTTTTTATGGCCAATAGCATCATCTAGTGTTGGGAAGAGATTTTATTCCACAGAACAAACAGAATAATCACTCCATTATTTTTGTTTTTTGTATTTTGTATTTGGTACAATTCCAACAAACAAAGGGGACCAAATATTTTTTCAGAAAATGGACGAAAGGTATAAAAACCTACAGTTTTGCTGCTCTCAGCTTTAGAACCGGGGCAAGGGAAACTGCATCATTCAAGCCTGGAAACTTATTAGCTTCCAATGATAGTTGCCACAATAATTCTTTGTATTCTATAGACGTTTCCCATAAACCGCCCCTTATATCCTTTTGCACCACTTCCAAAATAAAAAAACTAAACTTGGCTTCCTGGCAACTTCTTTTGTGTTTATACAAAGCATTGTTAATGCATTTAGTCCTAATCTCATAGTTGTGCTCGTATATTCTATTTTTCAACTTCCTTTCCAATTTGCCCACATAAAATGCATCACAGTGGTCACACAATGCTAAGTATACTATTCCACTAGTATCACAGTTCGCGAAATATCTACTCTGGATCAATCTATCTCTACAACTAATAAGGATAGTCTCCTTTGTACATATATATGGGCACTGGGAACATTGCCCACATTTGAAAGTACCATCTTTCCCATCTCTGAATATGTTCACCTCATTTTTACCCTCCAAAATAGTCTTTAAACTTTTCCCCTTTTGATAGGTACATTTCAAAGGTGTCTCAAAAATTCCTTCTAGGTCCGAAATTTCACCAAACCTATTCCATTCATTTTCTAAAATTTCCCAGATAGCATAGTACTAATCTATGAACCTATGTTTGAGGCCAGTAATCTTCTTTGTGAGGTACTTCTGTGGCCTTTCCAGCTGCTGCAGATGTCTTGTGAGGTACATTCCAAAAGGGGTGTTGTACTCTATAATGAGTCTAATGACTGCCGAGAAGAGGGGAACAATGACCTCTTTTTTCCTGGATGAGAACCCTTTTGTGATGAGGTGTGCCACATAGAAGGATTTCCTGACTACTGTGGCAATGTGATTATCAAAGGAGAGACTACTGTCCACCTGGGTCCCAAGGTCTCTTATCACACATTCGGTGTTAAGTAGACTGCGGTTTATGTGGTAGTTCATGGGTACAGAGTTTTTCCCAAAGGGGATGACAATGCACGTTTTTGGCATTGAGCTTGAGGCCATGCCTCTGACACCAGGCATTTGTCTCAGTGACGCCCTTCTGTAGGATTTCCACATCATTTGGGGACTCGACTATAGCTCCTAGTTTACAGTCATCTGGGAACTTCATTAGCCAGAGGTCTTCTGTGTTAGCCTGTACTTCGGAGAAGTAAATACCAAACAGGAGAGGTCCCAGGACTGAACCCTGTGATACTGTTAAAGAAAGCCTTCCAGATCTTTATCAGTTTTTTCCTCCTAACTTTCAAACTTCTGCATGAAGATCATCTGTTCCTGGGAACTTTCCTGTAGATTAGTTATACATCATGATTTTTATCTCATCTCCTCCTATCCTAACTGTTAGTAATTGAGCCTCATTTACCTCTAAGCTTGGCATATTTAATTCTTCCATAAACATTCCCATTTGTACCTTTTCTTGATTTTCATATTTTTCTGCTTAAAGGAACACTCCACCCTAGAACAAAAAAATATGTTTTTTTCAGTCTATCTTTGTTTCCAGACCTATTTTAACACTTAAAATTGACTCTAAGTGCTTTATTAGTAATTTTAGCTATTTTACCACAACATGGCTACCGATGGGGCTTGCTATATCAACGTGATCTTCTTCTCCTTCAAGCCTTTCTCTTTCCCATAAAGCATTTCAAGTCTCCTTTCTGTGACTCATGCCAGACATAAGGAAGTAACTGTGAATTCCCATGCCATTGACATATAATGGGAAATCTGTGACTCACTGTCAGTTTGGATTTCGTCTGTGTTAGGCCTGCTTCTTTTCTGTTGCTAATCAGCCTCATTTATGTTTAGATCAGAGCTTGCTTTACAGTATAATTTGAAGTTATCTAGCAGCAGACAGAGTTGTAGCTAAATTGGATGCCTTTGTTCTAAGTGTTCTTTTGTAGTCCTGCCTGAATTGACAGTCCCTCCTCCCATACTACTGCAGAGGTGTGAAAACTGCCACTGCAACTGACAGCTCACAATTGAAAGGAAGGAGTGCCATTTCAAATGTCTTCCCTCTGCCTGCAGAATCATTTGTTAGACAGCAGCAGAAAGATTTATGTAAAAAATTTCAAATTCAATTTCGTAAAAGAGTTGAGGATAATTTTTGATTATTTCATTGTGTACACTTTTTTTATTTCCGCCTTATTTCTACAAGACATTATTATGTTCACTTATGTTTGTTTTACAATCTCTTTGAGGGAAATTAGTCTAGTGACATGTTTTTGTATTTTACATGATGTTTTCATCATCTCTACACATTTTGAAGGACTGTAAAACAGTAGATAGAAAACCTGTGTCTATGATGCTGGCACAGTAAAATTATGTACTGAAAACTCACTGTTTTCTATACTCCATGCAGTGAATTTTTTTTTTGGGGGGGGGCTACTAATTATTTTGTGCATGTATGTATCACTTGCATAATGCATATAACTGAGGCATTTGGGATCTTAATATGATCTCCTCTAATTCAGCTGAAACTATTTAGCAATCCTTTAGTCCTTTATTCATATTAGTAAATTTACTTTGAGGCTCTCCCTGCCTTTCTTTGTGCATATTTCAAATCTTACTGCTCCACTGGTCATATATCGAGCTGTTAATTGGCAGCAGACACTACTCAGCCAAACACAGTTATTCATATTTTTCACATTACTAATGTGACTTTGGTCTTTTTAAAACAACAAAAGAGACGTGACGTTCACAGAAAACACCACGTAAGAGGGTTTACACCCTTCAATCAAATTTGGATTGCAGCATCCAGTTTGCAGTTGTACTAACTAAGCTTGTCAAGTCAGGCAGTAAGCACACTACTGTCAGTGTCATGAGTACAGAATGACAATTTTGACTCCATAATTTTCCTGTCTACGTTATTACAAGTCACTGTGCCAGGCAGTGCTGTGTGCCCTTTCGGCAATATTGCACATCTTACTCCAAGTTCTCCTAAATATTGCACCTGAGATCCAAAAGCACATGTCATAGCGCTCTCCCCTTTGTGTAAATGTGTGTAGGCCCTACAAATTACTTAAGGATACCTGAAATACATAAAATACATGTATCACATCACACAAACCCCTTTGCCATCAAATTGGTTACTGCTGCATCATGTTACGCTGTGTCACACTGTGCATCAGACATTAGTACATGTTCACACCAGTTACAGTGTGTCAAGGTTACCAGCTATTATCATCTGCACAGGTGACAGGGAGCACACTGTACAAAGGCTTGGACTATAAACGCTGTTAGGAGGGCATAACTGCAACACAGGATTTTGAACATTGTGATTCCTGTGCCATGTCACCACCCAGTTGCTACTCAGGCTCATGTCTAACAAGCAATGCCTTCTCAATGACTGTGCAAGAGTGTCTATGGAAACTGGTTCATACTAGTTACATAAGCTCAAAATATTTTTGGTTTACAGTACATACTTCATACATACAACAGCTTTGCTTAGTATGATTTTTGCCTTTATCCCTGTGCATGGCCTAATCAAATTCAGTGCCCTGCTGCAAATAACAGACTATCTGTAATACCAAGGTCTCACAAATAAAAATAATGATGCAGTTACATATATGAAACAGTCCTGAACACACAAAACCATGCTCGACCAGCAATATACTTATCCTACGGGTGTGCCTCCATTCAGTGTGCCAAAATAAGGATACAAGCTAAATGCCAAAAGTGCATAGTCATCCCCTTTGGGAAAAAACAAAGTACCCACAAACTACCACATAGGTGGTAGCCCACTAAATACATAAGATGTAATAAGGGATCTGGGTATCCAAGCAGATAGTAACCTCTCCTTTGATAATTACATTACCAAAGTGGTTAGAAACTCTTTCTATGTGGCCCACCTAATCACAAAAGGGTTTGCATCCAGATTGAAAGAGATCTTTGGGCCCCTCTATGCATCACTCATCAGACCCATCATAGAGTACAGTGCCCCATTTGGTATGTACCTTACAAGACACCTGCAACAACTGGAAAGACCACAGAAGTACCTCACCAAGAGGATCACTGGGGCCTCAAGCAGATGCCTTTTGCAGCTCAACTGAAGAAACTCCAACTACACTCAGTTGCATACCGCCCTCTCAGAGGTGATCTCTGCCTGACATACAAGGCCATGTCCAACCCAGAATTGATGGACATGCTCCACCTAAAGAAAACCATATCCCCCTCGAGACACATGCTCCAGGGATGTAAACCTCACCACAACAATAAATAGGATGTGCTGGAGGGATAGATTCCTGTCCCAGAGACTTCCCATGCTCTGGAACAAGATTCCAAACTACATTAGGCAGAGCTCCTCGCTAACCCTCTTCAAGAGAAAGCTTGACAGAGTGGATGGGAAACAGAAAGTTTACCCCAGGCATCACTTCAATGGCTCTGCTGGACAGAGGCACAGAGAACAAATCTAAGGGGGTGGCAAAAGCCAACACATTCCGGCTAGGCTTATAAATGCCTTTGGGCAGATAGCCTAGTACCTAGCTAAGAACATATGAACCTATTAAAAATAAACATTAATAAGCAAGAGGCTTCCTCTAGGTACATATGAAAAGAATAGAAGGTAGAGTGTGAAACTGATAAGTTAACCTGTAAGTGTCAAAAGGAGACCAAAGAAGAAGAAATGAAATTCTAAATGACACGTTCACATCTGTGTTCATTATAGAATCATACAGCCTAGTCCAAATCCAGGAAGATAACAGGATCTGGATGGTCAGATGAAAAATGTAGTAACAGGAGATGGGAAGGGAACTGGTATTTGAAGGAGGATAACATAAAGGGACTAGAGGGAATTTTCAGCACAGATCCTACAACTGACTTTGAAGTTTTTGGATTAACCTCTGAAAGAACTATATAACAGTAATTTTCAGGAATTTGTCAATATATGGGATAGGATGCAACTAATTGTGGTGCTTATGTACAAAGCTGGCACAATGGGCAACCTAGAACATAACAGACCATTGTGTTTAACTTCAGTGGTCAACAAAGCCATGGCGACATTCTTATTCTTGAACATACATTACTTCTGGTGAAGAATGGACAATTTCGGAGTTCCATTATGCGGTTCACAGTGGCAGACTGTCAAGCTAAGATTTCCTAGTTCGATGACAGGGTCAGTAAGAAATAAGATGGAAGACACCATTTATGCCAAAAAACATAATTATCTCACCAAATTAGAGATAAATATATATGCAATATTAAAATATAATAAATCAAAACAACACATATTACAAGAGCTAAAAACAAAGTCATTCTGTGTGTAAGCTTCTGAATTGATTCATGTTCCTTAGATTTTGACTCTGGTATTTAGTTCTATGGCTGTTACAGATTGAGTAACAAAGCATCCTGTCAGTGTAGGGCTACCTAACATGTAGTAACTCTAATCATCTTATTATAGCCAATTTATGTCCGAGTGATGCCTCCAGGTGCATCTGCAGTTAACTCTACTTATGCCGCTAGGCTTTAGACTAAATGCAATTGGAATTTCCTTAAAATAATGACGTGCATGATAAAAGGTAAATGCCAGTAACAGCTAAAACAGTTTCACAGGTGTTGAGATCTGTGGTTCTATTGTTGGTGTTGCTGTGTCTCAAGAGGGATTCTGAAAAAATCAGGATGCAACATAAGGAACCTGCATACTTTGTCATGACTGGCAACATGTGGACAAATGCCAGGTCTGAAAATGATGTTCACCCAGGTGAAATCAAACATGTGGTAGTCACAGGTATGTGCAATTGTACAGACCTTGATGTACCACTCGCCCGGCCAAACAATAGGGCCACGATCGGCTGTATGCACACTGCCAGCATGTGTCACATTGCAAACATACTCAAGTGTCTCACCAGCAGGCAGTGTTATGAGGTGAACGATGAAATGAGCACAGAAACTACAAGCCTATGAGTCTGAGTAGTCCAATATGAAAAGCAAAAGACTGAATTCACAGGGAAATGTTCTGTTCAAAGACACTGGACACAAATTGAAGTTTCCTTAGTTGAGAGAAGGCTATGTCTACTTAACTTGTTGTACTTTTTTTCTGAAATGCACTTAGGCAATGCATGCGGGGGAAACGGTGCACACAGTAACACCAACCTGTACCTGGCTAAGACATTTGATACAATATCCCACTCAGGTAAAGCTGACAAAATCAATGACTTGGCCATAAACCGCTACATATCTGACTGGATTACAAGCGTTCTCACAGACGGGATTCAGGAAATCACGATTGTTGTTACCATGTCCAGTAAATGACCATTCACAAGCTAGGTACCTCAGGGCTCCATGTTGAGATCACTCCTATTTGTTGTATACTTCTGAGACGTAAAGTCTAAGCAAGTTTGCAGATGACTGGATAATTGGGACATATAACAGATTCTCCCATGACACAAACATCTTACAAGCAGGTTTACCACAACTAACTCGTTCCAAAGCCATGTACTATAACTCATTGGCAAGAAGTGCAATATAGTGCTTTTTGGCTAAACTACTACCCAGGCTAAGTACTCCTTCACTACGAAATCCCTAACAGATGACACAGTATCCAAGAATCAGGGAACATATGTAGATAATAACATGGCCTTTGATCAACCTGTGTCCAAAACTGTAGGACAATCATCCTATGTCGCCCAACTTAGAAGTTAGGGCATGGCATCCATGTCAAATAAAGTCATAGTTGCACCATTTTTGACCTTATTAGACCGATCTTTGAGTATAATTCCCCCTTTCACATGTACCTGATCAGACTTATGCAACAGTTGGAATGCCCCCAAAGGGTGACATGAATAAGACTTGTTGGTGAGATAGATGTGTCTCACAGTATCTCCATGCTCTGTAACAGGATGCCCTTGATGCGAAGCAGAGTCTCTCCAACCTAACACCACTCTAAACATTCAGCTGTGGTACCACCTTTATCTTTTATCCAACTGGTGGATACTTTGTTATAAGAAAAGAGCAGTCCGGGTCTAAACTGTCTGCAAACACAAACACCTAAAGTTAACTTTGAGTATGTGTCTACCGGTATGAGCGAATATTCATTATCCCCTGGAGAGCACTCTGCTTTGGCTTGTAAGCAGCCCCCACACACTCATCTTACATACTGCCAAAACTCCATCATTCCCACACTCAACCACTACCACTGTACTACTGTTCACACCACCACTCATGTCTCACCCTCACTCAGCTCCTCTCCCACCAATTCAAGAACCATCCCTATGCACCCCACACATATTCTATCCACTAAATTACTCAAACAAAAAGCATCCCTACACCTCTACATAGTAACCCTCCCACCATACCTATTACCCACAAAGCACATATTATACAATTTCCCTAGTAAACAAACACATTCAAAAACTGAGAAAACTAATAACCTCATGCATATCAAAACTAGCCCTAAGTGTAGACATCCACCCCAACACTGGCCCTACCATCTCCAACAACACTGCTCATAATCAGACTAGAAACCACAATTTCTCCCAAATCCCAGCCAATAGAAAGCCAAGTGACTTCCTTCTACTAAGCGTAAATATTAGAAGTATATCCAACTAGGTCCATGAAGTCCATGCCACCATATACTTGTACTCCACAGATATAGTCATCCTGACAGAAACCTGGCTAAAACCTCACATTAACAGTGAGCAAATCCTCCCTACCAGTTACGGCATACTGACAGTAGACTGGCAAAACAAAAAAGGAGGCGCTGTAGCTATAATATTTAAACAGCTTCTAAACATCCAGATCTTAAATTCATCAGCTCCACAAATAGGCAATGAAGAAATAATATATACCAATCTCAAAATAAATGAAAATAAAACCATTAACATAATTGGATGCTACTTCCCACCAAGCCAAAACATCACTCTGGTAGAAAAACTCCTCAGCTGGCCTACCCACCATCTCCCACAAGAAACCATAATTGTAGGTGATTTCAATATTGACTGGCAATCCTGTTCTGGCAACCAGCCAACCCATCACTTCAACTTTCATGGCTTCACCAAACTAGTCCAGTCACCAACTAGGATAAATAAAAACTCCAACAAGCACACTAACCTGGACTGGGTACTAGTCAGTAAGAGTCCCCAGTCATATATAACAGGCAGCTTATCAGATAGCCTCAGTGATCACTCCACAACATTCCTACTCAAAAAACACCCATACCAATCTAAACCTGTCATCTACTATAACTTACGTCAAAAAATATACTTTAACCTACTCACATTCTTCTCATCCCTCAAAGAATGTAACTGGCATCCTCTGAAGTACCTCAGTCTTGATGACGCAGTGGAATTTATTAATACTACCTTCCTGAGGCTCCGTAATTAAAATGCCCACATAATACTTATAAGTAAGATGATGCCATCCATGTTCAAGGGAGTTATAGTTCCACTCTTTTCGGCCCTTATCATGGCCATCATGGAGTACAATGCCCCCTGTGCCATGTATCTGAGCAGACACTTGCAACCATTGGAATACCCACAAACATTTCTCACCAGGAGAGTTCAGAGCATGAATACTCTGTCCTACACTGATCGCCTAAAGGCTCTGTCACTGTATTCAGTCCCCTGCAGACTGCTGATAGGGGATCTTTGCCTGACTTACAGGGCTTCATCAGACTCATCCCTGATGGGTCTGTTGCAAATGGGCAAAACAGACAGCACCAAAACACTAGATCCAGGAATCAGAACTTCACTTGTGACATAAGCAGGACAAGCTGGAAAGACACATATGTGTCCCAAGGGATCCTCATGCTACAGAATAGGCTTCTCATCCATGTACAACTGACCTTTTCCAAATTAAATTGTGACAACTGGATGGGAAATCATAAATTTACCCGCCATTCTCACTCGCATGTCCCTTATGGACAGAGACATAAGAAAAGTATTATCCTAAAACCCGCTCCAAAAATCCTTAGTTAACTCCCTACTAACATGCCCTCCCCCAGTATGGATGTTCATGACACTCGGGACCCAAATGGTTAGGGGTGAGCAGCTAGGCTTGTAAGGGCCCTAGTGGTCGTTAACCTAGTAACAACCTATGAACCTGACTGACTTGATAGATAGTAAATTGACTCCCAATTACAACCCAGAAATTTCAGGTGAGTGGCTATATCTCCAGTTCTGACACCAGTGGAGTACCACAGAGCACTCCCCATGTCTAGTTATTAGTGCTACAGACAGCAACCCACTACCACTAGTATCAGAAATGAGGTACCTTTTTCTTACCAACAGTCCAGACTACAGCAGCAACATTTGTTAAAATAGCAAAGACAGTCAGCAGAGAGGGATAGAGTAAGGCAGCCTGTACTGTGTTCAGACCTCCTCAACCTGGATGTTGAAAAATATCTTAAATGTGGAGCCCCATCAGTTTTGGAATTGTCAAAAGAAAGCCCTTTAATGTTTCCTCAACAAAAAAAAATCTCTGGTTTCAGTACCCCCAGATATTCTGATAGAGTAAAAAATCAGTTCCTCTACAAAGCATCCTACAAATCCTTGACAGGGTCATGTCCACTACAGTTCTCATGCTATGAATGACCTTGCACTTTAAGAACACCTTCATCACAATGAAACTAGTAGTGAACCTGCACTATCACATAAATGATTCCAGATGGCATGACAAGTACCTTACCCAGTGCATTCCACATTTGTAAAATAGAATGACTTCACATATCAAGCAAAAACTATTTACCTTGCAACCTTTAAAACCAATGTGGATAACTATAAGAATTCAGGACAAAATTTCAATCCTTGTACCTCTTTACACTCCCTTTTTCACTTGTTTCCTTACTTCCATCCAATTCTGTTCCATGACTTTCTCTCTAAATATACCATAACCGTGTTTTTCCCTTACTTCATATTGCAATTCCTGTTTGTAATAGACTAGCTTACCTATAATTTCTCTACAAACTGTCTATAAATATTAAATCACTGTCTCATAATTTATTGTAATTATTTAAACTGCAGATGTTTTTGTTTTATCTTTGAAGATTATATTTTCCAGCAGGAAAACTACTAATGGGAGTCTGGGTATGTTATGTACTGTCTGGTACGATACAACAAACAAACAAAATGTATTACTATGGGAGTCTGGGTATGTTATGTACTGTCTGGTACGATACAATAAACAAACAAAATGTATTACTATGGGAGTCTGGGTATGTTATGTACTGTCTGGTATGATACAACAAACAAACAAAATGTATTACTATGGGAGTCTGGGTATGTTATGTACCGTCTGATGCGATACAACAAACAAACAAAATGTATTACTATGGGAGTCTGGGTATGTTATGTACTGTCTGGTGCGATACAACATACAAACAAAAAATGTATTACTTAGGACAGATGTACTTCGTAATACATTTTTACAGCCAGTTTAGGTCAAAATAATTTCATCACAAATCATCCTCATACCCAAATTTGTCTCAGCATAGGCCACAGCTGTAGTAAACAATCTCATTAAATGACAAAAGAACATTCACAAGTTGGAGATATTTAAATGTGTGCAAACTGGTCTCTGTACAACACAAAGACAAGCTGTTAGCACATCATTTGAGCTTGCATCTACTATCACCACCAGTTACAACACAACACAAAAAGGCAGTCAGAGGTGTTGGGGGGGGGGGGGTTCACAGCTGGGTTTCTCTGAAGGTACTAAATGTCTTTAGTAACCCTCATGCATCTTGTTACTGAAGCCCTGCTAATAAATATTTAATTATGTGTGTGTGTATATGTGTAAACATGTATGTATGTATCAATGTATTTAATTTATTAAAACTAAAAAGTAATTCACTTTCAGTCATAAACCATAAAGGTCCAATACACAAGCCCACACGTACCCCTCGTCCCGCCTGAATTTGGGGGAACACCTCTAATTTGTTCTCAAACTTTTGTTCCATCCATTCTAAATTCTGAAGTTATTTTGAGATAAAAGCACCAGTAAAAGTATCTAATATGAAGGGTTTGCCCTAATTATTTTTGTCTATAACTCTGGGTCTAAATATTGAAAGATATGACACACACACACACACACACACACACACACACACACACACACACACACACACACACACACACACACACACACACACACACACACAGTGTTGTTAACACATATGCAGCTATTTACCACATTAGAGGATTGGGCCACTTTTTTCCTATTTTAATGCTTTTACAGAACAAAATCATGTTTATTACAGTCCTTTGCAAAAACTGTTTACAAATAAACAAATTAGTACACTCAGAAAACAAATAAAATGAGAAAACACTCCACTTAAAGAAATCCCAATCCCTCTGAGCTATACGCTCTAGGGACCTAAACCTTGTCACCACAATAAACAGAACATGCTGGAGGTATATATTCCTGTCCCAGAGACTTCTCATACTCTGGAACAGACTACCTATCTATGTCAAACAGAGCTCCTCATTAGCACTCAAGAAAAAATCTTGATGATTGGACGGGTAATAGGAAATTCCCCCCAGGGATCATTTCTGTGGTTCTGCTTGACAGGGACACAGGAAAATAATTTTGTTGGGTGGCGAAAGCCAGGGTACCTTTTTGGCTAGGCTTGTATAGGCCCTAGGGCCAATAGCCTAGTACCTACCTATGAACCTACTTATGAACCTATGTGGAAAATACATAAAGAGAGCTGCAAGTATAGAAAACTTCTTGAAGAACCTCATGGTGATCAGGATCGAAAGCAGGAATGGTTAGGCAAATTCAAACTAAGACATGAAAAGTTGTTATTGGTGGCCCAAGGTAGTGGGCTATGTACATATTGCTTTACAAAGTCTATAGAAGATATGGGAGAAACAGACCAATGTATTTTTTTAATACAGAATTGGAAAGTAGTCACACATGCCATTGCTGGTTGTGACATATCACTTCATTCATTGATGACATCCCACCCATCAACCTCCAGAAGACTCCTGGAGGTTTGGACTTGGTCATGGTTACATGTTAGGGCATTTGCTCAGACAAAGCCTCCGCTTTGTTATCCTTGCGTGCAAACTCGATCTGTGGAGATTAAGGGAGGGACACTATGGGTAACCTTGGCTTGAGAGTTTTGGGATGGTGGGGACTTGTTGTGTTGCCGAGTCAGTTCCGAGGATGGAGCTGAAGCCCATCCATCGTGAATGAATGAAGAACAACAACACAGATGGAACGTTATGGTAAGAACATAACTTATTTTTATTGGACTTTTAGCAGGCTCCTTTTACTCATTCAGATGTTCATCGTGCATATAGCTGCAGTCATTACAGATGGGGTTATCCTGCCGTCAGGTGGGTCCTTGGTCGGCCGAATTCCAAAGTCTAGGTCCGGCGTCGGTTGTCGTCGCTTCTTCCCTGACATCAGTGCGGCAGGGGTATAAAAGAGGCAGCAGATGCCATCTTCTTCAGTCTTTCTTGCCGCGCGGTGCCCGAAGCAGAAGCAGTTCACAAGTACCGGTCGGCCAGCTCCTGAGATTTACGAAAATATTTCAGCCGAAGTCTTCTTGAAAGCTAAGTACCCCGTTGGGGAAACTTTTCTTGCCTCAGACCGATGTCAGACAAAGTTAATAATTGCATTTCATGTGGGAAGCAAATACCGCATAAGGATTTCCACTCTTTCTGTATACCTTGCTTAGGCCCAGACCACGACGTCTCGGCCTGCCGTTTTTGTGCTAGATTCAACAAGCGCACTATTAAAGGCGTAGTTCACCCTTCACTATTTTGGTAAAAAATTTAATTACATTATGTCGTCGGATACTCCGACTCCAGTTTTGAGTAAAAGATGCAAAGATAAGAACCAACATACGAGGTCCGCACCAACTACTGACACCACGTTAAGGCCGACTACCGGTTCTCTGGTTCTCAGCGAGGCGCCTACGCAGCCCCTGACTACCGATGACACTACATTACCGGTGTCTTCAGTAACCGAGGTCACAGGCTCCTAGGTCCCCATTCCTACTGCAGATACCGACGCCACTCTTGGCGGGGAAACTCAGAGTTTAGACAGGCCTGCCATTTCTCAAGGTGTCTTCAGGCCTTCCTCCTTCTCTATTAAAGCTTTCACTAAATCTAAAGCAGCCATGAAAACCAAAAACAGGGACCAAAGACCCTCTCAAGGCCCCATGCCTAAAAAACAGATGCTCAAAATGGCTGAGGATTTGATTACTATTATCAGGGGTTCTCAACCCCCCTCTGACAAAAGGCCCAGATTACAGGAAGACTACCCTTCCTCAGATCAAGCCTCTATTACTTCAGAACATTCTGAGGACCAGGATTATGCCTATTCTCCTTTCGAAGACTCTGATGCAGAGGAGTCTATTCCCTCGGTCTCCCCCCCTGAGGACTACTCTTTTGGGGAAACCCTACATACATTGAGGGAACACTTTCACTGGGAAGGCCAAGATTACTCAGATTCCAAGAAAAGGCTCAGGGATTTTCTTTTGCTCCCCCAGCATAGGCTCCTGGCTATCACTCCTGTTTTAGATATATTGGATGATGTGTACACAGAAGCCAGCCTTAATCCAGATTCTTTGCCTCCAGCTCCTGTTAAACCAGACAGGTATTACCGGGGTCCCGATTCACACCAGTTCCTATACAAAAGCCATACTGCTGACCCAGAAACTATTTGCCCGATGAACATAGTACAGTTTTGTACCTACCATAAATGTAGATGTTCGAGTGCTCATACAGCTGCAGTCCAGGTTAACCCCCTCCATCCCCTCTTAGGACAGGCCTTATGACAAACACCTTCTCATACAACCTATTTGGGGTATTCTTTTATGGTGTATTTGCTTGCAACTACTGTTTTCTGATTATTCTATATTGCATGATTACATAAATTTATGTTTTGCCTTCCTTCTGGGGACACCTGACATCTGGGGCAAGAAAAACTGAAGAAGATGGCGCCGGCTGCCTCTTTTATATCCCTGCCGCACTGACGTCAGGGAGGAAGTGACAACAACCAACGCCAGACCTAGACTTTGGAATTCATCTGACCGAGGACCCGCCTGATGGCAGGATAACCCCATCTGTAATTACTGCAGCTGTATGAGCACTCGAACATCTACATTTATGGTAGGTACAAAACTGTACTTTCTGGCTGCTTGATTTGGTAGGTATTCCTGTTATTCGTTCAGAAGCTGCATTACTTAAAGAACCATAAAGGCAAAGATTCAGTCCACTCTGTCAAATCTTGGTCACATGCTGTCCCAAATATCCAAGCCTCTGCTTCTTTTATTTTATAGGTTTATATGTAGTTAATACGCATGCTATTTGAGGAGCCCAACCCAGTTCTTCATTTTCAAAAGGGCATTAACAAGTTAAGTGACTCAGAATTGTTTAGTAGGCGAATGAAAAGTTTGCACTCAAAGACTATAAAATAATACTGTGTGTTTCTTGGGACCCTCAGAGGCTGAATCAGTCAGCCCACTTAATTTTTTTTGTAGGCATCCAATATTCCAATCTGTCAGTGTTCCAATATTTTAATATCTTGGCATGTGATTCAAGCCATATGTAATCCCAAAAGCATATAATAGCACCTCTGCCACCAATTTAATATGTGATGGTCAGGATGTACTCTGTGTCTACATTGCTGACCACCAAATAATGTGCAAGGGGTGATTGGCCTTAACAGTGTATTGCAAATAGGCATTACTTATTTGGGATATGAACACGATTTGTAACACCCGTCCTACTCAGCAGTTGCTCTCTGAACTTAAGAGTTCACTTGGAATGGGAAGAGTGCAGACCTCTCAACCTTGAAATGCAAGAAATCTGGACAAAGCATGACAAAATAGGGACAAATGCCCAAACATAGGTAAAGATTTTAAATATTGCTCTTACAAACCTAGAAAGTTGTTAGAGTAACAGGGGTTGTGTTAACATATATGTTATGAAGGATTTGAAATCTGAAATTCAAATGTATGTCATTATTTGGTGACGTCAATCCTCAGATCATCCCATTGATTTGACAAAAAATCCCACAAATTTTATAAGGAACAATTCAAAAATAAGAGGCAAAAATCTGGACATTCTGCGAAAATATGGATAGTTTAGAGGTATGGAAGAGCGGCATGGAAGCAAGCAGATAGAGTGTTTGATATTCTCTTGGATGAAGTAATGGCCACGAGCAAATTGTTATCCAAGATAGAAACTTCATGTCACAGGAATCAGCAGGTTCAAATGTTTTCTGCATAAGACCTTGAAGGACAATGATGAGATCCCAAGGAGGGAAGGCCTAAGCAGGAAAACTCCTTTCATAAATGCATTACATAGTTTGCCCCTCTTCTCGAACAGAAGACCTTAGCCCCTGGGGAGGCTGAGTTAGAATGCTTCTTGAATTCTTCGGTGGTCACAGATTTTAATGGGTTTTGAGCCACAGAAGCACGTAGAAGACCTGTTTAAATCAGTTCATTTTTGAAGTCTGATAGGCTGTGGGGATTAAAGGGCGTGCAAATATTGCAGTCAACCTTCAAGTGTCCTGTCAACTAATTCAGTGCTCTGTATAGAGGCTGCTGAACCATAAACATGCTTCCCATGTCTGTCCAACACCTGAGACTCCTTTTTTTTGGGGGGTGGGCTCTACCTCCTTCTTAGTGGCTGCTGTCACCACAATGGCATCAATGGGGATACCATTGCTCCAGTGCAAGTGATCGGTAGGTGGATTGAGGTACTGGTGTGCATGCTTTGGTATGGGCTCTATGGTGACTGGATCCTTCCACACCTGCTGTGAAACTAGATCAATAAGTATATCCGCCATTGGGGTCACCCAGGAAATAGGCTCATCTCGAAGGGCTCCAGGAACACTGACTTCATAGAAGAAAGGGCTTGAGATGACCATTCACCACTTTACTTTAGAATTTCTAAAATATCTGCAAAGAAGATGTCATCAGGTTGAGATTGAGGGACCCTTCTCTCACATCGAAAATGGTGTCTTCCATCAAGGACTCCAAAGATGAGTCCAAATGCTTCCTCTTGCACTTTTTCTTCTGATGAACCTCTCCCATGGGATGCTCAGGAGAGGAATCTGAGGAACAAGGGACCCCTGCAAGGGGAAGGTGTGGAAGGTCTCCTGGAGGGGATGAATACAGGCAGGATGAATGGGCCTAAAGGTCAGATTAGATGGGATACTGGGTGTGACGAGGATGGACAGGATTAGGAATAAGCGTATTAGAGGGTCAGCCCAGGTTGGAAGGTTTGGAGACAAAGCCAGAGAGGCAAGATTACATTGGTTTGGACATGTGCTGAGGAGGGATGCTGAGTATGTTGGGAAATAGATGCTAAGGATGAAGCTACCATGTAACAGGAAAAGAGGAAGGCCTAAGATAAGATTTATGGATGTGGTGAGAGAGGACATGCAGGTGGTTGGTGTGACAGAGCAAGATGCAGAGGACAGGAAGAAATGGAAACAGATGACCCGTTGTGGCGACCACCTAATGAGAACAGCCGAAAGAAGATGATGATGATGGAGTCTGATTATATTAAATAATATTTATAATAAAAATATCATTTGAAAGGCAGGTTAAAGAATTATTGCGAATATTCACGGAACTGGCATAGTATTATAACTACAGATAATGGGGTAAGAATTATAGGATATGATATAGACCTGGTATATAATATTGTAGATGTAGATGATGGGGGTAAGAGTTATGGGATGTGACTTAGAGAAAGCATTCAATAGCAATATACATAATTAATTGTGGGATGTAGTACACAAGGATATAATGCATTTTATAAATTCATCTTATGAAAATAGCTTTGTAAGCACTGTGCTAAATTTCTGGGTGAAAAGAAATAAAGAATGCAAAAAGGTGCCAGACAGGGATGTCCTTTAAGCAGCAATTTGTTTGCATGAACAATGAATGTGATGTTGACCAATTCTAATGAAGGATTTAAATAAGGGATATGTATCTATATATCGTGACTATAATATATATATATATATATAGATATATATATATATATATATATATATATATATATATATATATATATATATATAAAGTAGAATTGGGGAGTCCACCTCTACAAAGAGACCAGTCACAAGTGGAGTCCCTCAGGGATCAATCCCTGGACCACTCCTTTTTGGCATTTACTTCTCATAAGTCAAGGCCAATGTCAGTGGTCTTTGGCTGATTAAATGTGCAGATGATTGCAAATTAGGAGCTGTTATTGAATCTCTCGAACCTGAAAACATCGAACACAAATGTTTGAAGTTTCAGCAATTCGAATTAAAAAATAAAAAGCTCAATAACTGTTATAATATAATATACCAACTTCGAGATCGCACTACAGTGCAGTATAGGGAAATATTCCCTTTCCACACTGTAGTGCAATCTCGGAGTTGGTATATTTAAAGAGCGGGGGTTGTGGGAGGTGCATGGGGGGCTTGCCCCCTTGCTTACGACAATTACTTACTGTCTGTTTTTTTTTTTGTGTTCGAAATTATAAAACTTCAAAAATACAAGTTCGATCTTGTGGTGTTCGAAGTTTTATTATTTCGATCATGTAATAGGAACCCACATCGTTACTATATTTCATCTGCTTTTGTTGTTTTGTTCTTTGAATTTTCCTGCTAATTCTGATATTGCCATTGTTGCTATTGGGCCCAAACCATATCTGAAAACGGTTCCAACCTAATAAACAAACAGTTAATAAATAAGTAAACTGCATTTACCTTTTGCTAATGTAATTAATAATTAAGGTATGCATTTGGAGTTTTCATGGTTTAAGATGGGTGTTTACTTCACAGGTGCATTAATACTTGTTCACATATTGTTATACATTTGAATTATTTTGCAAACCCATTTTGTAAATCTGTATACTTGCATACATTATCTGGACAGGTGCAGATGTATTTAATACACACACGCACACATGCACACACACACACAAACAAAGACATGAAAGAAGACAGCACATATGCACTCACAGAAATGCAGATAATGTGTCAGACATACACGCTTAGACACACAGACAGCAGACAGACACACACACGTTACAATGGGTTGTATACATGTGGTTCTGTTTATTAAAGCAAGGTCCATAAAACTGATTTCATCAAACACACACACACACACAAAGACATAATAGGAGAGAAAAATATGTGTAAATATACAAATGTAGATAATGTGTCATATGCACACTCTTAAGAGACACAGACAGAAGACAGACAGACAGGCATACACACTTACTCCACTAGATTATATAAATTTGCTTGTGTTTATAAGATAAAAATCTGTAAATGTGGTTTCAGCAAACAAACACACACACACACACTTACTCCACTAGATTATATAAATTTGGTTGCGTTTATAAGATAAAATCTATAAATGTGGTTCAGCAAACACACACACACACACACACACACACACAGACACACACACACACACAAGCATCCTGCTCCAATGCTCCGGGTTAATCTTTTGGCTTGTCAGGTTTAACATATTGCAGTATTCTGCTACTGTATTTTTAATTAAGAAATAATAATAATCATTCGCCTGGAGCAGTATATTGTATGAGTCTGCAGATGCACCTAGTTTGCTCTGCTAACAGCCATTCAGTGACAAGGCTGAAAAACAGTACTCGATATAAAAAGGCAATAAAACAAATCTTAATACTAAACTGTAAATAAGATAATATCACTGAATGCAAAATTCATCATAATGGATTCTAAAGCAAAGTCCCCTCCCCATTTCACTCATAGAGGCTGTGCTTTACACATTCCTGCTGCCTGATGCCTATATAATCAATGTACAATAGCTCTCAACCTTCTATCCCCATAATGTGGAAGAAATTGCCAAAAATGTGGAGCATGTACTAATGGCTTACTAACAACTTCAAATAGGAAGGTCATAGTATGGCTAAAATATACTGGTTTTACTTATAATAAATTATATTTTAATGAGCTAACATGATTTGTTTCTATTTACCATGATATGAGTAGAAAAAATTCCTAACACAGAATGTGCATCAGACCCTTTCAGTATGGAACTTCAAGCAACATGAACTTTTGAGACCCCCAAATGAGGTACACTCCTCATAGTGGGGTATACTTGAGAGATATACCATGTTGTATTATTTTTAGGTTCAAATGTCAATAAGGCTTGCATGTCTGCAGCATGCCACATCATTCTTCTTGCCTTATTAGTTGCTGCCATGTAAAAAACAAACAGAACGCAAGTAATAAGGATTGCTGACTCTCTTCCCTCAAGTGTGTAAACTGAGAGAAAGGATAAAGGATCTGATTGATGCAAGGAAAACTACTGAGTGTTCAGTCACAAATTCAAAGGTCATAGCTAAACAATTATTTACAAAATATTACTTACATGTCTGTAGTGCATACTCATTCTGCACAAGACAGTACTTTAAGCATTGCTGTTACAGTAAAAAACAACTTACTGAAAAGTTTGCTAAACGACAAAGGGTTCCTGTTCAAGCATATTACTAGAGCATAATGTAATGTTACATCTGAGGGTATATTTAGAGCACTAGGTTTGAGGGCTATATATAAAAATACTTCATTGTACACCATTATTAGCAGAACTGTAATTCACATGTACATGTTGAACATTTTAATGGTTTCTACAATGTCTGGCCTTCGAGAAGGAATGAAAGAGTAACTCTTACTCAAAAAGTAAATTTCCTTCTGCATCAGTATCCTGCTAGATAAACTAAGTAGTGTGAACCTAATGGTTCTTATCTATGAGCATAGACTCTTTTTTCAGTGATATCCCTTGTTGCTGTAGTTGTTGCGATGAGTTTGTCAATTCTTCCAATGTGGATGTGGTCTGAATTTGGTTACTACTTCAGCCCATGTTCTTCCATCCTTCTGTGATTCATTTGGTACACCTGAATGTTTTGATTGGCCCATTATAGAAAAGAAGACTTTGCATTGGTAAGGTGTTTTTTAGTCCCCAGGCCATTCCACTACTGTTTGGTTATCCTAGCAGATCATCAAGGAAATTGTTGAATAAATTAATTATTTGGCTCTGCAAGATGATTTTTCAGACTTGTACTCTCTTTCTTATGTACATAGTTGTCTTCACTGTTTGATAACGAATAAATAATGCTGTTTTCTCTCAAAAATATTTTTAACATCTTTATTAAATTTATCACTTAGGACATAGGCACATATACATTAATAGAGAAGAAAACAAACCATATTAAAATGTTTTCATTTACATACATTATGCAATTTTTCTTTATAACAAGCGGCATTCTGTCCAATATTTCATAAATTCCTCAATTCCTGTCTTTCTTAAAACTGCATTCTCCTTGAATATTATGCTGTATGTAATTTCAATTATTTCTATGTAATTTGCTCATTCCCTTATCTAAACGTCTCACTTCACGTTCTTTTATCTCTTTTGCAATACTCTATATTTCAGATACAGTTGGTTTACATTTTAATTTCCATTTTCTAGTAATTGCTATTTTGGCAGTCAATAGAATTACACTTAACAAGGCCTTGCTATGTCTGTAATTTAGAATATGTGTCCCAGCTCAAAGGAATCATTTACTTTATAGCTATTTGCTCCCCCAACACTTTTGACAGAGTACACAGTAGGGATGTTTTTTAATCTGACAAATCATTTTACTCTCAAAAATATGTTTCCAGTTACCTCTGTTTACACCATTACACCGCTAACATTTCTGTCTACCTAAAGAAAACTTCTTTGAAGTCTACTTGGTGTATACTTAGGCAAACACTTCCAAATAAAAATCTCTTGCATTTCATGAGGATATTGCCCTCCTTGCTAACTTCAATTTGTAGAAGATGTAGTGAATTAACTTGCATATGTTGTAAATTCTTATTATTTACCTATGCCTATTTATGATGCGCTATATATATATATATATACATATATGTGTGTGTGTGTGTATGTATACATATACAACATACATACATGCATACATGCTCTTAACATGTACACTTATGATAAATAATTTATACATGACCAGGACAGTTTGCACCTGTGAGCAAAACACAAGTGGTTAATTTGCAAGATGTGTGCAAACCAGCATCACAAATGGTGGGGTGGTAATGACATGGGGGACTCCACAAATAGTGGGGTGGTAATTACATGGGGAACTCCACTGCTGGATTTGGGAGCATCACATTTTACTTTCAGTGATGGCCATAGTGGGTAAAATCCGACTTACTCGTACATTTGTGATGCATCTCTACATTATGTTATCCATTTTAACTGGTTGTAAACAGGTAGTAGACTACTATTTTACCCTTTAGGGCGGCATTCCTTCCTATGGAAGAAACTATTTCCAATAGCTTTAATGAGAAAGAAATAAGGAATGAATCAGCTTAGCTCTTTAGTTATATGGGAAGAAACAACCTGCCCAAATGCACTGTATAATGACGAAAGCAACATAAAACACACATTTTAAAGCATTTAAAAGAACATTCATAAAATATGCACAAACATAAATTAGTTATAATCTACAATTAAATGTCTAAAACATTAATAGTATGTATGCATTGAAATAACGTTATTGATGCTCAGCGAATTATGGCACTTGCAACCTAATATGTACATAAGAGAAATTAATAATGTGGTGCAATATATGTAGCAGAACTGTGACCTCATCTGTTTTTACACAGTTCTACAACTGTTTAAGATAATTGTATTGCGATTCCTTTTTGAATGTATTTTACTTGAGCCTCAGGAACACCTTGTTGATGGGCTCATATACCACGATTGCGATTGGCTGTAATTGCGGTATATGAGCCAATTAAAAACTTTGTAGCACAGCCAGTGCTGTTCAACGAGGAACAGAGGAGCGGTTATTTGATTGGTTTGTATACCGCGATGCCAATTGGCAGCAATTGTGGTATACTAACCAATTAAAATTCTTGTAGCGGGGCCAAAGCTGTTCAGTGCGGAACAGCGGGACAGTGCACTAGTTAAGGGCTGAATGTGGTGCATTCTGCATAATCCGGAGCATTTGGTTGCCCAGCATTGCACAAGTATTTGGTCCATATTGCACAGTACTGGTATTAAAATGGTCATTGCATGTACAGTCATTATGAAAAAAGTTTGAACAGACTGAATGGAGATCCCTGTACAGTGCAGAACGGGGAGCTTTCCCTTTTCCGCAATGTAGTACGATCTTGTAGTTGGTATATTTAAGTAGTGGGGGGTGCAGGGCTTGCCCCTATGCAGGTTTATTTTTTTTTTCGAACTTTTAATTGTTTGATGTTATTGTCTCTGCCATATGGACTTCGAACATTTAAAAGTTCAATCTACTGAAGTGTGTGTGTGTGTGTATATATATATATATATATATATATATATAAATAATGTACATATACATACATACACAGTTATAAGTCACATTAGCAACAGTCTTGAGCAAATCAGCTCCTTACAAATGTATACACTTATTTAATGTGATGATGGCATTAATAAAGAGTGTAAGAGTCAATTCTCTCTCTTTTTTATGTAAAAAGGTATCATTAATACTGCATTTGGGGGTGAATATGTATTAACTTGTAATGGAAAGATAATGTCAGTTGAAAAGATTTTGTTGTTCTTGCATGTCATGAGGCAGCAGCCGTGCAGGATTAAACTGTGGCAAATACCATGTACCTCAAGTGAACAAGCAAGAGGGAGATATTGAGAGTATTAGTACTACTGCTGAAATGAGTACTGTTTGCATGCAGCTCACATAAACTGCAGGGAAATTCAGGTTTTACAGTGCTTTTGGGTTACAGACTGAAGAAAATACCCCAGATGCAAAATGTAGATTGCAGAACATTAAGCTACAGCCTAACTCTATTCATGTAGTCCCGTTCAACTACTTCAGGACATAGGTAGGTACTAGGCTATTGGCCCTAGGGCCTATATAAGCCTAGCCCAATAATCAGCCTTTGCAAGTCTCAAACCCAGGACCCTGCACACCATAGTCACAGTGAATTACCACTTTGCCATATGAACTATACAAAAACTAGACTCTTCGGAAGGTTCTTCAGACATTTTCTATTTCAGATTCCCTGTCTGTGGACTTGAGCATAAACGTAAAATGTTATAGCAAACAGCAGCTTTAGATCAACTTTAAAAATGTTTTTATTGTTTTCATTTTAGTGCGTCATATCACATTTTTTTTCCTTAAACTGAATATGAATTATTTCCATGCACTGAGCTGGCAGCATTGTGTCAGTTTTTTGTAATGTGAAAAATGACACCACTTGGATTTTAAAAGAGCAGCAAAGTTAGGCTTGTGGAGACCCTAATGGAGGTGCTGGTTGGAGAGGGAGAACAGATGGTGTTTTCTTCACTTTCACATGTGAGAGAGAAGACTCAAATGCACATGCTGAATAAAAGATTTTCAGAAAAATGCTACAGGCGCCTCCATGTGTTATAAAAACCTGTCCTGGTTGATTTCCTCATTTCAGGATTTTCCACACCCAACTGACTGTCTCAGGTTATCTGATGACTGAATGGTAAGTTCATGGTGTAAGAATCCCTCATCCAATGACTGTCTTCTACAAGAACCCCTCATCCAATGACTGTCTTCTATAAGAACCCAAGAACCCCTCATCCACTGACTATCTTCTACAAGAACCCCTCATCCACTGACTATCTTCTACAAGAACCCCTCACCCAGTGGCTATTCTACTTTGCTTTTGTCGTGCACTTCATCCCCGAACATAGCAGAAAAAGGGTTCTTGAGTAATTGCATTACTTCAGCAGGGAGGCTGAAGTCCTCAGAGTGGCTGATTTTAAACTTGACCTGCCGTTCATCAAAAAAGACTGTCATTACTTCATTTTTTTTGTGTGGTTGAAACAGTAATAAAGTTGCTTCACTTCCCTATGTTACACACTTTGACAGGGGTTAAATCAATGGAAAAATTCAGTGTTTTCTTTATTGTGTATATCTTTCTCACAAGATCTGCAACAGTTTTCCTCGGACATGTAGCTTAGATGTAGTTCTTACTTGCTGCACATGTAGCCTGTAAAGTCATTGTTCTTAAATTCATGGTCTTCCGACCCCAAACCAGCATAAATAAGATGAGGGAAGTGGCTACAATATCTGCATTTCCTTTTGTCTTGGAGATTATGACATTTGCAAGTCCACTCCAGTGCACATTTGAGTTTGAGATTCCGAACACTGTGTACTCTTATTGGCTAATTAAAATTTATGCCATCTAATTGACTAGCAAAACAGAAGATGAACAGAGATAATTGGCAAATTGCAGAAACAAAAGTATGAAAACTGTTATAGTCTGTCTCCATGGTGCAGATGGGTGGAGCCTTGACAGTGACCAGGGTTCATTTAGTGGCCCTGGCACTGAAGAGGAGTGAAGAGGCATGGCCTGCTCACCTGTGTATGGAGGGGTGAATGTGATCAGGGAGCTCGTAGAGAAGTGCAATTTCCCAAATGAACATAAGAAAATACTTTCTGTGCATCAGTGTTATGGGTGGGTCTGCTTGATGGCAACATCCCTTGTGGAAGTGAAACAGCATAGTCATCCTGTTGCATGGCTCCCTTCGATTGGCTTAACCAGATGCAGGTAGGGAGATAGGGCAACTTAAAGGTAAAAACCTTCAAACACTCCTGATGGCTGTCTAGAGGATGTCCCACTCCCAGGTGACCTTGTCCCTGTAGTGGAAAATGAAACAATAATGATTTTATAGATAATGGACAGCAGGGTAAAGAGTGCCAAAAAGTCCTGAAAACTGTTCTTGACACAGTGTGGATTGCATTTTACAGCCCCACTTACAATTATAATCTCAGTTCTCATAAGCTACAAAATAGGATGCTAAGTGTGAATCTCTGACCTTATTAAAAAAAGAAAAAGAAAACAAACCTGTTGGTAAGGCCCAAAGATTCATACTCTTGAAACTAAATCAGTTGCAGTGTGATCATTGGAAATAATAGGACCAGTATTCAATTAACAAACAAGGTGGAAAAATACGGTTCCTGTCCTCAACTAACTGCCATAGTACACAGAAGTATGAACCGATCATGGTCTCCAACCCCATGTTCCAGTAAAGTGGAGATTTATAACCTTTTAAAAGTGAGAATGCTTTAACTTGGTGTCACAGCAGTAAGTTGCAGTGTATGTAGAGTCTTTGCAAACTTGGAAGTGTGTGTAAACTTGTATACGCATTGAGAACCATGAGACTACTATTTTAGATCACTGTAGCTCCAATATGCGTGGTGGTGGGGAGGGGTTGTAAGGCATTTCTGCCCATGCAAAAAAACAGGATGGCTCAAAGATATGTAATTAGAAATTACTTAAACGTGACTCATGGACTGGATTCAACCTGCTGGCTGACAATTACATAGTAGCCTTAATACAAAGCATTTATATGTGAGCTTGCTGGGCCTAACAAGTCATTTTGCAGTGAATTTGTACCCAGTTAATTAACTCTTGCAGCTGGTGGTATAGAAGGGGGAAGAGCACCACCACATAAAATGGGTCTGTATTATATCACTGAATGATCACACCATCGAACAGCATTTCATCATACCCCCCGCCAATTGTATATACTAATTCTGAGATCACACTACAGTGGGGGAAGGAACACATTTCGTGATCCCTGCTGTAATGTGATCTCATTCAGAATGGTTCGAATGGCAGGTTTGATAAAATCGCATTCGATGAAGTGATCTTTCGATGTAATAATAGAGACCCACATAAAATATATTTCATTTAAAAATGTACAGTTCATGTATTTATACTCTTTACCTGTTATTGTGAACGGGTAGTAATAGCACACTTTAATTTTATTTATTTTTGTATGTATGTATGCTTCCAGCATTAAAGTATGATCTGTTCACATTGTTAAAAAGGCCTCATACATGTTTACAATCATTTGGCACTTGGTTGTGGGATTTCTGTCGTGTATTTCTTTGCTTCAATAAATGAAAGGAAAATACATGTTGAACCTGTTTAGGGTTCGGTGGAGCACCCCATATATTGTGTTTAATTCACCTGTGGATGCTTATTATTGACAAGACTTTTGGAGTTTGTGTGTCTACATGCTGTACTTTTTAATTGTGTGTAAATTGTGTTGAACAGCACAGTCTTCACTCCAGAATGGCAGAGTTGGGTTACATTTGTTTTACTGCCATTTCCTGACTGAGAACCATACTTCTGTAGATTTTTGCCTCATATTTTTGGTGTGTTCCTCATAAAGTTCTTGGTTTACTGGCAAGTAATTGAGGATTGAAGTCATGAAATAATGACATACACTTGAGCTTCAGACTTTTGACCTTCTGACCAACACAAATCCCATTGTTCTAGCAACTTTCTAAGCTTATGAGAGTAATATTTCAAATCTGGCCCTATTTTTGGGTTTGTGTCCCTGTGTTGTTTTAGGGTTTGTCCAGATTTCGTGCTATGAGGTTGAGAGGCATGCTGGGAGTGTGTCATTGTATGTTGCCTTTATCCGTTAGGTAGCTGTTTCTCCTCTCTGCCCAGGTAGATAAGGTAATTTTAGTCACGAGAAGCAGAGTAAACCATTGTTCTCGGGTTGTTAGGCATTGTGACAGTGCATTCTGTGTTAATTACTTCATAGTCATGTGGGCTTTCTCTGAGTTACCTCTGAAATACCTCTGAGTTTTGTCGGAGCTTTACACCTAAGGTGACTCCATTCTGTTATTTTAAAATGCTTGATGGACTTTTGATCATATTAATGCTAAATGTTATTCATTACTTTTATGGAACTGTGCACTTCAGTTTCTAAGTACAGCATGTCATGATTATAAGTGTGCTAAATGGAGGACTGATGTTTCTGAAGGCTTAGCCACAGGGTTGTAAACATCTAAGTTACAAAACTAGTAAAAAACACAAAAGCAATGGGCAGAGGACACTCCAACGAAAATGCAATTTAGTAATTCAGTAGTTGAATAGAGTAAAGTTAGCGCTTTCGTACAGGTCAATGCTAGAGTAAAGTTAGCACTTTAAGGTCTGAAGAAGTACAGGCATTGACCTGTACGAAAGCGCTAACTTTACTCTGTTAAACTACTAATTACTGAAATGGATTTTCGCTGGAGTGTCCTCTGTCCATCGCCCTCATACATACACACACACAGCCCGTTCACCATTCACACGCACAGAGCTATGAACCAGCACACTAGCCCGTCCCATAACAAAAAAAAAAAAAAAAAAACCCAAAAACGAGCACTTCACTGTAATAAGCCGATCGATACATCGTAAACGGTCGGCTTATTACAGTTTGACCTAAAGGTGACCCCAGCTCTTCCATTACAGGAAAATAAAGCTAAATAAAAAGTAGAGGATGATCGTTTGTTTTAGGAAGACAAGCTACGTTGCCAGATGCATACCACACACCTCCATCTCTCATCCACACTCAGGCATTCAGCACTAAGTCTCACACACACACACACACACACACACACACACACACACACACACACACACAGTCCATTCTTCATTCACACACACAAATATTCTGCTTTCACACACATACTGTTCATTCTACATGCATCGCTTACTCACCCTCATACAGACACACACACACTGTTCAGCATTCACACGCACAGACAGAGCTATGAATCCGCATACTACCTCTTCAGCAAGTGCCCATAAAAAAAAAAAAAAAAAAAAAAAAAACGAGCACTTCACTGTAATAAGCCGATCGCGATACATTGTAAGCGGTCGGCTTATTACAGTTTGACCTAAAGGTGACCCCAGCTCTTCCATTACAGGAAAATAAAGGCAAATAAAAATTGTGGATGATCCTTTTTTTTACAAGATAAACTACATGGCCAGTTGCATACCAGATGTATACCACACACCTCATCTCTCATCCACGCACACAGTGCCTTCTGCATCTCATCCACACACACAGGCATTCATCGCTAACTCTCATACACACAGTCTTTTCTGCATTCTCACAGACATTCTGCTTTCACACACAAACTGTTCATTCTTTCATGCATCGCTTACTCTCTCTGACACACACACACACACACACACACACACACACACACACACACATGCACACGCGCGCACACCGTTCTGCATTCAGACATACAAATGTTCTGCTTTCATGCATGTACTGACTAACCCACAATGCAATCAGCACCAGAAACACAAAATTTGTATGCGCAACTCGAGGGACAGATTTGTATGAAAAAAGATTATATAGTCAGCTTACCAAAAAGTTTGTGGAGGTGAGAGTTTTGAAGCCGTTCCGATGCAGTTTCAGTAAAGGATATTCTGGCTCCGATAATATTTTCAGTCCTGAAGGAAACGGTGCTCGTACTACAGTTCCACAACAACAGCTAATGTATAGCAGCTGTTTACCGGGCAGCCCTTGAAAATGTCTATGTCACAGTGTGGGCGGAACATCAGGACAGGGGAACTACTGATTTGACTATGTCGAAGGTACGTCATGCAGGTGGAGACAAATTCCACCTGAAAGCATGCGATACAAAAGAATGGGGGATGGGGCTCCCTGCCCTATGCTTAGGAAGGGGAGAAACGTAGGACTAAGAAACTTTTTAGTGCATTCCTGTAACAGCAGGTAGCTAGGCTGATTTTACAAGGATAAAAGACAACTAGCATTTGAGTTTAAATGTGTTTGAGCCCGGAGTGTTCCTTTAACAGAAACTCTCATAGAATTTCTGAAATATTTCTACTACCTCTACAGGATCTCGTTACCTTCTTTGTTATAGGCTCCATAAGTTTGGCAACAGCCCTTTCTACTTTCTGTTGCCTGAGTTGTTATGCTAAAAGTTTTTGTGCTCTAGTGTTATTATCAAAAAACAGTTGCTTAACAGCAATCTTTCTAAGCTCGTACATATTATCAAGCTAATCCCTTATTTTCTGCCTAGTATTCTGCAGTTGATCCTCTTCTTGTTCTGTGAAATTCCCCCTATTCTGCAATATTTTAACATCTGTCAGTCTTTCTAATTAATTCTTGTTAATTCTTAACCATAGTTCTCTCTCTCTTTTATTTCCACCCTATTTTTAAACTCCACATTAATTTTATTCCGTTTCCTAGCTATATTTTCAGAAGAAATTTCTATCCTCGCTAACAGCTCCTGAATAATCTCCACTACCCATTTCTCTCTTTTCAACAAATAAGTGGGAAAGCACCAGTGTCCCATTTTTTTCATTACTCTGTGTTTTTATTTTAGCTATTATTGGCGCATGTTCTGATATAGTTATTGGATGGGTATCAAGACCTTCAATTAAATGCACATGTTCCTGTGAAATGTGAATTCTGTCTAGCCTAGCCCAGTTTTCATATCTTGGGGAATAATATGTAAATTTACTCTGAACTCCTATTGCTGAATTCACATCTTCCATACCAAATATTTTCATATATTTCATCAAAACTCTACCCTCCTTTCCTATGTTTTCCCTTCTGGACCCCCCCAGACACATCTTCACTGCTGCAAATCAAATTCCATTCCTCACCTATAAGAAATATTCCTTGCCAAAAACTAATTATTTGTCCCAGAATTTTCTTAAACTCCATTATAGCAGTTTTAGGTGGAATGTAAATACATGCCAGTATAATCCTCCTCTCCTGCTAGTAACCGCTTGGTACTACAACAATCTGTCATTATTATCTTTTTTTATCTTCTCCTACTACTATTATAGCTCCTCTTAAAATTAATATAAGTACTCCTCTTTTCCTTTGTCCCAGGTATTCTGCTGAATAACCATCCTGAAAACCTTTCTTTATCAAATTCACATGTTCAGTTCTTTCTAAGTGTGTCTTCTGTAACATAACTATTTGCTCTCTACATTTTTAATATAGCTCACTACTCTTTCTTGTTTGTATTTATCTCTGAGGCCATTAAAATTTAAAGACATTAAAGAAAGCATCACTGTATTAAAAAGTTATTCCCACCTTTTATGTATAACACCTTTTGTTAAATGCCTAGTTCCAGTTTTTGTGTTAAATGCATATAATGTTTGACAAGTTGAACTTTTATACAGTTGTTTCCTGTCATATACATTTGAGCCTTTGTCACATCTTATAAAACCTTTTGTTTTATTGAAAGCCCTCCAAAAAAATACCGCCCATACCCCCTAAAACCTATTAACTAATACTAACGCACAAAAATATGTGCACCTTCATATACTAAAGTTTTACCCTCCTAATAGGAACAAAAGTCCCAAACTGACAACCATGCTCACAGACTTGCGTTAACCTAAAAGAAAGTGCAACCATGCTGAGACGCACGGTGCAGCCTGTGCTTCTACTAAGTGCTGTGATTGGTTTTGTCTTATCTTTACAGATCCCCCAGCTGGGAAACCCCTGAATGTTTTTATTAACGACTTTGGAAAAGCCCCCAAATTCTTTCAGAGAACATTATCTACTTTAGGAAAACCAATGAATGCTTTCAGGGAATATAATCTCCTAATCAATTTCTCTTTTCTGTTTTTTTTCCCTCAACTAATCACTCTCCACCAGACTGTAGCCAGTTTTTCTTTATCAGATTGTTTCAATAGAAACATGAAGACCAGCTGCAGAATTGTTGCTGAGCATAAATGTATTTGCTAGAAAAAAGCCTCATAATATTCAGTGTTCTTTTTTCATTTTCTTGCCCTCTCTTAAAAACTTGTTACTAAATCAATTTAAGATCTTTAATGCAGTCATTTCCCCATGATTTTTCTTTTATCAAGCTTTTTTATACATTACCTTGCCTACATTTCTGAAAACTGAACAAAAAGAGAGAGGATAGCTTTGCCTGTCTTGTCTCAATCCTTATAAATAGGTTAATGCAGGAATCCCACAATCCCTCACTTTGGAAAAAGTCACATATTATCCCTCTGCACAAAGGAGGAAATTCAACTGACATTACTAACTTTAGACCTATAGTAATCTTATCCCCCCCTCTCCAAAATACTTGAAAAATGTATTTAAAAACAATTGCTAAACTATATCTTGCAACAAAAACTTCTCCACACAACATGACTTCCAAGATTCCCATAGTACTAACACTGTCCTTCTAACCAACATAGATACTGTCAATAAAGCTAGAGATAATGGCAAACTAGTCTTCTTATTTCTAGACTTGTCAAAAGCCTGCAACACAGTTTGTCACAACAAACTGTCTTCACTAGATCTATCTCAGCTCACCCTTCTATGATTCAAAAGCTACCTGTCCAACAGGTATTAGTCAATAAAATATTACTCTACCCTCTCTCCATACCTCCCAGTCACCACCGGTGTACCACAAAGTTCTATCCTTAATGCCCTCCTCTTTAACCTTCTCACCAACACCCTCCGCACATCCACACAAAAGGTCAAAGGCAAAAAAGTATAAAAATAATACTATATAAAGTCTGAAACATGCAATTTATCCCCAACACTTCAAAAAGATATTTTTGGATTTTTCTAAAAGGTTTCCTAACTTAGGCAAAATCTGTGCTTGAGAGTAACCCATTTATTTTTCATAGGTAATGTATAGTCCTTAGCTATTTATATAACTATAAAAATCATTAAAAGAGATGAACTGTTCCATTTTATACCTTTCATGTATGCTGTGAAAATAATCCATAATACAATCATTAATGTAAGACAATTTAAAATTAAAGAAAACCATGAGGGTATAGGTAACTATAATAAATTAGCTATATTTAGTTTCAACTATCATTTTTACAATATTAGTGATATCATCAAACACAATTGGAATATTTTTGTACAGATGAGGAACAGCTTCATTTGGTAGGACCATCCCCTAGAATTGTGGCAAAAAGGATCATAGTATCAAAAATATGCTAGAACGACATAAACAAGTCATAAATAGTGGGACAGGCATGTCAAAATGTGGTTATTGTATGCAATGCCAGTACAAGATTGAAGCAAAAGAGATCAACATCCCTAACTATGGAAGGTACATCATTCATGGAAAGTTTTCTTGTAGTATCAAAGCAGTGGTATACCTGGCTCTTTGTTCCAAGTGCTCTAATTTTTACATTGGAAAAACTATTAATGCTTTCAGGAGCAGAGTATACCAGAACTACTACGATATACACAAAAAAGACAGTAAAAATGCCTTGGCAGCACATATTATTGCCAATGAAGGGCATAGATTTAAATTTATAATTCTAGATCAAACAAAAATAGGTGAAAGGGGTGGGCCACTTAATGATTTTTTAGAGTTATCAGAGCTTAGATGGCAAATTAGGTCCAATGTATCTGAATTTCATGGTTTCAATAGTGCCATGTCTATCAGCTCTGTTCTGAGATTAAAACCACATTTTTTATGTAATGTAAATAGATATAAAATTATTATATTTAGCCTGGCATTTTTTATTTAATTATTCTTTTATATTTATATACTTGTGTGTGTGTGGTATGTGTGTGTGTGTGTGTGTGTGTGTGTGTGTGTGTGTGTGTGTGTGTGTGTGTGTGTGTGTGTGCGCGTATATATATATATATATATATATATATATATATATATATATATATATATATATATATATATTATTTATTTATTTTATTTGTAGTTTGATTGCTAGGATATTCCATTGGGTCACTGGGGCCCGTTTTCAATGGAGTCTTGGGGAGAAAAGCTCCAGAAAGAAAAATACAAATAGATAATGAGAGGAAGTACAAATGCAAATACAATGAAAGGAAACCAAATACATATATTGATTTCATATTTCATATTACAGTTTTATTCGGCAATATGTGTTTTTAACAGCATTGCTTTTATGTTATGGGTTTGTAGATGGAAAATATGCTGGTTCCTTTTAGAGATATATGATGTAACTAACTGATTAATTAATTTAATGGTGGGTGTATTGAAAGGTTGTTGGGGGAAGATGCACTTGTTCTGATGAAGTTTCTATTGTGGAGACAAAACCGCTAAATAAAGACTGTGTGTGGATTTTGGTTTCGGCTTCCTCGCTTGTTTTTGAGTTACAATTTAAAATTACCTGACCTAAGATATTGACAAAACTTAGTGTATGCCTTGCCATTTTTTTAAAATTCACACCATTTTTAAAGAATTTTGCATTCATAAAACATAATTTTATTGTTTTGTTTGCATCTCCAACTTATAGAAGCAATATTTTTGATATCTTACTTATTCTAATGAGTCTATAAAGCTCCACCAATCAATTTTGCAGAATAGAGTTTCTAAAATAAAGATGAAGATATATTCACTGGTAGTCTTAAAATGATACATTTTTATTAGTTATCAAACCTAGAACATGAAATCAGGGATTCATTAAGATCCCCATTGTGGGTCATAAGGCCAGAGGTAAAAAGGCTCTCTTACCACAATACAGTATTTTGAGATTCATGGAGACATCACCCACAATGAGAAAAGACCTCATTATTGGCTACTTTGTCCATGAATTACAGATAATTACCACAAAGTGTGGATCAGCACTTCCTATAGTAGTTAAATCTGGCAGCTGCATCGTGTAAGCACAGGCACCCCTGACCCATGTTGCTCTATCTCACACATCTTGGGTATAAGGCAGGAAACTAGTGTTACATGGGGTAGGATGCATACAAACATATGCATACACACACACACACACACACACACACACACACACACACACACACACACACACACACACACACACACACATGTACAGTAAAATACACATACATGCACACACACCACATACCTCATATCAGTCTCTATTGTCAGAACATCCAACATGCCTCCTTTTCTCCTGTTCAAGTAATACACAGATAATCACCATCAGTCCCTAATGCCAGGCATTCGAGTTTCACACTTCATACCCTTTAGTAAAGGAATGCTAGGACAAAAGCTGTTTACGGCATGGAGAGATATGCCTATTGAAAAGTCAATCTGATTAAGTCCACTTGGTAGATGAAAGCACTTATCATAAATAAAAACTGAGTTATTCCAATGGCTAAGTCTGCTCAAGTTTATTTCTTCAGTACTTTTATCTAACAGGAATTAATATCTGACATTTTAAACTGTTTATTACTGTTGCTTTTAATTCTAAGTTCAAGAATTAAGAGTTCTTATTTTTCATTTTTCTCAAATAACAAGGATATGAAGGCAGTCCACTATTTCCAGAGGACAGCTATCTCCTTGCATCTCTGCTATGGTTTATGTTAGTATAGATAAAGCAGACATAATCAGACCTCCTATCCCTGTTCCCAAGGAGTCATGCAGAGAATTTATGTGTGGAATCGCCACACCTTTAATCTTCTCACTTTCCCACTAACTTGATAGTCTCCCTTTTAAAGTTTTTTTTATGTCTCCAAAAAAAATGAACAGACTGACAAACTCTGTAAAACAAAAAATAAAGCAAAATAAATGGATGCTGTACTTAACCTGTAATTTATTAATATGTGAGAGCTTTCGTTTAATAAATATCAAACTTCTTCAGACCTGAAGAAGTTTGATATTTATTAAATGAAAGTGCTCACATATTAATAAATTAATAAATTACAGGTTTAGTACAGCGTGCATTTGTGTTGTTTTGTTTTTTTTTTTTTTTTTTTTTTTTTTGCTACGTCTGTTCTCCCATACCCACTAACCTGATAGTTTCCTTGTTGAAGCTTTCTTCTAC